>NC_092814.1:216282800-216589050 GCF_023375885.2 Dermacentor andersoni | reverse complement strand
CCCGATTTATTCAGCGCAATAACGCTGCACGTCCGTCTATCCATTTAAAAGAACCTTTTAGAAAATGCTTAAGTAAGGGTGCAATGTAGTCAACATGGGTGAGATTTTACGGCAGCTAGAGCGAATAAAGAAGAACGCGAATGACTATAGGTGTTTTTTCGAGTGGGCAGCTTTGTAAACAGAGGCAGCCCTCCATCGCCGCTTGCAGGCTGCAGGTTTTGATGTTCGTCGTTCAGAGCTGGAATATTGATGAGCCGACGTCAGCGAACTTCTTAAGCCTTCGCCATTTTTTTTTTTTTTGTTATGTCACGTTCTTTTTTCGTAGTGGGACAAGAAATACAGCTGATAGACGCAGTAAGGTAATATAATTCCGGCTCTTTCTTCTGCCGACAACTGCATTAAAGTTTCGCCGACTACCCCCCAACTTAATTAAGGAGAGCGGTTGCGAAGAACCCTTTGCTCTCGGTTCTTGCCACTCCGGAGAGAGCTGAAAATGGGACTATACTCCTGAACGAAAGAAAATGGAAATGCGGCATCTAGCCAATAAGCAGACTAGGCGCTCTGCCGCATGCAAGTGCGCTACGTTGGTCTGACTGGAACTGCGGGAACAAACTCTCGAGCAGACACCGCGCACCTGCAGAAGTGATAAGACGGTCAAAGCACATCGGAAATTCCTGCCGATTTCATCGTTGTGTCCTAATTTTGGAGGCCATATCTCGGTGCTTCCGAACAAAATAAAATGAGAAAGTTCCGTTTTCCCCGGTGTATTCTCGGTACATGAAGGAAATAGAAAAACAAAAATCAAGTCAAATACAATGGGCGTAAGACAGGCCTTACAGGAGTTAGTTTTGTTCGCGTAACCCTCTTTGTGTTTGTTTTCGTAGCCTTTCGCCGGAAATTTGTTGCCTGGCACATTTGTTTTCTGCTGACTATATTCCTTATCGCTGCGAAAATGTTCCATAATTTGAGAAACAAGGCAGCTTGTTTTTCAGTCCTAACTAAGGTCAAAAACTCTTTTTTTTCTTTTCTAGGCACTGCGCTGCTGCGATCGAGGTTGCGGGTTCAATCCCCGCCACGGGTTTAATCCATTGCCATGGGCGCGGGAAGAAAAGAACGCTCGCGTACCGTGCATTGGCTGCACGTTAAAGAAACACAGGTGGTAAAAATTATTCCTAGCCCCCAATATGGCGCGCCTCATAAGCTGATCGGCAAGCAAAACCTCGGAATTTCACTCATTTAATTTTTTTTAAATATTTAGGCAAGCAAGTTCAGTGGATTAAAACAGTCCTCGTTAATCACACGTCCGACATCAGTACTAATCCGTCGTATGATATATACAGAAACAATGGCAGAAGAAGCAACCGACCTACAGGTCACAAAATTCCCTCCTTCCCCCCGCCCCTATTCACATATGCCGAACAAAACTTCAGACAGCTTCTGCACGAAAAATGTTCTTTTCTGTTTTTTTTTCCTTCCTACTTTCAAGTCCGGCTAATTGACCGCGACTCAGGATTCAGCTACAACTCCGCAGGGTCACTGCATGCCTCGAAGGCGTCCAAAGAGCGCAGCACGCATCGTATCAGGTGCAGCGACGTCGTCTTAGCGGGCACGCAGTCAGCCTCCGCCCATATCCCCCCCCCCCCCCTCCATTATTGGCACCTGATTCCGTAGTCCACAGTTCCCTGTTTTCTTTTTACCCTTCGCATGTCCGTGGGGGAGAGCAGCACATTCATGCCCTGCCCGGGTTTCCTTTTCCATCATTAATATTGCAGCAACGACACCGCACCAACTGCCATGATAATTCGCAGGTGGGTCTTAGTTTTCTTTCGTCGCAGCACAAGCAAAAAGAAAAAAAAAATGAAAGAAAGCCAGCTCATATCCTCGTATTTCTGCATCTCATGAATACACACTCGGGAGGCGCGTTACTGACCTGCGCCCGTCTCTTGTTGTTTGCCGTGCGAATGCCACCTCGTCGTAGTTATTTCGCAGTGGCCGCGAGGCTTATACTCCAGTTTCGCGTCCGGAGACGCGGAGTGAGACCCGCACGCGGAGCCGTAATCAACGCCCGGCAGAGAAGCTGGCCGCTCGTTCCTCGCGCTGCAAATTTACTTTTATTTATTTATTTTCTTTTTCTAATGGGCTTCCTTAGACGCGCATAGTCGATCATCGCAGTGTACAGCGCAAACGGGGGCGGCCCGCATACATGGGTGCCGCACCACCAGGGTCATAAAGATGCGAGGCTCAACAAGCGTCGCTTCCTGAAAAAGCTGCGCTCTTTGTGTGAGTGTTGTGCAAGACCCTGATGTTCTCAACGTGAGTTAAGGTATGTTTAAGCACGGACTCTTTCCTTTCTCCACGAATCCCTCCTTTTCTGATTCATTGGTAACCTTGTTTCTTACGTGTTTCAATCGCTGTATTCCACAATGCACGCACGTCGCAACTCTCGTCTCAGTCTAAAGCCACGGAGCTCGCGTCATTTCCCCGCAGAGAGGCGCGGTAGTGTGCAAAATATTTACAAAACGTTCCTTGCGACGTTTTCACTGGAGTTCACTGTAAAATAATTTACACCCTTAAAAGTAAAAAAGGCTGTAAATGTGTCTATAACTCACACCATTAGGGTGTGATTTATATAACTGACACTCTTAGGGTGGGATTTATATAATTGACACCCTAAGGGTGTGAGTTATAGACTCATTTACAGCCTTTCTCGCTTTTAAGGGTGTAAATTATTTTAAAGTGAATTGGGCAGAAAGCGAATTGCTAAAATCTGGGATGAAGTTAGCTGGGACTAAACATGGGTCTCCATGAGTGCTGCTTTTTTTTTATTTCTGTCTCTCTCCCTCCCGAAAGATCCCCCTTTCCGTGTCGCCACAGCACCTACGCTTCGTTCACGATTCCGCTTCTTTTAGCAGCCCAATTTAAAAGGAACGATTCAGCTCCTCCCTCTCAATATGACGTTCCAACTGCTCTAATTCTGCCTCTTCCTTGTCCTCCACCTGTTGCAGGTGCATACAGCACCTCTATTGTGTTCTCCTATGCTCTCATTCGCCAGTAATGTGTCAAAGTCAATGCAGAGGTTGTTACTGAGGCTCATTCGAAGGGACCACCACTAAACCAATTTCAGTGACCCTCGCGGTGACCGTGATTGTTGAACTGTACCATATAGCTGTTAGGCATATTGAATCCCTACCGGTTTCCTAACACTTCTTCCGAAATATCCAGTAATGAGTACATACGCTTTCACTAAAGAGCGCATCACAACGCCTTGTCTCCAAAATACCACCCTCCTTATTTATCGTAAGCCGCACAAGGACTTCTTTTTCGGCATCAGTCGGGGTCTTACAATGAACATGTCGGGAAAAGACACAGTGCGGTTTCAAATGAAAAGTAAAAGAAAATTACGCGAAGACGGTGGCAAAGAATCCGCCCTCATCAGAGCTGGCCGATAACAGGATAACGACGGTGACCAGAAAATTCATTAGAGCAATTAAATTAAAAAATTGAATTCAGAAAATAAACCCATCGCACTTAGACCGGTTGTCTGATTAATGCGCTCGGCCATTGTTGTCATGTCGTATAGTTATCGTCGAATCACCTCCGCCCCCCCCCCCCCCCCCCGCCACCTCTTGGGCGCTGTTTTCATTATCCGCTTCCAAAATATCGACCACTTGGTGGTCCGTCGGTCGTGTAATTCCCGTAATCCAATAACAGCTTAAAAAGTAGTGCGAATCCAATGAGCGAGTCGAGAGCAATTGAAAAGTGCGCGCATGCTAATGCGAGTTACTTTTTGTGCTTGTAATGAGGTTCTGCTGTCCCGTGTGTTGCGAATGTAATTTCATTTCGTTCTCTTTTTAAGCCCTGTACGTGGCCGGCGCCGCCATGCGAGCCACGAAACGTGTTTCTTAGAAACCGGCGCCGACTTGGCCCCTTTCCCCGCCCCCTTGGGCGAGTCGCGCCTTTCACCGCCCAGTCATCCGCCGGCCACAGCGGACGTAGCCTCGCTCCCTTTTCTCACTGAAGCCTCGTTCTCATTCATCATCTTCCGTCGCTGGCTTGTCCGGCTGCCGACACGGCAGGGGTTCAAGCATGGCGCTACAAGCGCAGCCACGCGGAGAAGAGAAAAATAACAGCGGAAAAGAGCGGGAGCTACGCTGTCACTTTTTTTTTTTTTTTTGCGTTTCCCTTTTTCTTGTACCACCTCTTTGATCAGCCAGAAGACAGAAGAGCAAAGCACAAGTCCGGATATTCTACTTGCGCATGGCGCAAAGAATGCCCCAGATTTACTGTATCGCAGCAAAGGTTTGTGGAATAGCGGCAAAACCACCCAGCCGCAGGAAGCTACAAAACAGAGGTGGCGGGTCGCTTTAGTAGCGCCAAATGATCATCGCAAGCACGGTAAGGGGAGTCCTTACTGCTCATTCATGAAAAAGGCTGGCGAAACAGAGAAACAACGGGGACGAAACACTAAGGTTTTCAGGTACCGCCATGCGGTAATTCCTGCAGTTTTCTAACGCGGAAACATGCGATATACAGGACTCCAAAAGTACCACGCTTCGCCACCTCGAAAGCACTTCACTGCTGCCGTTCGGCAGGCCGACTATCAGATGATGTTTTCAATCATCGCACCAAGCGAGCTATATATTTTTGCCCGGTCACCCGACAACATGTATAAGAAAGGAAACCATACGGCGGTCGCGTCGGGTTACCACATGAGCGCTCCCTCCCTCTTCCCATTCTTAGCCGGCCGCACTTCTCCACTGGGCGCCCCTCGATGCCCATGGACACCGCGGGCCGCCGTATTGTTGTGCGCTCCGAAAATTCCCATTTGCCGCCTTCCTGGCGTAAGCTGCGGTCACGCTGCTGTCACCCTGCGCCAACTGCTTATGGCCGGAACAAAGCTTTCAAGCCCGCAGCGTGAAAGAGTGACTCGGCATATTTGAGCCCAAAGCGCGATCTTTTCATTTTTCACGATGGCTCGGAAAAAATTTGGCACCGCGGGCAGCCGCGCTCTCGCTCGCTCGCTTTTGTTCGTCTTTTTCAGCAGCGCCGCTGTTCCTGTCAAGCTTCAGTGCACGAGCTCGAGTACTTGAGCGCTTATTAAGCGGGCACGATATGACCACCCGCCGCGCTAGCCCAGTGGCTACGGCGTTGCGATGCTCGGCTCAGTTCGATCCCGCAGCCGCGGCGGCCACATTCCGATGGCGGCGGAATGCAAGAGCGCTCGTTGTGGCTCTTGTGCTTGTCTATTCGGGCACCCATCCAGCGGCACATATACCCACTCTGAGGGATGGGCCACGAATGTTGACGTACCCAATGTTGCACATACCCAGTGCCCCAAGTAGCTGTATAATCGGCAAAGGTCAGCACGCTCAAAGTGCGTGTGTGTGTGAGTGTGCGTGTGAGTGTGCGTGTGCGTGCGTGCGTGCGTGTGTGTGCGTGCGTGCGTGTGTGTGTGTGTGTGTGTGTGTGTGTGTGTGTGTGTGTGTGTGTGTGTGTGTGTGTGTGTGTGTGTGTGTGTGTGTGTGTGTGTGTGTGTGTGGTAAGGGGGTGGGAGAAGGGGGTGGGAAAATGGAGCGTCGCTCTGCAATGTCCTTTCGAACAAACTCTGTTAGAAATTGTTCGGCTTAATCTGTACTACCCTCGCCAGCCGCAATAATCGTGGCAGTTAGTGTGTTTAGTCTGAGAGACTGCCGACGAACGAGGGTTCCCCCTGTTGTCCTTGGTTCCCCGCAAGTAACGGTGTATTATTTGTGTTCTTGCCTACATGGCGTTGTCCATTATTCATTGCTTGTGTCAGAAATAAATATGCAGCACCCCAAGTACTCCAAATCTGCAGCGGAATGTACTGCTGTTCCAGATAACATGTTTCCGCCCTGTAAAAAAATGCACTACGTAAAACTTAGTCGCGACAGCAATGCGTGCGACAGCCGATTCTTAGTCGATATTTCTCGGAAGTGGCGCTAGGCACAAAGGCTTTAGCGAACGGTCACGCTTTGAGTACTGCCTGACTTGAACTCCGAAATCAGAACATGCACCTTGTAACCATTAATTAAAAGCTAATTTCAAAAATGTTGTTTAAATAGTAATTATATTGACGATGATCGCGTCAATTTCGATTTTCCCCAATGTACTATCAAGTTTTGTAAGCAAATAATATTTATTCTCCCCCAAATATCTATAAAGAATAATTTGAGACAGTCGTCTCCAGAAACTATGAAGAAAACGAAAGTGTAAAGCACTGAATTAGACGAAAGGGCTGCTAAGAAACGCGAAGGAACATACTATATACTTCTTTCAGTTATGGAACATACTTATTGATGTAGAATTTGGTGGAAATACCCGTACTATGTAGGAGCGTGTCAACACGTTGGCATCAGCATTGTAGGTAATATTTATCCTCGAAATTAAGCCATGGCTACCGAAAGGATAGGTGTAGAACCAACAGTGATTTCTTGTTGTCTTTTGTGGTAAATAAACGCGAACATGGCCAAGCCATTTTATGCAGATAATCAAACAGCAAATAAATTTATAAAGAAAAGGCAGTATCTGATTTAACCAGCCTTTAATTACAAGTAGATATGGTGATTTGGTCACCTGCATGACCAAGACAAGGTCTTAGCAAAATAATGATTGAATATGGCTAGGATGTTTTTCCCAAATCACTATCAATAAGGTTGCAATTAGTATTACACCCGCCAGGGTGGCGTAGTGGCTTTGGTCTTGCGCTGTTAAGACAGAAAGTGTGGGATCGAATCCCGACCGCGCCAGACACATCTTGATGGGGGCCAAATGTAAAAACACCCGTGTATCGTGCATTGGGTTCACATGAAAGAACTACAGGTGGTCAAAACTTATCCGGAGTCTCCCCTACGTCTTGCCTCGTAATCATATCTTGGTTTTGGCACGTGAAACCCCAGAGTTTAACTTAATCTTAAGTGGTGTTACATGTGCTGCCCCGCACAGCGGACACGCAGTCAAAAATGTTTAAAAAAAATTGAATTATGGGGTTTTAGGTTCCAAAACCACTTTCTGATTATGAGGCCCGTCGTAGTGGAGGACTCCGGAAATTTCGGCCCCCTGGGGTTCTTTAACGCGCACCTAAATCTAAGTACACGAGTGTTTTCGCATTTAGCTCCCATCGAAATGCGGCCACCGTGGCCGGACGCGGACTCAAGCAAAGGATGGCGGAAAATCCTGTAACATACGTTATCGATAGTTCAGAATTCATAAAGTAGGAAACATCTCGAAACAAGTGTCCAGAGTCTGAAGTGTGCGTTGTTTTCGGTGTTGAACCGAGGGAGAAGCTAATACAGTGTAATAATAATAATAATAATAATAATAATAATAATAATAATAATAATAATAATAATAATAATAATAATAATAATAATAATAATAATAATAATAATAATAATAATATTTCAATCACTTATTTACCGTGCCCAGGAACAACCATGAGGTCTGAGTGCTGGCACACGCGTAAATAAAAAAAAAAATTGAAAAGAAAAATGCAACGGAATATAAGTAAAACAAAGTTAATAAAAAGACCAATATTTAAAAGAATAGTGTACATATAGCACGGCGCAAGATGAGTACAAAAGAAAAAGGAGGAGAAGGGCAGTTGAAGAATACTCGAAACTATGGCACAACAATGCAAAGCTTGGAAAAAGACGATGACAGTGAGTTATGAAAAATATCAAGATTATGAAAATAAGCATTATAAAGACTCTGTATTCTGCGTACGGTTGAGTGTTGGTGATGACAGACAGGAACATGGAAAGGTCTATGTTCTCTGGTGATCTTGCGCGGAATACAAAACATGGCACAACTGAGGAGCTCGGGGCAGGATACCGTGAGGTAGTTGGAAAAGAAATAGAAGGTTAGGGCGAGTACGTAGACAATGAAGTAAGGGGCAATAACAATAATCCAACAGTGCTAGAAGAGGACCCAGTATCCGTGTTAGCAAAGCGGTGATGATATACGCTTAGAAACTTTTGCTGGACACGATCTTTAATGTCCCGGTTGGATTTAAAAATACCATTTCAGACGACCGACTCGTAATCGAGTTGAGGAAGACGGATCGTTGTGCACAACTTGCGCGAAGGTGTTGGAAATTTGAACGCTGTTAATCGTCTACAAACAGAGCCCAGAGAGCGCATACCGCGCATTGCAACGTTTTTAGTGTGAGCAGAAAAGCGTAAGATTGTATCAAGGAGTACACCGAGGTCATTGATCACACTGATCTTACACAGGAGTACAGACTCTACAGAATCAGAAAAAGAAATGCTTGCTGTTTTGCAAGTGCAAGTGATAACTTTGTTCTTAGCAGCAGTCAAGGTGAAGTCATTCTTTTTGCCACATATAGAAAAAGAAGTACAAGTGAGACTGCAGGACACGGCAGGTCATCAACAGTATCAATTTCCTTTTTAAAATATTGATATCATCGACATAGAGAAGGAAAGAATAATTCTGAATTGCGGAAGAAAAGGGATTAACAAAAATTTTTTAAGTGGGTGGCCCTAATACTGATCCTTGAGGGACGCCACTAGTTGCCATGTAAAAAGAAGACGTTTGACCATTGACGTCAACATGACATGATCTATCAAGAAGATAACTGAGCAAGAGGTTGCCAATTTCATGCTGAGCCAGCGCCAAAGTGCATAAGCTCGATCAGAAGCAGTCAGTGGCTGACTACTTGAAAATCTTTGCTGAGTTCAGACTAAATGGTGTCACCTTGCGCCCCTTTGAAGTACCGGCGTGGAGATCACTGTCATGAAACTTGCGAGAGTTGTGATAGTGCCGCGGCCGGTGACAAATCCGTGCTGATTCGGAATCAATGAGTTCGTCACAATAAAAGACAATATGTTGGGAAGAGCAAGCTCAAAAATCTTATACGTGGCACAGAGAACAGATATCGGGCAATAATTCGAGACATCGGTCTTACAGCCAGACTTAAATACAGGGAAAGCGCGAGCAGTTTTCCAGATGTGAGGGAAAGTAGAAGTATGTCAATATTGGGGCAAATATACTGCCATAAGCTTGTGGAATTGCGGAGAGAATGCCATCGGGGCCGCAGGATAGGGAAGGCTTCAAGCGCTTAAGGCATTCGCTGATGAGCTTTTCATGAAATAACATGGCACTAATGTAGCAACCGTCATGTGCAGCTGACTGACAACAGCGTTGAAACCTGAAGCTTTACATGAGTATGAAAAATCGGCAGCAAAACAATCAGCGGCTGCTTGGACTTCAACCCTTCTAGATTCGAGCAGACGAAAGCACTCTCCACGACACTACAGAGCGCTTGCGGAAATATTTTCAGAATTCTGCCGGCCAGTCGGAGACGCTCTTTTCCAAGAATGCAATATATGAGTCCTTATCGCGCTTATAGAGACGCTTGCAGAGAGTTCGAAAAAAAACGGAATTTTTCTCGCCACTAAGTAGGCACAGGATTACTGGACTTATAGTGCGCACGATGATTATGCTTTAGGGCACTTATAAGTTCATATGTGAATCAGTGGGGATATTTAGAGTGTCTAGGACAGTCCTGGGGAATGTATTTGCGCAGACTGCTCAAAATAAGGTTCGTAGATTGATGCAATTGTACTGCGACACTGGTTTTGTCTGTAAATTAATAATAATAATAATAATAATAATAATAATAATAATAATAATAATAATAATAATAATAATAATAATGATAATAATAATAATAATAATAATAATAATAACAATAATAATTCTTATTAGTCTTCTATTTTTATTCTAGTATTATTACTATTAGATCTTTCACCCCATCCTCCCATTCTAGTTTTTCTTTAAGAGATTGTAATTATACACACGAACAAGCTTCATAAAACGGGTTCTTGTTCCTCAAGCATGTAAATTACTACGGATACGCGCCAGACGCAAATAATCACACACGAGCATTTAAAGTACACAATTTCCTGCCTTCATGCTGCATGAATTCCGGTAGCCCTCAGCGACATGTTTCGCGACGCGCTTGCAATTAGGCAAGGTGCGGCTACTGGTTCCGCACCCTAAAATATGCTACGAACCCGATCCCCGCATAAAGCGCCCGCAACAAGACGGAAAGCACGGGGTACGGTTCGTCGTTGGCGCCCCCCCCCCCCCCCCTCTCTCGCCTTCTTTTCCTCGCGGCGGATCCGCGGGCATGTGCCGGCGTGATTTATGTTTCCGTCGACAGCGGCGAAAAGCAGCGCGCCCAGTCGGTCGCAAAGGCGCCTCGTCTCGGACACTTCGTGGGTCCTCGCGGGAGCCGACCGCTGTCGGTCAGCGAAAATGCGGCAGCCAGCAGCGGGCGCCTTCATTCACACCAGCGGCGCGAGATGCGGGAGCCGCTTTTTTCCTATTCAGTCTCGCACGCCGACGTCTACGAGCGTGGTCGACGAAATTAGGGAAGGAATAATAAACGCTGGCGCGCGCAGGAAAAACAACCGGTTTAGGTGAGGCGACATCAAAGGAACGACGTCGATTGGAGCCCCGAAAGGAGTTGGGCGAAGCGAGGGAAGCCTGAGCGATCGTCGACGAAGGGAAGAACGGCGTGGACGCGCGACGCCGAAAGTTGGCCGCACCAAGCCGAAGCGTCTCAATGTAGGAAATATGTAATCGAGATATTCCCTCCCCCATCTTTTTGATGCACCGACAGGCCGATCGTGGCGACGAGCACATCTCGCGCTTCTCGAACCAACTTGAATTGGTGAAAATGATTGCTTCGGTACATTTTCAACGGATATTTTTTGTACATTATGCAGGTGAAGACATTGTTGCATCGCGCCATTATTAGGCCATATATACTTGGTTTGATTCGTGAATGAGCTTCACATCTCATTCATGTGGTGCTGTTTGATATCATGGCCCCTGACCCCTTTCTTTTGTTTCGTAGTTTATGACAAGAACAATGCCTGCGTCTTTCTAGGAGCAGTCATCTCAAAGCGGTTTGGAGGCAGGCATGGTTGCCCATGGCTGTGTTTAAGGATTTTGTACTCTGTCGTCGCTATGTAGCCCATTATTTTATCAAACATGTCTTTCGTCAAGACGATTACACTTTGTATGCTTCTTTTTGCGTGCTTGTACGTCACAGTATTCACCACAAGAAATTGTTGTCCCTCGCCATAATTGAAAAAACTTCGGGAACACCTGCGGCATAAAGAATGCAAGAGCCTCGCTGCGTGCTTCAGTGTGGCGACGCACAGGGATGAAGCGTATCGAGACACGGACATAAGCGGACAGGATGGGCGCCAAGTGCGAAAGGGCCAGCTGGTCTCTGTAAAAACTGCATGTCGAGTCCGTCGGTGCAGAAGCGACAAACCATGGGCTGATTTACTACGTAAATCTGCCACCCACAGCACAGCACTATATACTGGCGGCATACAACTTATTAGCAGCACAGAAATTAGAACAAATGTGGCTTGCCTGGAGCGTCATGCCAATTGAGGATATGCATGGAGTCACGCATTGCTATTTTAGAAAAAGTGAATCAGCGATGTCAACCAAAATTTTACTAGGCAGCATAACTTGAAGTACAATTACGAGTCAATAGTTTCAATTATACGCATTGTAGTGATTTAGCTCCCAAACTAAGGCAATACGAGTGAATTAGCTAAGGAGAAATTATTGTTAGACATATCATTAAGATCCGCATTTACAGTTCAGCTGAGCGCCTAATAGGTCTCTCTGATACAGGCTCTCTTCTTTACCACGCTCCCTTGCGTCGCCCCTGTGCGCCGCGACCTCAATGTATCACAAAAGAAATTTCGAACTTGCCTGTAGAAAGAGGCGTTCTACATTCCATATGTTGGCTTCTTATGTTTGTCACTAAATATCGAACCCTTCACTGGAAACTGAGGGACTCGATTCCAGTTCGGTTGAGGTAGAATACAATTGTTTATTGGTCAATTAATTGCCGACGCGTATACTAGAACCCTCTTGCTCCTCCTTTTCCGTTTTATTTTTCTCCTCTTCCAATAGAAAAGGCCTAACCAAGAGTCTATATACGAGTAAGTGGCTACGGTGTAGGACTGCTAAGCACGAGGTCGCGGGATCGACTACCAGCCGAGGTGGCCGGATTTCGATGGAGGCGAGATGCAAAAAAACAAAAAAAAAACATGTGCTCGGGAGATTTCTTAAGCAGAATTCACCCAGAAATTGACCCACAGTGCCCGGATTGTGGGGAGGAGGTTAGCACTCTATCTCATATGCTCTGGCAGTGTCCTGCGTTACAGGATACGTCCCTCACCAGCGAACGGGACTGGGATGAGGCCATATCTAGCACGGAACTTAAGCTCCAGTCCATGGCCGTCCAGAGGGCCCGTGAAAGAGCGGAGAGGCTTGGCCTCCTGATTCCGACATGGGAGCAGCCAGCGGCGAGCCGGGGGCCCCAACGGGTCTCCACCGGCTAGTCCCTCAGGACCTCAATAAAAGTTCATTGTCTGTCTGTCTGTCTGTCTGTCTGTCTGTCTGTCTGTCTGTCTGTCTGTCTGTCTGTCTGTCTGTCTGTCTGTCTGTCTGTCTGTCTGTCTGTCTGTCTGTCTGTCTGTCTGTCTGTCTGTCTGTCTGTCTGTCTGTCTGTCTGTCTGTCTGTCTGTCTGTCTGTCTGTCTGTCTGTCTGTCTGTCTGTCTGTCTGTCTGTCTGTCTGTCTGTCTGTCTGTCTGTCTGTCTGTCTGTCTGTCTGTCTGTCTGTCTGTCTGTCTGTCTGTCTGTCTGTCTGTCTGTCTGTCTGTCTGTCTGTCTGTCTGTCTGTCTGTCTGTCTGTCTGTCTGTCTGTCTGTCTGTCTGTCTGTCTGTCTGTCTGTCTGTCTGTCTGTCTGTCTGTCTGTCTGTCTGTCTGTCTGTCTGTCTGTCTGTCTGTCTGTCTGTCTGTCTGTCTGTCTGTCTGTCTGTCTGTCTGTCTGTCTGTCTGTCTGTCTGTCTGTCTGTCTGTCTGTCTGTCTGTCTGTCTGTCTGTCTGTCTGTCTGTCTGTCTGTCTGTCTGTCTGTCTGTCTGTCTGTCTGTCTGTCTGTCTGTCTGTCTGTCTGTCTGTCTGTCTGTCTGTCTGTCTGTCTGTCTGTCTGTCTGTCTGTCTGTCTGTCTGTCTGTCTGTCTGTCTGTCTGTCTGTCTGTCTGTCTGTCTGTCTGTCTGTCTGTCTGTCTGTCTGTCTGTCTGTCTGTCTGTCTGTCTGTCTGTCTGTCTGTCTGTCTGTCTGTCTGTCTGTCTGTCTGTCTGTCTGTCTGTCTGTCTGTCTGTCTGTCTGTCTGTCTGTCTGTCTGTCTGTCTGTCTGTCTGTCTGTCTGTCTGTCTGTCTGTCTGTCTGTCTGTCTGTCTGTCTGTCTGTCTGTCTGTCTGTCTGTCTGTCTGTCTGTCTGTCTGTCTGTCTGTCTGTCTGTCTGTCTGTCTGTCTGTCTGTCTGTCTGTCTGTCTGTCTGTCTGTCTGTCTGTCTGTCTGTCTGTCTGTCTGTCTGTCTGTCTGTCTGTCTGTCTGTCTGTCTGTCTGTCTGTCTGTCTGTCTGTCTGTCTGTCTGTCTGTCTGTCTGTCTGTCTGTCTGTCTGTCTGTCTGTCTGTCTGTCTGTCTGTCTGTCTGTCTGTCTGTCTGTCTGTCTGTCTGTCTGTCTGTCTGTCTGTCTGTCTGTCTGTCTGTCTGTCTGTCTGTCTGTCTGTCTGTCTGTCTGTCTGTCTGTCTGTCTGTCTGTCTGTCTGTCTGTCTGTCTGTCTGTCTGTCTGTCTGTCTGTCTGTCTGTCTGTCTGTCTGTCTGTCTGTCTGTCTGTCTGTCTGTCTGTCTGTCTGTCTGTCTGTCTGTCTGTCTGTCTGTCTGTCTGTCTGTCTGTCTGTCTGTCTGTCTGTCTGTCTGTCTGTCTGTCTGTCTGTCTGTCTGTCTGTCTGTCTGTCTGTCTGTCTGTCTGTCTGTCTGTCTGTCTGTCTGTCTGTCTGTCTGTTCAGATTTAGGTATACGTTAAAGAGCCCCAGGTGGTGAAAATTAATCCAGAGTCTCCCACAACGGTGTGCCTCATAATCAGATCATAATAAGATGGTGGTTTTGGACGTAAAACCCCATTTTTTTCTTTTCGTTCGTAATAATTCTGAGTAGACGTTCGTGCGCTTTTAGCTCTTTTAAAGGAGCAGCTCCACTAAGTCACCCAGCGTTTCCTCGCACGTAAATGTCCTCGACGCTCTTGACGTGCTGCGCAAGTATACGCCGGAAATAAGGGTTCTGTCTCACTGATTCCAGCTGACGGCCAGAGCAAAAAGGGTGCTCCTTCACCAAGATCTCTTGGCGCGGGGCGACGGCTGTTGTGCGCTGCCTCGTACGGGCCGTGCACTACGCCACGTACCTTTCTGTCTTCTCTCATCTTTCCCAACCGTGTACAGGGTAGCCAGGGGCATACCCTGCGCACGCGCAGGCGCTGCGGGGTGCCACCAGCTCCAGCTAACCCTCTCCGCGTTTACTTTCTTTTATTTGTCCATTCCAACTCCTTCTCTCTCCCTTGACTCCTGTATTCTACGTGCGCACCGCCGCGCCGTTAGGGCGCTAAGTATGCAGCACCACCGCGGGCGCGATAAGCGCTTCACTTCCGGTACAACGCGCGTGCTGCGCGCTGCCGACACAAGTATAGATGCACGAGGAGTCACGCTCGACGTGACAACCACTAAAGCGCTAATGCGGCGGCGCGCCAGAGTGCGCGCCGCATCCACAGGCTCTATTGAGGGACTTTAACAGGCTCTCCTTTCCTTTTTTTATCGCACTTTGGCCTCCAAGATGGATGGCGACTCCCGATTAACGCTCGCACGCCTCTCCCTGTGTGTCTTTTCAATTTGCGGAGAGCGAGTACGCCGTCGTCGCCGATGTTTTCCCAGCGGGCGTTCGATTGATCGGCAGTGTTCCCGCGATTGGGCGCGCATATCTAGCGAGCCGCCACTGCAGGCGCCGCTCTCGCTGCTATAATCCAATTTGTGAGGGCGAGACATGCCAATTTTCAACCAGTTCCCAGTTCTCGCATATAGTGCTTGCGTTTGTGTTTGTTTCGTGATGGTTCTGCATTAAAATGCTTGGCACGTGCAGAATTTCTTTAGCATAATTAGCGCCCGCCCGCTAGTTGCCAGCGCAAGGACCTCATTCCCCGTCAAAAAGATGAAGCCGCTTGATTAACAAAAACAAAAGAAAAGAACAAGTAAAAAAAGAAGCTTTCTGTAGGCACTATGCCCTGCGGTACAGCTCATTATGTGTAGCCGAATCAGCTCCTTCAGAACTCTCGCAGTAGTTAGCATTTCATGCATTGCCCTGTTATTCTTTTTTTTTTTTTTTCTGCTGACATCCCAGGCAAGGGCAAGAACAAACCAAAAGAAAGAAAAGAAAAACACAGAACGACTCAAGAGAATTGGATAACAGGATTTATTCGTATGATTCCGACATCTTTTTACGTACTTCGTGTATTTTGTAAAACGTCTATATTCACGGTTAATTATGACAGGCGGCTGGTCTGCGGTGCGTGGTTTGTTTGCTTTGGTCTCGATACTTTATTACTTCTGCGCCTGTATTTTTTGCAAAGGAGAGGAAAAGCGTCGTATTTCCGCGGTTATACTTTTCCTAGATCGTTTTTCTGCTCGTCAGCACGAACACTGTGCAAGTGAGCTTCAAGATGTCGACCACACAGTAATATGTCCCGATTTGCTTGTCTTCTCAAGATGTGGTAGGTTTCCAAAACACTTCCTTATGTACTGATTCATAAAGCTCCAAAATTTTCCCTTCACCACCGTGCTCCTTTCCTTTGATCACTTTCAGCCCACCGAAAGCCGTGACTTCTGCCTTGTTGCCAACTCAGCAGACTGGTATTCTGCTTGTTTCTACTTTCTTTCTTTTTCTGACCTGTCTAAATGGGCGTGAATGTTCCGTGTTTTTCTTTTGTTTTTCTTTTTTTTTTCTTTTTTACAACCTCATGCCACTCCTAACGTGCGTCGGATTCTGTTTTCCGTCAAACCGTGGCAGGCGGTCTGGGGTGGGAGCTTTCAGGGCGGCCGCAGGAAAAGGGAAGCGATCCTAATTATAATTTTATATATATATATATATATATATATATATATATATATATATATATATATATATATATATATATATATATATATATATATATATATATATATATATGTGTGTGTGTGTGTGTGTGTGTGTGTGTGTGTGTGTGTGTGTGTGTGTGTGTGTGTGTGTGTGTTTGTGTGTGTGTGTGTTAATATAGGTCAAAAAACACACTTTCTTGCACTTAGACACACCTAATGCATTAAGACATATTGCTGGTGTACAGTCTCACATTAAAAAGACAATAGAGTGCTATAGAATGTTATAAAATCAGTGCTTGAAGGGAGATGTGTATGTCTGATGGTTAAAGTCACTAAAGTGGTGCTAACCAAGGAGCACCCATTAGCGCTTGTATCGGCAAGGGTAGCGAGGCCCAGTGCCAAGTGAAATATATTTATCTACACCAGTTGTTGCCTCATTTATGGGGCCGGACTAAACGTGTTTAAAGGGAGTCAGTGATTCATGAGATAATAATTTGGATGTATGCAATAGTGTGTGTGACTTTTGGAGGGAACTAAACTGTTGAATCCTTTCCTGCTCTATTTGGAATTCTTGCTCATATGGACGCACCATAAGTGTGTCCTATTCGTAAGCGGCTACAGATCGCTTCCTCATGTCTCTGGTGGAACAAAGCCTATCCAGTGGTAATTCGGGATTGCTCAGTGTAGAGCTTGTTATTAACTAAACGATCTATTCCTTCTGCCAGTGCACCCACAGATTCTTGCGCACTAATGCTCGAAGATTGCGGTAGGGAACATATGGTAATGCCAAGGGATATTCATATCTTGATACAGCTATAGCACCAATATTTGCCTCAGGTGTTTCACAATAAAATCTGTCCACTGCACGGGTTATTTATCCCATTAAGAAAGTGCCGCAGGGCTTTCATGTGAGCAATCGTTGCCGCATGCTCGGTTTCTATAGGCAGATGAACAGTTGCGAGGTGCTCGCGCTTTAATATCAACATTTTCGGAGATGCGCACCTCAATTAATGCCAATAACAGAGCAGAGTCGGAGAGAAGAGAAAGAGAGCGCATGCTAATGCCGTTTACTGCCTAATGACAAAGCAGTGAATTTAGTGTACTTAGGCTCCCGCACAGCTGCATCGAATGGTAAAAAAACGACGCGACGGGTCGCATTCCGGCAGATATTCAGCAGGTACGCGCGTGATTTGCGACGGGTAGAACGATGATTTATCTCTGTTTGCAGATCAGATTCACCTCGCCCCACCACGTTGCCGATGATGAATGACGTGCACGAAATCAATTATTCGGCAACTTGCCTTTGAGGGCTCATCAGATACACCAGTGAGCACGCACAGTGGCATTATAATGTGTAATCGTCCAACGGGGCTCTCTTTGCGTGTGTGTGTTTTTTTTTTTTGCCCGCGCCAAATCAGAGCCCTTAAGCGTATAATGTATGTGCGCGCATGCGAGCGGCAGACGCTTTTGCAGGCCGCCTGGGGAGTGGCAATCGCGAAACAGGTTCACACTGGCGTTTGCGCTTCTCGAACCTACTGGCGGAAAGTATTCGATGTTTCACGGTTACGTATACGACTACTGTCCCTCTGCCACACAAAAATAAGAAAAACACTGGGAGAAGTAACCGGCAAGAGTAAACTTGACCTCGTATCTGCTCAAGTAGCCGCACTTGATGTCTTTCTGGATGTGCTACTTATCCGTCGAAGTCGCAAAATGATAATCCACATGCACGGAGCGCATCCGATATAGTGCTTACCAGCATTTACTGTTGTTTCCGACGTACACTGCGTCTAACTTAATTGAAAGCCACGTTTCATATCGATGAGTGGAACGACATGTTTAATTCGCAGGAACTGATGGCTTAGTGCAAATGCTTGCAGATATTGCCTATAGAATCTATGTGAAGGGAGCTTGGGGCCCAGATATCGTCCCTTTAGTGTATAGAAACGTTACTCTGAACGTCAGCTCTGAAAGCTTAATTAACTTTCTTTACGGAAAGTGGCATTTCATCTCTGTATCGACAATTTGTATGTCTTTTTGTGTAATTGTTATCTCACACCCTTCATGTGGGTAATACATAGATTTGTGTTTAATTGAAAAAAGTGCAGAATCTGCTGCTTTTTTGTCTATATTGACTGTTTAGACATGTTTACAAAATGGGCTCTATTGCGAGAACGTTTCTTTTTTGTTCGTTTGCTTCTTTGTTTTTGATCATCTTATGTTACCATGCTTTGCTCATTGGGTTATGTATTGTTTGTGGAGAAGCCAGTCACACGACAGTTGACAACATTTCCAATTACATTAGAATAAATCACTCCCTCACGATTTTATTCCCACCCGCCGTGGTTGCTCAGTAGCTATGGCGTTGGGCTGCTGAGCACGAGATCGCGGGGTCGAATCCCGGCCACGGCGGCCGCATTTCGATGAGGGCGAAATGCGAAAACGCCTGTGTACTTAGATTTAGGTGCACGTTAAAGAACCCCAGATGGTCGAAATTTCCGGAGTCCTCCACTACGGCGTGCCTCACAATCAGAAAGTGGTTTTGGCACGTAAAACCCCATGATTAAATTTTATTCCATTCTTACGCCTTCTCTTGGTCATCAGTGATCCGAGATGCACTCCGACTTCCTTATAAACAATGCCGGCAGGTCATGAACGGTGGATGATAAAGGAATAGATGTTAACGATAAGAATCCATATACTACACTGGCCTAGACCTCTGCTCCAGCAAAACATATTGGCTGTCGTGCGCGTACCTATAACACATATTCGTCGAAAGCTTTTCTGCGCATACCCGCGTTTACGCTGTTTCGCTCTGTGTGCGCGCGTGTGTGCGTGTGTTCGTGTTTGTGCGCTCGCACAAGCAGTTGCAGACTTTCAAAGAAACCCCGAAAGACCCATATTAACAGGCATACATCAAATACTCGGTCAGCAAGCTTAACCTTCACAAATACCCTGACAAATACCAAGTGCTTACACATTGCTATTTACTTCAGCGAACATGTTGCGCATATTATATACCTATCGCGGGCCAGTATTCTGCATCAGTGTTCCAGTTTCCCATTTCTCTGCTTGCCGCCGTTGTGGCTCTCGGGCCACCCGCTTCTTTGAGGCGTCCTCAGCGCTACAAGTTTCCGATGATGTCATATATCCCACCACTGCTCCACACCCACGTGCGCTGTACTTAATCATTAATATGAGCCACTGACATCACACATCGCACAGCCACGCTGAGCCATTGATCGAAGACAATGTGCCGTTCCATTCTCTTCTGCTGATGTCACGTTTCCTCCACGCACTGCCATCTACTAGGTATAGTCTTTGCGTCCCGCGCGGTCATTTACACTCTTAATTAGTTACTTGTAACCCTGAGTTGTACTTATCAACACCAGCATGACAACATACAGGGATCCAATCAGATGTGCGCGCAGAGTTTAAGCCGCCTGGTACTTCAAATCCACCGCCTGTAGCGGTCGTTTACAAATCTCAGAGAGACTTTCGTGCTGTACAGAAGCGCTCGCTATAAGTTAAGGCCATTTTAGTATTTATCGGTGCTCGTTGTAGCTATCCTCGTACATTTTTAAGAACGCTTTCATGTCCCCCACTGCGCGTTCTATCAGATCAATGTTCGTCAGTTCGAGTTGGCTCTTTGATTTCCTCTGTGTGTAGCAGTGATTTAAAATTAATGAACAAACTGTGATCGCAACGTCGGCACGTGTTGCTTTATTTGCGCAGAAAAATGTTTCTGTGTGTGTGCAAACACGCACGCGGCCTGTGTTCGTTTAGTAGTGTAGATTAATAGGATATTAATAGCGTATAAGACATTATTTGCTAATAGAGAATAATAGCGTTTAATAGAGTATTTATAGGGTAGATTGCATTTCTCTTTCCTGGGGGTAATTATTGTACAGTCCATATAAGTGGACCCTGAAGGAGATCGTACACACGTTGCAAGAAGAAACTTACTGCAGCGTGCTTACGCGTCAGACATGCTTGCGACGATGTCAATCGAGTTGAAGTGGCCTTTAATGAGTATTGCTGCCCACTAAATAACTTTTCGTCGAATAGATCGCTATTTGGGAATAAAAACTTTAAACATTCTGTCACGGTACATAGCGTGCTGTTATTACTGCGAAAACACTAAAGACGTAGTTCCACCGGTTAACAATAGCGAGACGTCTCTCACACATCTGCTCGCTATTACTTCAGCAACCCCTATGCATGTGCATTTATTTTTACAGCGGAGCTGTACATAGCAAGGGCAACATAGAATTTTCGTGTCCGCACACAAAAACTATCAACATCAATGGCTCATACTGGCGTAATGAATGGCTCATACCACCGTAAGGAAGCAAAAAAAAAATGCAATGGCTCATAGCCCCGTAAGGCAGAGGCTACGAGCACTCAGCAAAGTGTGCGAACAGTGCTTACATTCTTTGGAATGACGCATACAGCATACAGAACTGCATGTCGAAAACTGTCATCGGCTGCCTCGGAGAAAGCTAGTTCGGTAGTGTTGAGTATGGGTTGCGTGGGAAGGCCACGCGTGGTTAGGAGTCCCAAAGAGCAGCTCGCTTACGAACCGCAACGGAACGAACTTCGACGAGAGTACGACGGCGGCGCACGGCGAGCACCACCGAAGATCGCACCCAAGAGACCGACCGTAAGCGGCCGGCCTGACGGGACGACGCGTGTCGCGAATCGGAGAATGCAGCGAAGAGACGCAAAAGTGCCTTCGATGTCGAAATGCGAGGTCGAAAGGTTCGCGGCTACTCAGCTTGCGTGGGCTAGTTGCGATGACACTACCCCTCTGGTCGTTGTCGGTGATCTCAATGTGGATGTGTCGGGACCGAAAAGGGAGTGGTTTACTCGTTTCGTGTTGGAGACCTTTAGCTTGCGATGCCACACCGATCCGGCCCAACCGACCACCCAGCGGTGTACGTGCATCGATTTGACAATATCAAAGAATGCGATTGCAGTTGCGAGTACGCAGATCAGTGTACATCATTGCGACCACAAAGCAATTGTGACCGTCGTTACTAATTGAGAATGAGCGATGCAATAATGTCTTTACAAGTTTTCTCATCGCAATGCTTACAGCTTTGCTGGTCATCCACCTTCGCAGGCATAAATGGCCTTGAATTTTTTATTGCCATAGTGTTTATTTAGGCGAAATCCTAAAGTGGCTCATACCTCAGATGGTATGGAAAATACGGCGTGCGGTACAGAAAGTCATGTGAGCTCGCCTCGCGCAGGCACGCGCTCGTGCCACTGCTCGCGCGTTCGTCGTCGGCTTCTTCCACAGCTGACTCCGATGGCGCTCACCGTGCAAAAAAAAAATAATAAATAAAATAAAAGGCAAAGTTAAGATAGACTTAATTCAAACAATACCACCCACGACCTTCGGTGGGAGTCGCACCCTCGAGCTTATGTGGAAGTCGAACCCACGACGTTTGGTGTTAAGGCGAAGTTAATTAAGGCACTCTTAATTAATATAAACTTTATTAAGGCACTCTAACCCAAAACCTTTGGTGTTAATTAAAGCGAAGTTAATTCAGGCACATTTAATTAAGGTAGCGTCAGTTAAGGAACTCGAACCCACGACCTTTCGTGGGACAAAACAAGCAATAAGAAGCAACAACGCATTCGAACGAAAATGGCAAGTAATTTAATGAATCTCTCCTAAACGCGGAGTCTTTCGCCTTCACCCTCTTTGGCGTTTGCTAAAGTGACCGTCATGTTGTTTTATTTTACTTTGAATAAGACTGGCAGACATTGACTCCAAGCAGGAGAGGGTCTACTAAAGGTACATTCAATACGTGGTACAACAGTTACAGATCACGCAGTGATACTTGATATTGAAGTTTGGGGCAATTCAATCAACTCTGTAATTATTCACGGGAAGAATGAATACTCGAATAAGGTAATTCTCGCAAATGTGTCTGGTGCCTTTGGTTTCTCCAGGAGTCAGATTGGGATACCGCTTTAGTTTGGACTTGCATGCAAGAGCTTTGTGAGCAAAATGACATTTAATCTATACATCAATGGTGTTTCTTGTTTTATTTACTTTAACATCTTTTTTTTTTCAGAAGTATTGGTGGCACATTCTGGCCTTATCATCTGAATGATATTTAACAACAGAGTCTAACCTGCACGATGATTCGGAATGATCATATTGATGATAAACACAAAGTCAGTAATTACGGTATCAGTTACTGCATTCTGAGCATCCAGTCATGTAGCAGAATAAACATATGTCATTTTCCAGGCCTCCTTGGATTTGCAAAATTGTCTAGCTCGACTGTGCATCAAGATACTCGCTCGTGTAACTACGGTAAAAATTAAACTAGAAGAAAGGGATACCAGAGACCCGATTTTTATTAGTCATATCATAAGAAGCCAACAGACAAAGACACGAAGGTACACGATAGGGGATATTACTTGTACTTGCTAATTGAATTAAAGAAATGATAAATTCATAAAATGAAAGTGAGTGAAATAACAGCTGGCCACAGCTGGGATACGAACCCGCGTCTTCGCATTACGCGTTCGATGCGTTCACCAATTGAGCTACCGCTGCGCCGTTTTCCCATCCACTTTCTGGAGTATTTATGTTTTACTACTTGAACCACGCCTGGGAGTGTTAGCTAGCGCCACCACTCACAAACCTTGGCGGCGGATGTGGAACATCCTTTCTACCACAGGCGTCACGAGTACGTGATCTCTTTGGGTGAGGGCAACTGGTCAATAAACCCACACATGCTACCTGAAGGCATCGATGTTGCCGGTTTAGAGACCCTCGTAATGTAATAACGACAAAAAAAGGGAACCAAGGGCCCTGATTTTTATTAATCATATCATAAAAAGCCAACAAACAAAGACACCAAGGACAACACAGGGGAAATTACGCAACGCTGAACCCTATTTCCGTCTCGCGCATGTGCAGTGGTGTAGACGTTTCTTTTGCTTTCCTTCTTTTTTTTTTTTTGGCCGCAACACCTTTTCGGCCCCTATTCGAAAACTCCCTAATGTGCATGGCAGGACATGAGTATATTGCATGATCTCATGTTCAATGCAGGCGGGCGCGCTCAATCGGTTTAACGGTGAATTTTTGCCCACAAGCCGTGACTGTCGCAGTGTGTTGCATCCTGGGTTAATAAACACGCGTTTGTTGACGATCTCTCTGCGTATCGACGAATCCGGTCGTAGCGCCCTTTGTGCGACGCGGTGTGGAGGAGCATCGCGTCCTTTCCTGACCGCGCTTGCAGGGTGAGGCTTGCGCAAACCCGTCTCCACAACATATCGACTATATCAGCTAAAACTCGCTTGGTATATGCTAAGCACACGTGCGTTGGACCCTGCGCCAAAAGTGCTTGCTGCTGCGCCAAATCGGCTTTTTGCCTGCGCCAGGACCTGCGCTAAAAAGTGAAACGACTGTTCCACCACAGCAACGGTGACGTTCTAGATGCCTGCTATCTCCAAGGGGAGGAATTAGCGCTCGTGTCTTGAGGATAGGCAAGACAGCAGACAAGGGTTAAGATTCCGCCCCCTTGCACTACCGTAGGGCCCATTAAGTTACGTCTCATACAGGGTGTTTTAGCTAAGTCGGGCAAGGTTTAAAAATAGACACATGTGAGTTACGAGAATGCAACCGACTGAGTGTTGTTCGCCGTTCTCTTGAGCAACTCAAAGTATATTTTACTATGAGCTCAGGTAAATAATTAACAATAATTATTTAACCAACTTTTAAAGCATTGATTTAAACTCAACATCTTCAATGTAAACGTTGCAGAGCCTATTCAGAAATATCCAAATAATTTCTTTCCGTCATGATAGCTACTGTGGTTTTAGTTATTACGGCCTGAAAAGAAAGCGCGCGAGATTTGTAAAAGCAGCATGCTATAACGCCCTTACGCGCAGCGGCATTAGTGTCCCCAAACATACTACCAACGAAGGATCGACACTGCACGTAGGCCGAAGGCATGAATGGACAACCAGCACTCAAGCTTCGCGCGCTGACTGCAGCGCTGTATCACGCAGCTATGGTGGTGGGTGCAGTTCACAGCAGCGCACGCATCGATTTTGCATCAGCGAATTCACTGCTCATTTTGAAACACATGCTTCCAGCAACTGGGGCGCTATTCTGGACATTCCGCCATTTTCTTCGGTGCGTGACGTAGGCGCGACGCAAACAAAATGGCGCTGGTGGCCCAGTTTTGCTTACGTAACGTGACGCCAACTTGACGTTTCGCCTAAGAAACTGAAAAGATGGCACTGAATGTAGCGTTATCAGTAAAGCAAAACAGTTTTCCTCCGCAGTAAAAATAAAGCAGCTATCTCAAAGCATATGATTATTCCGTCGAAAACGCTTGTCGCTTCCGTCGTCTGCTGCGTACAAGCCGTCGTCTGCTTCAATAGCTAGGATGCGTGTCCCCGGAAAATGGAATGAGTCATCGCATGGTTGGCGCCAACGCGCTTGTTTTCTTGATTGAGACAACATACGCAACCTACCAGTGGTGATGCGCGCACGTTCTAGGCCACGTTATCGCTATCTCGTGAAACGCAAGTGACTCAGCCCGACTCGGCTGGCTGAGAAACGGCCGAGTATCACCGATAGCGTTGCGCGCGCCAGAGATATCCACTAGCGCGACGCAAGCGCCGGCGCTGCCATCTCTTGTTCATTTCGCTGGTTACTGGCACCGAGGGAGGAAACTTCAAGGCGCCGCCTTGCGTACATTTCTTTTTATAAATTAGAAAGAGGCCGTTGTCATAACTTTTCATTGTGCAAAAAGGCATTAATCTTGATTACAATACAAATGCAGCAGTGAAAAGTGGACAACATTGCCGAAAGTTTGCTATGTTCAACCAATATTATTTCGTATAAACGCGTTCTTTTAAAAAATGATGGCCCCAAACACAAATGTCAACACCACCCGAGAGCGATGCAAATACTATGAGCACGCGTTATTAACAAAAGATTTTCGTGGTGCCAAACGACGGGGAAAATGTGGCGATACGCATTCCTCTCGGCTGCCATTGCATATGGCTGCTCATTAGCATAATTCGCGCGGCTCGTCGCAGCAAAAATTATGGCGGAAAATCTCAGCAATGGCGGCCCAGCGCAACGTCACGCATCGTCAAAATGACGTTTACGAAACAGCCCTTCCTGTGACGCTCCTCACGAGATATTCCTTCAGCCAATCAGCAAGCTGGCATGGCGCATATCTTGGATCGCCACCACATATTCGCGCAATTGCAGATGCATTGCACTGGCTTCTGCGCGCTACCGCTCACATTCCTTTCGAAGCGCTAACATCGCAATATAGCTGCCAAGGACCAAAAAAATGTATTAGTCCATAACATTTGCAGCTCCACGTCACGTTTCGTCATCTTGATGAAAACGCAAAATTGCATTTTGCAATACTTCCGCTTCCCGGCACAAATTTCAAAACACGTGACCTCTCGACAGCCAATCAGAGAGTAAACATGGCGGATAATGGCGGCCGTGCAGCCGCCATGCCTGTCCAGGGGCCGAATCTTATAACGGTTCGGAATACGAACCGTTCGCTTCGCCGCTTACGTCACTAGATGTGCCACTCCCAAGCCGGCGGTGGAAGAAGGGGAGGACGCGACCAATAGATGAGAGGGTGCCACCTCTGAAGTGTACGTCATTATATGACGAGCTAATCGAGGAATTGCAGAATGTTTCTGCTTGCTAAATAAATGTAAAATATAAATTAAATATTATACGCCAAGTTCTGAAGTATAAACGTGTGGTGCCGGGCGTTTACGCAATGCAGAAGTAATTTATTAATGTCATTTTTTTTATTCTCAGCCGACAGGCGGTATTGCAAGCGTAAGTGAGTTGGCAGAGCGCGGCACTATGTCGTCTGCTACCACGAGCTTGCACGATGCACGCAACAGGAACGCACTGCCGGCACTTCTCAAGTAGCGAGCGCGACAAAACCGTGAACTGGTTCTTAGGGACACCTTTGCTAGCCGACTACATCAATTTTCCATCTTTTTTCGCCCTTCGTCATCGGCTCGGACATGACTCGCTCGCCACCGCGCTGCCGCTGTCCCTGCGATAAGCCCCACGGCGCGTCGCGTGATAAAAGCAATGGAACTTGAAATCGAACATTACGATACACGGGCCCTGCATTGCCTGCGCGAAGTCAAATCGAAGAGTGTGGTGCTGACGGTGCGCGCTGTGCCGTAAAATTGAGTAACAAAGTGCGGCACTCCCGAACCAGAGAAAAAAAAAAGGCAGCCAAATAAGAGATCTCCACAATATCTTCCCGTCCTGACTGTATAGTTTTATCAGCCGAACGAAGTAAGTGGTGAACCAGCCTAGGTTGAACCCTTCTGACTGCTGAACGGCGATCTGCGAGCTATTCACGCTGGCGATAGCACTGAGAATTCGATCTCACCATGCAAATATCTCCTTGGCATTGGCTTTGAAGCTGAGGTCACGGGAAAGCTGACCCAGCCCTTCAACCGGCCAACACAGTAATTGCGAGAGCAACTTTGTGGACAGTGTCGGCAGCAGAGATCTAGGTCATTCCGATGAATGCTTCACGTCCGACCGACCTCTGGGAGCTGCAGGCCGGTGGCGATGAACCGCAGCGCGCAATATTCCTTCCTCTGCGTGGAATGGCCACTCGTACGCTTGCACCTGAGTCCCCTCCATTTGATAGCGTAGCCTGCAAAAGGTTTACTTAGAAAGCCAGCAAGGGCGGTGCAACTCATTATCCGTCACTTCTTCGAACGCGTATCGCGCTTCCAGCCGTGGTCGACACCGAAAGACAAGTAATAGCCTCCGAAGCAACCAACGCACGCGCGCGCAACGCCCGCGTGTCTCCGGGGTCGCGCGACCGGCGCGCGCGGCCAGGGTCACAAGCCAAAGCCAAGCCACAGCAACGGAACCCAAAGCGGACCACCCCTTCGCCGGTTCCTACGACCGGTTCGCTTTGAAGATGATTGACAGATGCGTGACGTATTCAAAAATTGCGATACCGCCCCGCTGCCTCTGACGACCTGTGACGTAATCAAAATTTCGGCCAATCAGGTGAGGCCAAAGGAACGGTTCCCCAACCGAACCGTTATAAGATTCGGCCCCAGAATAGCGCCCCTGATCTGTCTGGGCACCGACGTGCTAGAACGCAGCTGCGCATGCGCTCCTCACAACCCACATGGCCATGGACGGAACTTGGCTGGCCGCATCGGGCTCAGCAAACATTAAATTATGGGGTTTTACGTGCCAAAACCACTTTCTGATTATGAGACACGCCGTAGTGGAGGACTCCGGAAATTTCGACCACCTGGGGTTCTTTGACGTGCACCTAAATCTAAGTACACGGGTGTTTTCGCATTTCGCCCCCATCGAAATGCGGCCGCCGTGGCCGGGATTCGATCCCGCGACCTCGTGCTCAGCAGCCCAACACCATAGCCACTGAGCAACCACGGCGGGTAATCAGCAAACATTGATAAAGGCGCGCGTCTGTCAACAGCGAAAACAGTAAAGGCTCACCCACATTAGGCCGACCAGACGCCGATTTCGGTCGTCGGCAGATTGTTCGACGTCGGTACTGTCGGTACAGTGACAGAGGCACCGACACGAAGGAAAAAACGCTGTCGCCGACAATCGGCAGACCGAAATCGGTGTCGGGTTGGCTTAGTGTGGGCGAGCCTTAACAAATCTTCAAGAACCTTCATGCGATGTTTATCGCATATCTCATCGCTTCAACTGGCAAGACATCTCGGTAAAAGTGAACGCCAAGACCATTGTATTCGATCCACTTCAGCTGCTTAGGGCCTGTTCGTGCTTTCTAGTCCGCGTGCAGTATCGTTCGTAGCATGTTTGGGGACACTAACGTTGCTGCGTTTAAGTGCGTAGCCACACGGTACTTGGTCAAATCTCACGCGCTTTCTTTACAGCCTGGTAAAGTTGAAGCAACAGCATCTATCATCAGGGAAAAAATATATTTGCACATAGGCTCTACAATTTATACACGGAAGATTTTGCGTTTAGTTGAATGCTTTAAAAGTTGCCTAAATAAATATAGTTAATTAGTTACTTACGCTCATGGTAAAAAATATTTCCAATTGCTCAACAAGACATCTAACAATACTCAGTTGGTAGCATTTTCGCAACTTACACGGTTATTTTTTTAAGGTTGGCGCGACTTAACCAAAACATCCTGTACAAGGCGCGCGACGCGCGATTGTTGAACGGAAGATGATGGAATCTGTATTTTTGTAAGAGATACGTTTCCACAAAAACACTTGCCACAGGATTTACAAAACCGAATGGCATCGGAAAACAACAGACTTTATCTTCCGGTGTAGGTGTATGACCCAAAAACGATAATTATTCAGTTCATTTTGCTAGCAATTTCGTAGTAATTATCCAATTGATCGCAGTAATTTCTCCTGCAAATTACGTTCGCCTATCGATAAAGCCCGCTACGAAAGCGGTATCACGCTATATGGCGCAGACATTAAAAAATGTGTCATGGTCGCGGCAGAACGTGAACAAAACGTGAAGATAGTTTTCACGTCAAGCTACGGACGCAGCTTCTCCCTGTGCAAGTACCCAAACATGGCACCCCGATAATGTCAATGTAGCACATTAACACGTGTGCATTAATTCCTTCTTGACGGTGACTGTTTTTCACAGGATTATCACTGTTATTGATTTGTCGCTCGGCGCAGGGTGCGCCTATTGTGCGGCCATAATTCCTGTTTACGCAGCTTCTCGACGTTGCAGTGTATCGACGTGCTAGCGGACCGGTCCCGGAGATAGCTGGGTGTCGCACGGTGCCTGAAAGCGCGATCTGTCACGACGAAGGAAGACCAGAAAGTGGCCTATTGTGGCCTATAATGGTTCGAGCCCCGGGCTACTGTGCTCCAAGGCGAAGGTTCGATTCCACCCTCGATTACAGATTATTTTCTTTTTATTAAAGTGCGGCGAGACAGCAGCAAACCTACTTACGTGTACATACCTAACACGAACTACCAAGAATGAGGCAGAGAATCCTTCGCATTAAAAAATCAGCAGGCTTCGGCCGATTCCTTCGGCTCATAACTAATCTACTTCGACAGCAGCATTCTCCCACAGCGGAAACCGCCATCCTCTGAAAAACCACTATAATTCTGTGCAATTTATACAGAATTGTTCGTCTGCAGACGAAGGCGATGTACTTGTATGAATGCTACACTATTACCTATTGTAGCCTCCGAAAGGCGTGCACTGACGCCGCCACTCTCAGAGCCCGACTGGCGCACGAAATCCCGCCCAATTACTAAGCCCCAATTTTCCTCGATAGCTGATTGGTTAGTACGTGTCGCTCCCATTTTCACGTATCTGCATGGCATGGATTCGGTGGTTAGCAAAGTTTTATTTTTCTTTGTCGTGGTGAGGGCGAAGCTGAGGACCAGGTGGTGGCCTTGCTGACGACTACGACGAAGCGACATAAGGACGCGGTCATCACAACGACGGTGCAGCGCAAACGACAGGTAAACAGACACGGGGCACCCACAGTTTCCAGTACTTGACTGATGTTTCATTAAAAAAAAAAAAAAGAAAAGGATGGTATTCTTACTATATAGGTGGCCTGGCATTGCTATATATTCCCGCGCGCGCTCTTGTCAGGCGGTCACGTTCTTGCGTAATCCTCTTTTGTTACTCGATACGCCGCCAGTAAAACGAATGGTCGCACGATATATATCAGACAGTGTTCGCACCTTGCGGCGATGCAATGCGAGAGCGTCCGCGGGTGCACGCCAAGGCGCGGCGGCAAATGGGCCAGCCGTGACGGCGTTCGCAAGAATTTATGCAGTGCTAAGAACCGGTAGCCGGCGCCGTTACCTGCGCTCAGAAGGCACAGAACGAAGAACGGCAGCACAGGTAATTGCTACCCATCTCGCGCTTTCAGGACGGGGAAGAAGAAAGAAGCCGAGCAGGCGCATGTACATGCAGGCTGCTATAGCACAGGAGAAGGGCTCCCTTCCAAATTACCCACGCGCGTCTACAGTGTAGGCCCCTCCAAAAACAGAAAAGAGAGAAAGAAAATCGGGGTCTCTTGCCTACCCACGGCGCGCTTGAAAACCGCAACCGGCGGCCCTTATCGCACGCGCCGTCGCCAAGTGCGAGCCATGTTGCGAACCATCGGCACTTCGTGGTGCGGCCAGAATGGCTCCCGCGCTTGAGTGCAGAAAATGTGCTGCTTCCGGGTGACCTCGCAGACCGCCACGGCAACGCTTTTTTTTTTCTCTACAGTCCGCGCAGCTTACGGCTTGCTCGGCGCCTAGCGGCGAGAACTGCAGAGACTTCGGCTGCGCCTTGCGCTTGCAAACACACACCTTCAAGTGCATTTGAAAGAGGGAAAGAATATGCTCTAGTGTTGCATACCGTGTTCTGTGCTCTGATATTCTGAGTTCATTGCGAGCTGCAGTTTACTGCTCAACGGGCGCAAGGTGAACGCGGAATATCCAAGTTCAACGTTAAAAGCGGTAGGCGCGTGGGTCTCTGTTAGCTAAGTGTTTCTTAAGTCTCGGTTATTATCATACGGCACCGTCGTAAAATATGAATCAACGCTTGTGTTTTCATTCTGACTTCTTTTTTCTTTCGTTCTTTTCCAGAGTAAATGATTAAATTACCTCTGTCGTCCCGAAATACGCCTTCAAGTAGAGCACCGTGGAACCGGAAAAGCTATAGTTGCCCCGCATTGCTTCTCAGCCCTGTGTGACAGCTATTTGCCCCGGCTCCATGGAGACCCACGATGAGTGCCACTTCTGCGTCGATTCCTTATGCCGTCGGAATAGAGTATGTGGGCGTTCATCGCCGATTGAAAAAAAAATGATATATTGTCTTTAGAATATTCAGAGGAGACTGCTACAGTGCTCCGCACATTACACAGAACTAGACCGTTATATGCGGGAATTGATTATTTGAACTGAAATTGATCTATAGCTATACCTGCATATAACATTCACAAACCCGAAAATCATAAGTGCTTTATAGTTTAGTTCTAAACGAACTTAGTGGGCTGCCGCAACAATCAGCCTTTTTTTATTGTGTGTGAAATTCACCAGTAGTTTTTATCCTTAGCAGCATACGTAAGTACTTACTTACTTTATCAGTTTGAAAAAAAAGTGTAGATGTCAGAAAAAGAAATAAAAGCAGTAATACGGCTGTCAGGAATCCATCATAGGGCTGCATCACCTACCGTGGGAAGTCAGGGGCTGAATTCGAATTCACAATGCTTTTGTTCGTAAATATTTTTTGCCACTGGTCAGATAGCCTCACTAATAATATGTCCAGCAGTACGATCGGCTAGAATTTCTTCTTGCGAAACATCGTTGCTTAGGAGCTTTCTGTGAATACCAACCCTGGTTGCTACTCCATTATACTAGGATACCCCAGCTTATCCTGTCACAACAAATGTTCGTGTCGGGACGCCTTGTTTCTAGCTTCATTGAAACCAATGGTTAAATTTTGAGGCTCGAGTGAGAAGTTTCATGACAATACCTTTGACAAACTTTCTTAAATTCTGGCATGTATTCAAAAAGTTCTTCCGCTAGGATTCTTTCGTAATAGCAAACCTCAGGCAATCCTGATGGAAGGAAGGAAGGAAAAAGTACTAGCGAAGGTGGCCAGCCAAAGGCAAAGAACACCTAGGAAAGAAAATCTTTGTGAATACGGCGCTGTATTCGCGCAGTTCATGAATTATTCGGACCTCACACGCTGTGGGAATCAGTGTAAACGAACTTTCGGTGGGAGGCCGCCAGACAAAACAGGCATCCCCATAAAAGAAAAACCGTAGGTTTCAGAGACAAACGCTTCCCGCAACCGTCTCAGCCACTGTCGTGGAACTAGAAGATCAGGGGGAAATTTTATTTCGAAATAAAACATGTTGAAACACAAGACACGTCGGACTGGACGTTGCAGAAAGGCGCCACAGGGCCCACCACAGGCAACAGCGTCTAAACCTTCAGGTGCCACAAAGAAAGCCTCACTTAAACACGGCACCTGGCTTCACTGTCAAGAACCCTGGTCAACATTAATCGGGACTCCCACAGTACAGCGTGCCTCATAATCAGATTGCGGTTTTGACCCGTAATATGCCAGAATTTATTTGAAATTTATTAAGCACGGCCTCTAAGCCGCAGCCACTTTTGTCCCGCTGATAGTGCGGAATTATGATTCAGCATATCTGGTTTCGAATAAATAACAGCGCGGCTGCATAGGCTTCTTTTTCAGGCATAAAACGTATGTCTGTATGGCCAGCTAAAACAGCGCACTCTCCCTTATTTATGAATAATTTGTTGCTGTGCGACTTTACTGACGTGCCAAACGACTCAAAGTGCGCTGCTTTGAACGAGGAAAGCTAGTAAGGGTAGTCTATCTGGGCACACGTCCCTGGCCTAATAAGTAGCGCATCATGCTGCGGTGCCGGGAGAACAAGGTTGGAAACCTACAATCACGCATACAATTTTTTTTGTTGAGCTTCTACTCGTGGATGCAGACCGCGACGCGCTAAATCGCGGGAAAGTAGGCAAAGGGAATTTCGCTTTAAATAGCACCGGACCACCGAAGAAACCTTTGGGGCCACTCATGAAAGCCATAACTGCTACCAGGCTTTACGTTTCAGTAAAACTTGGCGCAGTATAGCTTGTTGCTACGGCTCGTTGCCAAGGCTGTAGCTATGATCACCTTGTTACTGTGGTCACATCGGTTATGGCAATCTCTGTCTTCCCTTACCCTTTCCCCAGTGCAGGGTAGCAAACTGGATGTTTGCCTTACGGTTAAGCTTCTTGCCTTTCGCGTCTAATCATCTCTCTCTCTCTCTCTCGCTCTCACTTATAGTGACTCTATGGAGACTCGGGCATCGAAGGTTGTCTCTTTCTGTAAATTCGGTGCAGGACGGAAATTTTGTCGTTGCGAATGAATCCCAGCACATGCCACACTACGATTGCCGTGATGGTCTAACCGGGAAAGCTGCAGCTAGAAAATTGTAGAATCACGAAAATCGAGCTAGCTTCTGAAACTCGACCGTGTACCATTGAATGGTTGAGCTTCATTGATGATTTACTTATCTACCTTGGTTCCACATGGACTGCGGGTTCTCTCAAACTCTTGCGTATTATCACACCTGCAGGGTGGATATCGGCCCGACGTCGGAAATTTAAAGTGCGTAGCGCGCGCTGTCGGCCAATATCGCGGGAACCGGATCCTAAACGTTTCCATATGTCATTCTCCGGAACAGCGTATGAACTCCCACCACGCAGGTAACTCACTTGAGTCAGCATGATTACATTCGCATCGCTCACTTGCTTTTCTGACTGAGAAAAATGTAAATGTTCATCACTGGTCCCGCTGCTTGCCTCGATACAAAAAGAATCATTGAATAGATGCTGAATTGAATAGCGTGTTCAATGTTTCTGACGCAGAAAGCTACTAAAATGCCCAGTCTATATATGAACACTCTTTCGATTTTCTTTAACCACACCTGTTTGTTTTTAAAGAAGTTGCTATTAAAATGGCTGCCAAAATCAGGCCTACAGTTCAGGCCTATGTGCGTTTCGTTATAGCATGAGCATTTTACACGGACGTAGGCCATACCATGACTTCGTTCATCTCATGAAGCCAATACCTTCACACCCAATATTTTCTTATTGCGAGTCGCACACTTCAGCTTCCGAACGATTATGGTACTTTTGCCTTGGCATGCAAACATAAAATTGAAATAAATAACCTTGTCTTTTTATTCTGATTAGCGCATAATTTCGCGCTGAGCATTTTGTCAATAATTATGCAGCGAAACTCAATGTGCAGATTCCTTAATTAAGTAAACTGAATCGTTTGCGACATCAAAGAAAGCATTAAACATTACGAGGCGCTCTAAAGGCCTCTTTTAGCAGTGGAGCCATGAGAAGCTTGTGATTTAGAATAAGATCGTGACTCCAGGCAAGAATTTTTTTTTTCAGGTGATCTGGTCCTTCATCGAAAACTTCTTGCCATCTTTTTGACGTGACATGTTACAGATTACTCTGCAGTGGTCTCGTATGAAGCTGCACTTTTCAGCTGTGAAAGAATAGATTACGCGTTGAAACTGAGAGTTCGGGGCACGGTATTTGTATCCAACAGCCGAAAATATAAAAGGGCATTACAGTTTTCTCGCAAAACACAGGCCTCCATATTTTGCCCCATATAAATGCGAATATTCAGAAAGTACAGGGTCTTATTCATGAGCCATATGAACTGAACGCGATAGAAAGACGAGTCTCAACCTTGGGAGAAAGGAATCCGCATGAAATATGATTGGAAGCGTCCTCGCCGAGCCGCGATCTCTTTGATTCATTCCGCTCAAGCTCTCGCTCAGGTCTACGTGCTGAATGAATCGCAACTTCCACCAGGCGAGCATGGCGGCGGCCTCTTTTGCGGCCAAACATTTCCAGCGTCCGCTCGTGCTTGTGAAACAGGTTCCATTTCTTTGAGAAGCTATGAATAGGTGACGACGGACTTCCATCTTTCGCGACAGAACTAGCTGCATCGAGTTAACAGCTCAGTGAGGATGTACTTTCCAACCGACGTCTTTGATATTGGCCACGAGTTCGACTATCCGATAAATATGAGCTCTCGTTTAGACAACACAGCATGTGTCGGCATTATATAATGAAGCCATCTCACTGAAAGGAAAAGCCGGTTTTTCTAGCTTCAAGCAGTGTGTATAACGTGCCGATAGTGGCTGTTTATGAGAAAAAGAAAGAAATGCTGTCTCAGAGAGGTCGTTTTCATACGATGTCAGCGTCTCTACACTGGGGAATAGAAGTCATCGCAACGCGTTTTCTCCATTCTACCTCGCGCCTTCGTTACACGGGCTTCCCTTTGCGTCGAAAGAGGTCATTTTTATGATGATATGGTATATAGTGCGAAGTTGTGCGCTCAGAACGCACGCTGCTGCCATGGTGTTTCTGTACTGGCCCTTGCTCCTCTCGCATTTCACCTGTATCGCGCCATTTTCGTGCGTGGGACGCCCTGACATAGAAACTAGTGCAAGCTGTCATCACTTGTTTTTTTTTTTTTTTGCGAAATGTTCTTGCAGAGGAAAAGCGATCATAAACGAGCGAAGACGAGCCAAATCAAATACCCGTGGTACACTTTATTCACCGTCTTGAACGAGTCGTTAGCGTCACTGTGAACGATGAATTCGGGTGCGCGATCATTCTCATTTGAGTTTCTACTTAAGCCGGACGCTTTCATTATATTAAAGCTTCCGGCGACCTCGTCCTTGAGGTTCGCAACCAGCGCCAGCATAGAAAACTGTCCAGTCTCGTAGCATTCGGTGATGTACAAATCTCCGTGACCCCACCCGATCGATGAACACTTCCAAAAGAGTAATTTCTGATAGAGAGCTCTTGAATTTGACCGAAGAAGTCCTAGGTGGCTAGAAAGAACAAAACCTGACACAAGTGCAACTAATAAAGATTAAACATGACAACATTAAAATTCATACAAAGCATTTAATGCTTACATTTCGCTGCAGTACTCTCCCAGAGACCCTCGAAATAGTATACGCTAAAATCCGAGTAAGGGCGTATATCCGAAAGCCACGTAGATGTTTTAAATGCCAAAGGTTCGGCCATGGCTCTCAAAACTGCTGAGGCCGGCTCACATTCTCAATCAGCGCTACTATGAACGCGCTTCTGAAAAAACTGTACTCGCGCGCTTCACTGTCCAAACCGCGACGGTGACCATGCAGCATATTTTAGAACCTGCCCTAAGTGGAAAAAAGAAAAATATATCATCAAGCTAAAAGTAAGGGGTTTTACGTGCCAAAACCACGAACTGATTATTAGGCACGCCGTAGTAGGTGACTTCGGAAATTTGGACTACCAGGGGTTCTTCAACGTTCACCTAAATCTAAGTACACGGGTGTTTTCGCATTTCGCCCCCATCGATATCATCACACTAAAAGTAAAGGAAAACATATCTTTCCTAGAAACACGGAAGCGTGTTTCATTTCTTCATACCGCAAGGTATACTGGTGCGGCGCGTAAGAAGGCAACACCTCAGCAGACTCCGAGTGCGGCCGTGGCAGTGTCACCAGCCCCCCAGGTGACAGCAGCCTGCGCTGCTGCGCCGTCTCTGAAGGGCCCATCGACCTCTGGGTTGGTGTCCTCCAAGGCCCTGCTTATCGAGGCAAGGCCTAACCCGAAAACACCCCGCTAGAGTGAGCGGAAGTCCAGCTGCTCGCAGGAGTCGATGGACACAACGCTAAGCCAGACGACGCAGCCAGCGCCTCAGGAGCAGCGTGATTCTCGCGACCGCTCCAAAAACAAACCGCGCATCATGGCGCTCACAAAGGGCCCTGTGAGCTAATCTTTCCCTTCCAAAACACACAGTATAACACTAATTGGAAATGGATACACAAATTCTACAGTGGAATGTGACAGGACTTCTCCACCATCTTGATGACATTAAAGAAATTTTACACAAACTCAATCCAAAGATACTGTTTGTTCAGGAAACACATTTAAAAGCTACACAGACAAATTTTCTGACGGTCATATGCTATTTTTCGCAAAGACCGTGGCGAGGCTAACGCCTCATCCGGCGATGTTGCCGCAGAGGTCGACAGGATCGTTGCTTGCCAACACTTGCCCCTTCGGACGCCCCTCGAAGCTGTTGCAGTGCGTGCAATTCTGTTTAATGCATTGGTTTCCGTCTGCTCCATCTACATACCACCAAACTATCACCTGGGCAAAAAGGAATTCCATGGCCTTATTGACCAGCTTCTTGAACCTTATCGTCGCGGACTTTAATGCTCACAACAATCCGTGGGGACGCTTCGGATGTGACACTAGGGCTCAACGGATCAAAATCTTTTTGGTGACCTCAAGTGTGTGCCCGTTCGACAAGAAAAAATCCACCTACTACAATCTTGCAAGTAATCCTTATTCTTCAATTTTGGATCTACCATGCTCTTTTCTCGACTATAGTAGAATGTATTCGAAAATCCATTTGGTAGCGACACTTCCCGAATGCAGTGAACTTAAAACAGCAACAAGACTCTCCTCCTCATGTCTACGAACTAGGCTCCGCTGATTGGGATAATTTTAAACAGCCTACATACTTATCACGAGACCTTGTTAGCGATGTTGGGCAGCTGCTAAACTAGCTGCCCGAGCCAAGGCTCAGCGCCGCCGCCGAGTGGACCCTGTCGTTCAGAGTCAAATTCTTTGCCACAATATAACACTTAAACGCTTAAAAAGCTGCGCTCGAAATTCGCATTAACGAGTACCGTAATTGTTGGTGAATTTTATAATTTTCATTATAAAAATGATTTCTTTACGCTCATCCATTCCAAGGAGCATGTTTTATTGTCCTGGTTGGGTTCAAATCGTGTAACCTTGCTGTCTTTGAGCAACACGTTCAACTTGGCCTAAACAAAGTTACAAAATGAGCTAACGAGATGGGTTGAAGCTTAACCCTCAGAAAAGCTCTTGCGTCCTTTTCACAAGGAAGAGAGGCCTGGTGCGAGAGCCCACTCTCAAACTGGATGGACAGTACTTACCTCTAAACGCGGAACACAAATTTTCAGGTATCATGCTCGACTCGAAACTCTTCTTCATCTCCCACATCAAGTACCTCAAGGCTAAATGCCTGAAAACAATGAACACACTAAATATGTTATCGCACACAACATGGGGTAGTGACAGAAAGTGGCTAAAAAGCCTGCATAGAAGCCTCGTATGATCGCGTTTGCATTACGGTGCTGTGGTGTACCACTCTGATGCACCGAGCGCGTTAAGGATGCTTGATCCTCTTCAGCACTTAAGAATCCGCCTTTCTGCAGGTGCATTCACGATTAGTCATGCAGAATGCCCTTCTCTAGAATCAAACGAGTGATTTACAAACGCTCCATTTACAGGGGCCGTATTCTAACTTCACACATATTTCCTTAAAATACATTCGAACCTTGAACATCGTTGTTACACAATCGTAAGTGGGCTTACATGTGCCACACTGTTCCATAATCCACTCACAATGAGAAAACCCTTCTCCCTTCGTGTGAGGAAGCTTAGTGAAGAAATGGGTGTCCGTCTTTTATAACATTGCCTAATGCTTCCAGCGAAGCCCTTACTACTGTGGCAGTGGCAGATGATTGAATAGGACGCATCGTTTATTTTGGCCACTAAGCACACCCCAGAGGTACATATTATGGTGTACTGTCTAGAACTTTAGGCGAAATACTCATGCCCGGAGTATTAGACTGACGCATCAAGATCACATACCAGTGCGTCTTGTGCAGCACTCGGGCATCTTTCGTGCAATCCGATGGTCTGCACCCTGAAAGGAGTATCTTTACGGCTGAGGCATACGCATTACTGTCGGCTGTCAAACATATTAGAAAAACGAAGAGACAACAGTCATTATATGCACATACTCGTTAAGCGTTGTAAGATACTTAAATCCGTTTCATAAATGTTAAAATGCGGTGCTGAATGATCTTTATTCACTCCTGTGAGCAACATACATATCTAATCAGCATGTCACAATTTTCTGGGTCCCGGGACACAGAGGCATCGAGGACAATATGGTTTCTAACAAAACCCGAACATCAACAGCAACAAAAGACATTAACTTTCCCATATCTGTCCCTGCCACAGACTTAAAATATTTCCTACGGAAAACCCTTAAGAACTACTGACAACTCTTATGGAACACCCAAGCATCTTATAAGCTGCATATCATTAAACCACAGTTAAGAAATTTACCAGCCATATAAAAAAAACTTAGTGCCCTTCCACTCTGGGAAGAAGGATGACCAACGAAGCTGTGTACGTGGGCCCCTTAATGGCGAACTGCACCTCTGCCGCGGGTCGGGCCGGTATTGCACTATTTTCGGGATCGGCCCACGTATGGGGAGTGCTTAACGCCTGCTTCACTGCTTCACCTCCGCCGCGGGTCGGCCTGGCATGACACTATCTTTGGGATCGGCCCACGTATGGGGAGTTTTTTTTTTTTTTTTTTTGCTTACATCAACGACACGAAAATTTCCTTGGACGGTAGAGGTACACAGCTTCGCTGTAAAATACGCCCGAGCCAGGTCGAATAAGACCGGCCACATGTACGGCACGCACTCTTACCTTTTGACTAGTAATAAGCCACCTATCTCTGATAAATATGGTGCGACTTTGACTGTCCTCCACGTTTTGCTGTAATGTGGTGAATCAGAAGTTCGCAGAAAAAGAAACATATTCGTTTACCTCGCCACCAACAAGTCCGCCTACATCCAGCAATATTCCTTAGGGACGAACCGCTTTTGACAGTGAACTAGACTTAGCGTTTTTAAACGATGCTGGTGTACTACATGTTATATACCCAAGTGAGCCGTAGCACAGCTTCTTATCAGAGGCTGTTGCTGCGATAGTATATGAAGCACGTTCTTCCCGCTCCATGCACTCAATGGCTCGGGTGAGGCATCAGTGCTGCTTGCCTACGTTTACAGTTTTATCTTATGATAATTTCGCAACATATATTTTATGGGCATAGGGCACCTTACTTGTTATTGTCATATTGTAGTGCATATATATCTTACGGATTTATGCAGCCACTGATTTTAGGCCTCTTTACAGCCATGTTTCATCCTTGACTTCTTGAACCATTGTTAACTCATTGCATCATGTGTTTGGCGCTCTTTGGCTATACCTCGCCCTTGCGCCATCAAAAACCGAATAATCAATCAAATCTGCCATTGAACTAGCATCAGTTCACGGAACATAGGCCTGAAGATGCGTAGATCTTTATGTTGCGCGTTTGCTGCGTCATGGAGCGATGGTCCCGTCGTTAGACGTCCTTTCATCGCAGCTTGATTCGTCGTGGGACCAATGATTGTATCCGCACTCTTAGCCTGGCCAGTATGAGCTGTGGTCGAATAAGCTCCTCTCCTTCTATCGGTGACTCTGTAAGTGTCCGATGAGAGAGAGCATTTGGGTGAAGGATAGTGGTTCTCTGAACTTGCTTTGAGTCTTTGTTGGTGCATCCGTATGTTCAGATTGACGTCGTGCCCCACCCCATCGCGAACATTGAGCTTCTCTCCCGCAAAGTATCTTCTATAGAAGTACGGCTTTGAACTTCCTTGTTATCTCTTTATGTCATTTCGAACTGCTTCTTGCAGTTGCTCAGGCAAAACCTACTTCTTAATAGCATTTTCTGGGATAAGCCACCTAACGACACAATCGTGCATTCTAGGTTGGCACACATGCATGACCTTGGAATGTTTTGTTCCAATTGATACATTGTATGCTGTGTTATGCTAGCTTTCTACCTCCCTGATGTGCGGATTAGAGTACTTGCGAGCTGCATCTTCAAGTTTGGCAATAATGCTTGGTGCTATTATTCGGTTCACTCATTCTACTTGACCATTTGCTATTGGATGCTGCGGCGAGTTCAACGCGTTAATTACACATCTTTCACGGCTAAAAGATTCAAAGCTCTGAAAGGCGAAACATGGCCCACGGTCGGAGATGATCCGTTCGCGTAGGCCAAATTCAGTAATAAATCCTGGAACCCATCGCAGCACACTTTAGTAGAAATATCGTGCACTGGATACAACCACACAAACTTCGTCAAGCTGTCCACCAATACAAGAACCCACTGTGTTTTTCTTGAACTTACGAATGGGGTGACATGCTCCATTAGCACAAAGTGGAATGGTCCCTTTGCTGGTAGTATCGGGTGCAGTAGCCCAGGTTTCTTACCTCCTGGCACCTTGGTGAGCAAACACTCAAAGCACGTCTGCGTGCACAAAGCGCCTCATCCATGGAAACCAATAGATTTACCTGATCTTCTTACAGTTCTGTCAGTGCTAAAATGTCCTTGCTGATCGTGAAATTTAACATACAGCGTTTTTCTCACGCTCGTAGGTATCACCAAACGAAGTCGTCTGTTTTCTACTACGGGATATAATTTGACATCCTTTAGCTGCAGGTTCTTTGGCCTTTTCTTCTTACGTCCTTTTTTCATTGACTTCTCAAGAATTTATGAGAGGTATGACAAATCTCGGTCAGACCTCGAAACAACTACAACTTGATCTTCTAAGCTTAGGCTGAGACATACATCTACTCTGGTTGAAACAACTTCATCACGGGTGTCTCCTGAGGCTTCAACGGGCTCTCGACTTAGGCAGCTTAAGAGTTGGCAACTCTAGCAGATCATCGAGCACGAGTTTAGGGTAATCTAACAGGTCTTCCCAATCGCTAGCCGGGATCAAGAAGTCATCGATGTTATCTAGAGACCCAAGAACTTGTTCATTAGTCGCCGAAAGGTAGCTGAACCATTTCTTGGTCCGAATATCATACGCTCAAACTGCCCAGTTTCATCAGGACTGATTAGCGCCGTTTTTGCTTTCGATTCCTCACTCAGTGGAATCTGGAGGCAGTCATTTGAATAGCCCCATACACAGAATATGTTTGCGTCCGATAATCGTTACAGCTGGTCATCAATATCTGGTAGTGGAAAGTTTTCAGGTACAGTCTGACTGTTGAGCCGCCGATTGTCTATTACAAAGCGTTTTTCTCCGTTTTTCTTCTCCACTAGCAGAACTGGGCTAGCATAGGGCGACATTGTCTCAGTTACAATGCCAGCAGCCTTCTACTTCTTGATAACCTCTTCGATTATTGCTATTTCTGTTGCCTATGTCTGGCATGGTTTCCATATTACTGGCGTGCTTTCTGGTTCTTCCGTAATGGAGATTTCAATTTGATCGGTACACCCAAGCTCCACAAATTCAATGCAGAACAGTCCCGGTACTCATTCAGAAGTCAACACAGTAGTCTTTTTACCGTTAATTGATGTCCTTCTCTAATTGATGCAGTGTTCAGCGTGCTGCTTTCAATGGGTTTCTACTGAGGTGCAGCTTTTACGGAGACCAACTTGTCGTCATGCAACAGTCCCCCATGCGCAAACAAATTTCCCTTGATCAGCTTTTAGAGTTTATGCTTGTCACTAAGCACGGGTGCGTCGACCTTACCGCCTTCAACGTGAAGCAATACTCGTGTATCAGCATTAATACGCATGATGATGTCCCCATCTTCAGTAGCAGTCGCCAGCATCACTGAATAGTTTTTTTTCGGCAGTACAGCTGTTTCCTTGACAGGAAGTGGTTCCTTAGAAATATTGTTCTGAGCCATTTGATATTACAGAAGTGTAGTTCATCTCTGTAACCAATCCTCAGCTCATTCCCGATACGCAGGTACGCTATGTGATCTTACTCGAACCAGGTCCTAGCAACCAACATATCAGCAGGAAATGCCTTGTCGCCAACAACAACGGTGTTCACGTGTTTGCACACTACGCCATCGATCTCGATGTCCGCCTTTGGGATTCCACTTGAACGCACATCCTTATCAATGCTGCAGATTTCAAACAAGTCTTCGGCCTTACACGAAATCTGCATGTCAAATAGTTCTGCAGCTCGATGGTTGATTATGCATCGGAGCTCCCTCATTCGATCATCGCGGATAACTGAGAGCCATTGAATGTCGCCGTTTTGAGAAACTTAGCTGGGCCACCACCACTCTTGCTAGTGGTCCATTATAAAGTTACCAACGGGGGTTGCTGTCATGCAGTCCCTATAGATGTGCTGATAAGTGCCACACTTTAGCATTTTTGGTCTACGTTATCTCGATGTGCAGTTTTCTACGAACCGGGGAAAAAACAAACCAACAAAACAAGCCACCAGGGCGGCTTGGTTAAGCCACTTAGTGACAGTAAGGCAACTTCTGCAGAAAGGGCGCAGAAGTAAAGATATAAAATAAACAACAGCAACAAAAAGTAATCTTTTATGCTCTAGGAATCAAAACAGAGCAAAAAAGCTAGCATTCTGTGCAATGAAAGAACAAAAAAGAAGGATGCTTTGGGACTGCGTGATAGCTACAGTCGGAGATTGCCGTTAACTTGCATAATTGGATACGCTTCCTGCAATTTTCAGTGAAAAGAAACCATGCTTCACGGACATGCACCGGTAGGCTCTCGATTTTACTGACAAAATTTCCCATCTTGCTTCTGTATACACGCGATGCAGTAAGGAAGCTATGCACAAGAGGACAGAAACAGCACAAAAAAGAAAGAAAAGAAAGAGGAGGGCAAAAAGCAGATCGTCTAATAGTGCAGGGGTTGGGAAGAGGCCCCCTCCCATTTAGATAACTGGCCACAGCTTTGAAACATCTTTTCGCTTGCTTGAAGGCACGCACGCATCCAGCGAGAAACAGCCGGAGTGGTCACGCAGGACCCGCTGTTGATTGCCTCTCAGTGACAGGAGACTGCTGCACGCCTTATTACAGCATTTCAACGCTGCTGCGACGAAAATTGATGAGCTCAATGGATGACCAAGGAAACACATTTGTGGATCATGACCACGGTAGTGCGTGTGCGCACATGCTTTTATTTTCTGGTATTCCTAACGAGAACTATTAAATGTGCAAGTATATATATATATATATATATATATATATATATATATATATATATATATATACGCGATTTTTACAAAGTAAAATGCATATTATAGAGCCAATCACACTCAATATGCTGATAACCAAATTCGGTAAATTCGGAACAATTGATTTTTCTTTATAGAGGCAGCAGTTTGAATACCTTAAACATTATATCTAATAATCGTGTGTGCAGACTCATGAAGGGCACAATGGCAGAGCGTTATCTAGAAAATTACGAGATATACCTTGACGCATGACACGCTTCCGCTGCACATGCTCTTCTATACACTACGTCATTCACCTTATTTCGTCCGTTCAGCATGAAAAAAGCCTAAGGAGATTGTCAGCGGTGATGTTCCTGAACATTAAAGGCGCTTACGAAAACATAACTTCTCGAGTCATCCTTGATGACTTGGGCGATGCCGGCTAGGTGGCCTTGTCTTTTGATGGATATACACCGTTGTGCGAACAGACTATGGTGCGACATCGCAACATAACACCTACCATGGAGTTCCAGAAGGCGGAGTCTTGAGTACCACGCTATTTAAACCGTTGTCCATATACCTGGTTGTGTCCCTTCCGCACTTCGTTCATGTGTGGATAATTGTAGACAATATATGCCTTTGTGTATGTCACGGCTTGTCACCCGTTCGCCGTCGGCGAGAAGTCGTCGACGGGGTATAGAGGCCGACTGGTCATTCCGTACTCAATCGAACACAGCGAAGGAGTCAGAGTCGGGAGAATGAGAGAAAACAAAATATTGATAGGCTGACAACGACACACAATTTAAACGAAACACCAAAAAAAAACCAAGAAGACACATGTACTTAATCTAGATCAATGATGAAGACAAAAGAAATACAACGAACAGTTAACAGTGCATATAGAAATTAACACGACATAAAACACACTTAACGATGGTCCACTAAACAGAGTTCAAAAGAAAACAAACGATGGCATACGCATGGCCGGGCAGCAGCAGCAAGTCCATAAAGCGTGGAGTCGACGGCAGAGCTTTCCCGAACAATGCTAGCAAGCCGATCTCGTTGCGGTGGATGAGATTACGGGGCTGGGTTTTCCAGGAGTCTAGGTCTGACGTCGTCCCTCGAGCAGGTCGAGCTAACTTGAGGGGAACTACCGTGAGCTTCGTTGCAGACGTTGGTTTGTCGTCTCTTACGACAACTAGTAACTCGATGCTCAGACGCGGCTAGGCGGCCCATGAGATACTCGACAGTACTAGCTCCTGGACGCTTCTAAGCAGATTGAAGGCTCAGCTTCTAGACTGCTTTGCTCGGTCTAAAACCTGCGTTTAAATAACTTCTCCTTTCCCTAGTTCCCTGTGTTGTGGAACGGCACATATTGGTGACGATCCAATCGAGTTCCCTCAGTTGGATACCGGCTCCTCCCAAGGTCTTAGCCGCACCCCTTCTAATTAGGGGCTAGGAGACCGGTGATTCCCCCCTGCTGCTAGAAGTCGCGCACTTGTATTTCACCACACACACACACACACACACACACACACACACACACATCCTTGAGTCCATAGCGGGCCTCTATTGTTCATTCGCAAACACAGGAGAAACGACGGCAGCCGGCCATACGGTGCTTTCGCCGCACATATACTGTCAGCACTTCGTGGACACAGGATTGCACAGAGACACCACATATTTCGGAGTATTCGCACCCCCGCTTTCTAGTAAGCTTCTCAATGCACGCGCGGGGCAGAGAATACACAGGGGTTCCTACAAAAAGCCGTCGGGGCGTCACGGTCGCACCGATGACAAAATGACAACAATCTCTAAACCAGCGCACGACTTCTTTCGGCCGCTTGCCCTAGTGGCCGGCAAGAACTGTCTGGCTCGCCTGTTCCTATTACTACGACCTTTGGCACCCGTTGATCGGTGCTTCGTCGAATCGAATAATGCCGCATCGTGATAGGGTATCAGGAGTGACTCGTCCCCAGGAGCACACTGGACCCGAAAGAGTAGCCACACTAACGTCAGTTTATTTTCGAGCACGAGGTCTGGAGGTGTCTACTGAGAAGTGTTCTATGGTCGCTTTCAGGCGCAAAGCAATGAGACAGTACGTCATAAGAATTAGTGGACAACCAGCCAATCACCAAAGAGAAGACGCACCGCTTTCTAGTAGTGATAACAGAGTGCAACCTCCCCTAGAGCCCTCACGTGGAACACCTGAAAGAGAAACTAACAATGATAAACCATGTCTTCAGATTTCTCGCGGGGAGCTAGTGGGGTGCGTCTGTGACAGCAACGCTCCAACTCTATAACTATGCACTGTTCCTCGGTCTCCTATGCTATGGATTGCCTGTATTGGGTGGCACTGGTAAGACCAGCCTCCATGCCTTGCAGTCTGCGCAAGCAGAAGCTCTGTGAATATGTCTGGGCCTTCCCAGGTTTGCATCCATGGCAGCAATCACCCTATGACTACGTACATTCAAGTCGACGCTTTAAGGATGGACATTCGGCAGTTCTCCCCACTTCTATCGCACCACCTCCTGCTTTCTGTAGCTACACCTTGTTCAGCCTTTAGCAGGATTATGGTCGCCAACCGCGGAACTTTACCATCGAATTTCACGCCTGCAGCACGATCATGTCTACCGTTGTGGTGCCTGCACCCGCTCCATGTGCTTCTTGTCATTCCTAGCATCAAAAAGAAAACGGATATGTCATCTTTCGCCCTCAAAGAAACCGTGCTTTTATTCCTGCTTGAGGAGCACAATACACGCCTCTGTGTTTACACGGATGGTTCACCACTGTATACCAATAATACTGTCGCGAATAGATGCAGCCACAGGGCTTCGCTCGCTCACCCGCGAGCTGACACTAACACTGTGGAACACAAGGGAATTTACCAACAACAACACACTTCGCAGATTGGATCCACGTCTGCAACTCGATCTTCCACCACAAATACAACGAGCGGAAACAACACTTCTGTGCCCCCTTTGGGTCGTTGGGGTATTCGCGAACGCCTATTTTTTCGGCATTGTAATGGCCGACAGCCCTGCTTGCGACAACTGCGGTTCCAAGGAGGCGATCAAGCACCTCCGCTGTGGCTGTCCGCGTTACAGCGTGGCAAGAAAAAGACTGGACGATCACACCTTGACGGAGGAAAAAGTCCTAGGACTCTGGTCCACACAGGTTTCGGCACTGAAGCCCTAAATAGGTTGCTTAGATTGATAAGGACTTCGGAATTGCGCGACCGACTTTGACATTCGTAGTGAGTTGCACCGCGCCATTGTGTTCATTTTTCTCCCTTTATTTTTTATTCCTCCTGACACCTTTCATTCCCTTTACCTCTTTTCTCAGCATAGGGTAACCGGCCGGTACTTACACTGGCTAACATCCCTGCCTTTCCCTCTCTTTTTTCTCTTCCGTCTTCCCACTAATAGCACTGGCTTCAAAATCAGCCTTACATGTGAGCCTACAAACGCAAGAGACGCGCCGTAGTAGCTCTGTGGTTATGACGCTGTACTGCTGAGTATGAGGTATCTAATTTGGTTCCCCATCGCGACGGCTGCTTTCCGACACGGGCAAAATTAAAGACGCTCGTGTACACGGGTTAGGGCAGCAGTTAAAGATCCCAGATTGCCAAAATTAAAGCGTAGCCCTCCGCTATGGCGTCGCTCGTAACGCACTGGGTAATTTCTGGGCGTTAAATCCCAAAATTAAACAAAAGCAAGTGGTGCGAATATATCAGGCATTCCTCACGCCGCATTCACGGTTTTCGTCTGCTTTTCGAAGCCGCAGTGCTTTCGTATACGCGGAAAACCTGCATGGTTATTCCCTGGTCTTACATACCAACGCCATGACTGCATTGTCTAAGTTTCCAAATGGCAAATTGGCTACGGAACTTATGTAATTCCAGTTGCGAATATTGAAAAGAGATATCGTGAGCAATGTGTAACTTCTCTCTTACCTATATTTATCTGAACGGTGACAAAAGGCCTCGTGAGGATAACCATACTTTGGGCCGCTTGATTGAAAAGCGGAGTGGATCGTCCTAGCACGTGTTTACAATTCTTTTTGCGCAGTATTCCTCACACTTTGAAGGCTATGGAATCAGATTTTAAAGTTTTCATTTTCTAAAGAAAAAAAAAAAACAATGCGGGAAGTACAGGGCTGGCTGTTTCTGTTTTATCCTATCATAAATGCAGAGGTCGAAGAGAGGTTGCTGTGGAAAAAGTGAGGCAGAAAACGCCTCGGCTACTCCATTTCTTTGTGTTCTACAACAAACACCGCAAATCAAAAAGTTATAAAGTAAATATATAAACAAATAAAAAATTTTTGAAAACAAATTATGCGGCTGCCGCAATACAGATCCAACCAGTGTCCACACCACTACATAAATACGGGATCCACAGTCTTTAGCCCTTAGTAAAGGAGTTATTCATGTAGTATTAATGGTGGAGGGTCCAAACGAAACAGTTCAGTTAGAACACAGTCCACGGTAGAAGCCTAGCGCGGCTGCAAGAAGTGCAAAAAAGTGCGCCATTGTTTGGTCGTGTGACCATATTAGGGAAGCGTAAGACCAGATACGAACGCGAAATCTTAGAAGCTTCTCACATTGGAAATGAGAAAGAGAATTGTGTCAGTGATGCGTATTTGTGTTTCACCAACAAGCAACGTGCTTACCTATCGGGTCGGTAAAAGATGATTTAAAAACTGACATTGATGCATGAGTCTTGGGAGGAGTACAACTTCCGCATGCGTCGGCTGTTTTCGCGCGGAAATGTACTTTTCGAGCTGTTATCTATGCACATGTCTTGGGAGGAGTTGAAGATGCGCATACGTCGGAGGTTATGTTCGGCAATGTGAATTCCAGTACAGTACAGCTGACAGTCCAGCGTCCATCCCTGTCCAACGCCTTTTCCTTGTGTGCGCGTACTTCGTGTTTCGATGGTACCCCCTTTTTCACGTGCTATAGATGGCAGTGAAAAATAACAGCTCAAAACTGATGTAAAACGCGACTAACGCACTTTCACAATGTCATCCTATCCTCACATAAAACAGGCTTGCGACAAATATAGAAATAGGCAGAAACGTGATTTGTATTGCCTCTTTCCCGGAGTTCAAGAGAGAGAAAGGGTAAATGGCTAAACTAGCTGCATCTTCTGATGTTTCTGTGTGGGCGGCTGAGACGCCTTACGTGCTTTTGGTTTATTTTTTTTTTATTGAAATGAACTCCTGTGTAGCCCTTTTCTGTTGTTCCGAGCACTGCCTTTTTTTTTTCGTGCTCTTCTGCAGACTGTTTTACCCGCCGTGGTTGCTCAGTGGCTATGGTGTTGGGCTGCTGAGCACGAGGTCGCGGGATCGAATCCTGGCCACGGCGGCCGCATTTCGATGGGGGCGAAATGCGAAAACACCCGTGTACTTAGATTTAGGTGCACGTTAAAGAACCCCAGGTGGTCCAAATTTCCGGAGTCCTCCCCTACGGCGTGCCTCATAATCAGAAAGTGGTTTTGGCACGTAAAACCCCATAATTCAATTCAATTCAATTCTGCAGACTGTTTTTTTTTGAAACATTGATTGAATTTCTTCCGTAGCTTTGTTTCATGATACGCCAAGGTTAAAGTTATCTGGAGTGCCCCATGATCGAGTACAACATTCTTGCGTCCGCAGTTGCTGACGCTTATCGTACAAGGCTAGTTAGGTCACGCAACTACTCAAGCCATCCTAGATGACGAAGCCTTGTACGATGCGGCGATAAATGAATGCAGCCGTATATCTTTCAAACGTTGCTAGGAGGCGCTTGAGTAGCGGCGCGCGAGCGCGCATCTACTTCGCATTTCGCGGGCTTTTGTTTTTCTTGGAAAAAACAAGCAGACCCATTTCAACACGAAATAAGTCCTAGACTCGGAGGTTATTTAAGGTGCCCTACAACTTTGTAATTGACATGTTTGTGATTCAAGCAATAATTTAGAAGTTCACTAATTAAAACTAATTAATAATTACGTCGTGATGAAAAATATACTGCCTTTAAGTGCACACGACCGCCGCTACTATTCAGTCGCTACGATTTCCTAGAGCTCTTGGTATGTTTTTTTAACTTGGTCCAAGTTAACTGTGACACCTGGTATAGCGAGGTTCATTTAGGCAGGTTCATTTCTTAATTGCAGTCTTAGAATGGTATTATAAATAGAAAAGCCTCAGTCTCGGCTATCTACTGCTGGCGGTCGGCGATTCCCAACAAAGCTCATATTTGAATGTCTTGCAACTCTTTCTCCTTCCGCACGGCCTCAAGACGAACCTAGCAGCTCGGTTTTGTATTTTCTCTAGAGCGGTAATGAATGTAACTTCACCGGGTTCCGAGACGACACAGCCCTACTAAAAAACTGGCCGAATGCAAGCAGTGGCGTAGCCAGAAATTTCGTTCAGGTGCGCTCACGTTGCAGCTCGGCCTCGTCATTATAGAAATTGTCAAGGGATCAAATACATTAAACATTAATAATAACTGCGTTGCCATTGCCAAAGATGCTGCAAACGAATTCTTGAACGCTACGCACTGTCGAGACAAGTAAAATAAGTATTTTTTTATTAAAAGAATATATTCGTATGGGGGGGTCTCAAAAATTATGCCTGAAATAAATGATATCGATGCTTCCATGTTTTCTGTATATTTAGTGAGTAAAACAAATATCACAGGAACTTTAGAACTACATCAGTTTGAAACAAGCAAAGTAGTGCATGCCGCTGATATGAAAAATGTAAAGGCCATGAAATGAACAAGTTGAGGACAAATATTTTAATAAAGCTTTGTTAGCCTCCCTGCCTTTCTCTCATTTGCATCTCTCTCTCTCTCTGTCATTCAAGAACCTTGTTTACATTTTTGTACATATGCAAAGACCGGGGAAAAATCTCACTGACGCTGTCCTTTGTTAGAATGCATTGCGCAGGAGCAGCTGTCACCGGTCGTGTATTGTGAGTAATTGCTCCGAAATTATAGTCGCAACAGAGAGCCCATACAGGGTGTTTGAGCGAACACTTTCAAAATTTTTAGGAGTTGCCTGTGGTGGATAGCTCAATTCTAGTTTATGAGCCGGTCTACTCGAAGCGGCGGACACTACTTGCACAAAAAATTGAAATGCAAAATCGACTGATTAACAAGAAGTCACTAATTAACGTTTTACTTAATTATCTTATGACCTATATAGCAATTTACAAATTCTTGCAGTGGGCTTCGCAAGGCGGATCCACTTGGAACGGATTCTCAGGACGACACCAGTTTCGAGATATAAATTCCCGAACTTTGCGGAGAAATGCATTGGGTTGTCGTGGTCGGCGGCGCATGACAGCACGAAAAAATTTCGGGAGGGGGGGGGCGCTGAAGCACCATATGCCACCCCCCCCCCCCGCGGCTGACGCCACTGAATGCAAGTTACGTAAGCCGTATTTTTTTAGTTTCACATGTGAGCATCACAAATTCCGTTGAATGAAGTTCAAAGCTTTAGCAGCTTTCGCCCTTACGTTACCTACATGCGACTTCCATGAGCCCTCGGGTGGCATTAATACGCCTAGGTATACACTCTTGTCCTAATGTTAGATTATTAAAACAGTACTGGGATTGCTCTATGTTTTGCGGTAAAGGAAATCTGCACAAACTTTTCTACATTTAAGTACATTTTACATGTAGTACACCAGTTCAGAATACGTGTTAGGTCTTTCTGAAAGTTAGTGGTGTTAGTTTGATAAGCAATTTTTGTACACAGCACAATCATCAACACACAAGCGCAAACAAGACGAAATTCCTCCGGAAATGTAATTATCATAAATTAAAAATAAAAGTGGACCCACCCAAGACAGGGCCTTGTGGGACTTCTGATGTGACATCTACATAGTTGGAACATTTTCCATTCAAAAGAACGCATTGACTCCTCTGAGACAGTAATTCTCTATCTGTTTATACACAGCTGCATCAATATTTATTATAGTAAGTTGATAAAATGTGAATGAGTGTGATAGCGTGTCAAACGCTTTTCGGAATTCTAAGAAGATGATTTCTACCTGCCCACCTCCATCATCGTTTAATGTGATGATGATAGAACCCAACGAGTTGTCTTGTATAGGACCGTCTCCCTACTAAATACGTTTTGTTCATTGATTATTACATTAGGTTCACCTAAGTGCTTCGTTATTTCTTTAGGTAAAACATGTCCAAGTATTTCGCATGAGTCTGGTGTCAGTGATACGGGCCTCTATTAGCCATCTTGTAAAAGAAAGATTCGCTACAAAAGCGCTCTGAATATGCCACTGGAATTCAGCTTACAATATAACGGAGGATGGCAACGGCATGAGAAGGGAAAGAAATCAGGGACGAGGAAGTTCAAGAGTGCTACTCCAGTTATTGTGTTGATTTTTCTAACCGTTGCCTATGCTTCTGTCAAGAAGACGCGCACTGATCGTGCAAAAGTTCGACGGTACCACGCTGTGGGCAGAACTAGGCGTGTAAGCGCAACTGCTTTAGCGAAGTATGCCAGCTAAGATAGGCCCAACGCGGTTTCAGAATGAACAAAACTGCCGATTGGTTCTCGCGATACAGAACTGCGAAATTTGTTCAAACGAAGTAACAGAGTGCAACAGGGCAGTTATGCCGTACTGAAAGCAGTCAAATGCACTCGCGCAGCTTTACGTGTGGGACAAGGTACCGTCCCTATATCGGTTTGGTAGCTATGCATGTGTCGTCGTCCGAAGCTGTAGGATCTTAAGTTTTTCTCCTGCATGAAGAGCAAGCGAATATAACTGACTTAGGCTGGTGCAGAGAGTCCTTGGCCCTGTAAAAAAGGAAAGCGACGGATAAGCTCTTCTGCTGTTTCATTGCAGCCGCAAGAGCCGCAAATCGGTACTGTCATGCCATTCAGATAACGCATCATGACTGAGCATGCGTGAAATGGTCACACTCGTACAAGAAACTCAGCTCTCTCGGGAAAGGTGAGGCCTGGTGTCAGGTGAAGAAGCAAGGGAGGTTAGAATGAGTATATGCTAGCGTTGTAAAACCCATTCAATTTGAATGTCGGCAATTCCAATTTCTATGCACAGTTCAGTGTGAATACAAACTGCATGTCGGCACTTCAAGTGTCTTAATTGGAGCCCTACATGCAAGTCTAATAAATAACGCGTGAGTGCGTTGTACTTTCCATGAATTTTTCTATATTATGTTTTTCGTAGGAAAGCCTAAGTGATGGCGAGAATTCTGGGCACGCGTTTTTAGGATTCGCCATTAACACTTGCACAATGTCTGGCAATAAGCATGGCTGCTTTTTTGACCGTGATCTAGTGGAGCACTTCACTTATTATCTATAATAAAACGCAATAATTTTGACTTGGTAGCGGAATGCTTACGAATAGATGACATTTTGAATCTATCAGCTCCTGCCATAGCCAATAACATACTTAACTCTTTTTTTTCTCCATTTCTTCTTACCGGCCACGAACACACAGAGGCAAAGAATTCAGTGACAGTGGAGAAGAAGAAAATAATTACGCACACCAAATTATCAATTCCGTTCAAGAGCGGTTAGTTAATATTTGAGAGGCTGGAGCGACACACTCGTCTCGCTTGATTGTCATTGCCTAATGGCAACGAGGTCCATAAATTTTCGCTTCCAGCCACCCCGCATCATCCTACGCCATACATCTCGCATGCAGTCTTCTTCAAGGGCCTGTACGTCCACCGTCTCGCCAAGCAGCACTGATGCCGGAGAGGACGAGTCGTAAAGAGGCACCAGTCAGTCCAAAGGACCAGCACTGCGTGATTGGCATTAATCTGTTTTATATGCTCCCGTCCCCCGCGCCGTCCTCTCCCTCCCGCTCTTGTCCTATATACGTGGCGAGAGCCTCTCACCGGAAGGGCAGCGGCAAAATGAAGCCGTTGGCTCTGCGATGGGAGGCTGCGATACGTGAGCATGCTGGTTTACCACCTACGGTCTAGGCCGTATATAATATGGAGTTCTCGGAACCGGCAACTTAATTTCGGCGCCCGGTCACAGCGGAGGACCCCGTCCTCTCTTGGCGGTCGACAAATCTCCGCTTATCCAGCCGTCCAGCTAGGGTGATTTATGGCACTGTGGACCGGCGTATCGAGCCCGGTCGGAACGGTACAGGCCGTATCGCGTCGCTCTGCGACACAGGACAAACGCACCCGCGCCCCACATTATTACTGACGCGCTTTTTAATTTTTTTTTTTACAGAAAAACATTAGTTTTGAATATAAGCCACTTATAAAGGCGAAGAAAATTGGCGTCCAGCTGACTATCACATGAAGAGAGACAAAAGGGAAGGAAAGACAGGGAGGTTAGCCATTGTAAATACCGGCTGGCTACCCTGTGCTGGGTAAAGGGGTAAAAGGAATAAAAGGAGAAAGAGGAGAGAAAGAAAAGGATTTCTCAGAAATAAAGCTTCGAAGTTGAAGAAAAATTCGTCCATCCCGAACCAGGATGAATTTTTCCTCAACTACGCAGCTTTCTTCCTGAGAAACCCGTAGGGGTTCCCCTTGTACGTTCGTGCTACAGTCGGGTGGACGACAGTTCTTTCCCCTTAATGAACTTTCATTAACCTTGCGAGATTCCGCAGAACTGCTTTGCCATAAGGTACTCAATATGCACTCTGTAATTCGTCGACGTTTCCAGTCAACCAATCAACCTTTATTGTTTCTAACACATATATGACAATATGTTATTATACAGCCAGTACCCCAAAATCATTTCAAGGGTTGTAACAGGGGTTCGTTTCTTAACGGAGGACACTATCAATGAACTGCAGGACAAACAAAATGAATACTGATATTACAATACTTTTTGCTGAGCACAGAATAGAGAGCCCATAGTAGAACACGAACACTGCCGTCCATTCGCTTAAAGTCATCTGGTACCGTCATAGCATCACACATCAACAATTTTTCGTTGGCTAACTTGGTCGTTGTATGCCATGGCCCGACAGATAACGCTCGTTGATGCCCCCATGTAAACCAAGATATGGGCATGGTGTCCATTTACCTTCATGTCTGCGGGCGGGAAGAACGTTGGTCTGCAAGAGGTAAAGAACTGCCGCCTTTCTGAATTACACGTGTGATTCGTTTTCTTTTGTTTTCCGCCGTGGTGTGACTATATATACATGAACGAGGGGAAAGGAAATCAGGCGCCCGATACGTATTAGTCATATCGTAAGATGCCACAATAACACACACACACACACACACACACACACACGCACGCGCGCGCGCGCGCGCACGCACGCACGCACGCACGCACGCACGCACGCACGCACGCACGCACACACACACACACACACACACACACACACACACACACGCGCGCGCGCGCACGCACGCACGCACGCACGCACGCACACACACACACACACACACACACACACACGCGCACACGCGCACACGCGCACACGCGCACACGCGCACACGCGCACACGCGCACACGCACACACGCACACACGCACACACGCGCACACACACACACACACACACACACACACACATATTATTCAGTGGATGCAGGCGGTCTTGCAGGAAGCCCTTAGTAACTCCATGCATGATAGACTTGCCTCGGCAAGCTGAAGTAACCTTCGTGTTTAAAAAAAAATACAGTGAAGGCTTCCAATTTCGTATCTAAACGATATCCCCTTGTGCCACCGCTCAATACTGTATTAGGTTCAAATGAAACGTGGAAATCATTTTTCCACTCACTGCACTAGTCGTTGATATGGTTTATAACCCGCAAATTGAATCACTTAGGAATTACCGAACAGTCCTTATTTTTTTCTTTATGGCTGTTCCATTCGTTGCTGCAACAGGCTTACTCGTAGAAATTGATGCAGCTATAGCCGTGGCACTTGAAACGTGGTTGAAATTGTCCTGCGTCAAGGGATCGCTTCTCAAAACCCTTTTGCATTATAAAGCCTATGTTACAATGCAAATTAGGTATGTCTCTTCCATCTGCTTCGATTGCATATGAAGCATGTGTACCATGACCGATATAAAATCATGCCTCGATAATGGCTGCTCACTTGCTCGCGTATTAGAACATGCCTCCCCGTGGGGAAATAAGTCACTCATGTCTGCCATACCTTCGTCCTTGAAAGTACTGTTGGAAGGGCTTGCCTTGCCGGATACACAGTTTCGTGTAGAAGGCCTACCCGAGTCAACAACGTTACTGGCTCTCGGTGGGTAGTTCTACGACATTTCATCGGTCTTCGTGAGTGTCGTGTCAACGCGCATTGTTTGTAGAATTTAAATGCTCCAAAATGTAGAAAGAGTCTAAGCCATTCGCCCATTTTTATTCTATTTTCTTTCTTCTTCCTCTATGCCCCGCGGTGTGGCTTCGCGTGTTGTCGTCTTCTCGGTGCTGAAATTTCATGCGGAAAGTGCGCAATGGTGGCATTCACGAGGAAGGCAATGTCTGCTTACGGCGTATCTATTAACGGACAACTTATACCATGCAGCAGAAGTCACAGGTTCTTGGGCGTCGTAATTGACAGAGACCTGTCTCCGACTCCGCACGTGAATTACGTCAAAAAGCGGCTGACTGCAATCTCTCACCTGTTCAGGTTCCTTGCAGGAAAAAGTTGGGGAGTATCTATACACGCTATGTCACAGCTGTACATGGCGTTGTTCGTTGGATTCCTGCGATACAGCCTGCCTGCAATATCCAACACTTGCAAAACTAACGTGCGCACGATTCAGAGTATTCAAGTACGAGCCCTCAAGATATGTCTTGGCTTACCACGCAGCGCATCAACGGCTGAAACCATTGCCCTTGCGTAGGATTACCCAATCACGACGCACATTAGCGTTGAGACAATGCGTATGCATCTCAGGCATTATGCTAGGACCCCTTCCCACCACTTGGCGAGCCTCACTGCTGCAAGGCCCTGCTCGACATTTAGCGGTATTGTCAGTGCACATCGTGCGTCGTTTACTTCAGAGTACGCACCTGCGGCCAAGACAGCGTTTCTTCCGTGGTGTTTGAGCCGTCCACAAGTACATATAATGATTCCAGGACTACAGAAGAAGACAGATCTACCGGTCCCTGCTCTAAAACAGCTGAGCTTACTTCTTTTGCATGAAAAGTACAGCAACCACGTGCACATCTATACCGATGGATCGACTACGTCGTGCAGGTCTGGTGGTGCGGTGGTTATTCCAATGCGAGGAATGACACTGCGGTTCAAGACATCGCATGTCACGACCTCAACGGCGGCAGAACTACCGGCCCTGCGTCGAGCACTGGAATTCATTGATTCTGAAAGACCTAGAAAATTGGCTGTGTTCTGTGATTCAAAACCGGCATTACAGTGCACGCAGTCAGTTCTCCGACACGGATGTCATGACCAATTGACATGCGAAATGATGAAACTTTACTAACACGTCCAGCAAAAAGGTTACGAGGTCGTTTTTCAATGGGTACCTGGCCATTGTGGAATCAGTGGCAATGATTCCGCCGATAACGCTGATCGCACAGCACATCAAGAACAGCACAGCGTTCCGATTCCGCTTTCCAGGACAGACGCCGCAAGGCAGCTTCGACACCTGGCACGCAGTCTCTCAATGACCGAGTGGAACTCGGCCAAACTTACGACTTACACGACTGCATCGACTAAACCCCTCCCTGCAACTCCGAACTCCACTCGGATTTCCTCGACGTGAAGCTACCCGCTTCTTTGTCGCCTTTGGTTAGGAGTCTTCTGCGATTCAAGGCCGGCCTTGCAATGTGTGCATTCATTTCTCCGACATGGGAATCACGATCAGCTCACGTGCGAAATCGCGGAACTTGTCCATCACTTAGGAGAAAAAGGCCATGATATCTCTTTTCAGTGGATACCAGGTCATTGCGGTATCATTGGTAATGATGACGCCGATAAGGCAGCTCGGACGTCAAACCAAGAAGACCGCTGCGTCCCCATTCCGCTCTCAAGGACCGACGCCGCGAGACAACTTGGTATTCTGGCACGCACGATCTCCTTAGCAGAGTGGAATACCGTACATACAAGGCGCACAAGACTGCACCGACTAAACCCATCACTTCAACTCAGACCTCCAGCCGGTGTGCACCGGCGTGAAGCGTCTCTTCTGTGTCGGTTATGGCTTGGAGTGGCCTTCACGAATGCCTACTCAGCACTAATTGGAATGGCTGATAGTCCTGCATGTGATGTTTGCGCATGCGAGGAGAACATTGACCACATATTGTGCCATTGTCCTCAATTTCAAGCACAAAGACAGTATTTGTCCGACACATTGAGGAAACTAGACCATCGTCCTCTGAGTGAACAGACAATATTAGAGCACCGTCCCGACCGATCATCGGCTCAGAAGGCAGTGAAGGCACTTTTGTGTTTTCTCAGAACTTCTGGTTTGCTCGAGCGACTTTAACTGAAGTGCTGTCCGTACACGTACTTACACCTTCTCTCTCCCTTCTTTCTCTTCCCCTTCTCCCTTCCCCCAGTGTAGGGTAGCCAACCAGACTATTGACTGGTTAACATCCCTGCCTTCCTGTATTCTTCTCTCTCTCTCTCTCTCTCTTGGTTAGGAGTTGCCTTCACAAAGGCATACTCTACATTAATTGGAGTGACTGACAGTGCAGCATGCGAGGTCTCTGGCACGGAAGAAAACATCGACCACCTGCTGTGCCACTGTCCAGGATATGTCTCAGAGAGGCAAGAACTGGCCAAAGCTCCCCAAAAACTATACAATCGGCCGATTTCTGTGCAGGTGCTGCTGGAACACCGCCCCCATCGTCCGTCGGCCCATAAAGCGGTGAAGGCGCTTTTGTGCTTTTAAGGACGAGGGGCTTGTGCGACCATCTGTGACTATTAATGCAATTTCTGTAAGACCGCACGTGTCAGCGAACTCACCGCAATTTGCTTCTTTCCTTACCTCCTCTCTCGCCCTGTGATCTTTGATTTCCCCTTTCCCATTCCCCGGTGTAGAGTAGCCCACCGGGCGTTATTCTGGTTAACCTCCCTGCCTCCTACTTTTCTCTTTCCTCCTCCTCCTCTCGGTGCTGAGAAATGAAGGTTCCTGTTTCCTATTTTCTCTTGTTGGGCATGACGGAAGGAAACTTTTCGCCATCCAGATACACTCTAGAGCTAAGCGAAATTCCGCAGCTCATGTTTCCATCACTGTTCTAGCTTCCCGTCTACGCCTCAATGCCTGCGGACACTATGCGCTCAAACACGTGCCACCTTTGAAGAAGCATTAAATTTGTGCGGGAAGTTTTGTCTGCACTTGTGTGTATGCCTCAAAATTAGCACTCAGCCTCGACAAGCTGTATGCAACAATTTTTTGCCGATGGTTTCTAACAGAATGGTATGTATGTATGTATGTATGTATGTATGTATGTATGTATGTATGTATGTATGTATGTATGTATGTATGTATGTATGTATGTATGTATGTATGTATGTATGTATGTACGTACGTACGTGTGTATGTATGTATGTATGTATGTATGTATGTATTATGTATGTATGTATGTATGTATGTATGTATGTATGTATGTATGTATGTATGTATGTATGTATGTGGATTTGCACCGAGGAAATACTTTTCTAGCTATATTCTGCGTATAACTGCATAACTCGAGGAGTGTGCCGCAGTCACACGTTAAAGCTAGAAACTCTAATTTGTCGCCGTATTCCACTACGATTCTCTAGGCGACACCTTAAGCGGCAAGCGTCTGCCGAACGCAGGCTTCGTGAAGATGTTTCAGGCCAGTGGTTAAATTGGCTGCCATCCAGTCTCGCCACAAGGTCGAGCAATCGTGGCAGTCCGAGGAAGACAGGAGTAACAGCTACACGGGCACGGGTAAACGTAGAAAGCGTATGACGGCACTTGGAGGCGTAGCGGATGGTGGCTCGTTGGATGTCGTGCAAATGGGCCACGTGATTGCGCGTTCATGCGTGAGTAGCCTGAGGGTGCGCGAGCGCAATTCATTACTAAAGGTACCTCAGGCTGCTCACTTGCCTTAATGTCTACCCTGGTCCGACATCTCCCAATGGACACCATTTACTTCGGGGCAAAGAGATCCACAGTTTCTCAGCTGGTCACACGCTTCAGTGATGCTATAAAGTGCATGCCTGCGTTGTATAAGCGAAAGTGCCTACAGCATCTACACGCAGAAAAGTGATGGGGACCATAACATAGGCGCAGTCTTCTTGTGGGCGGCTGCATGTTTTTGATGACAGGGCGTCGCACGCACGACCTGCAGCAACGAGTGCGATGAGCATGGTTGCTAAGCTGACGGGTAGGTCGAATAACGTCTCAGGCTATATAGCTCTTTACACACGACGGGACGCGCTCTGTGCTCTTGCCTCGCTTTGGAGGTAATTTATAATGAAGATGACCGTCTCCTATCCTCACTGACTGCGGCCGTCGCTATGCTTACTGATGGTGAATTGCGTCAGTACTTGACTGCATGTCCGTGAATCTCAAGAAAGCTAATGACTTCCGGCATTTAGGTGTTACAGGTTACATCTATTCGTTGTTTTCTTTTTGTTTTTATTGCTTTCCTTTTCTTTCGTTTATTTTACTTCCATGCGAGTGCGGACAAAGCGTGATGACCTGTTTTATGTTTTTACACCGGCGACTATAAAGAACTCATCTGCGCATTGCTGCGTCCATCCTCCGCACGTTCTGTTTGAGATTATATGTACAATGGAGAGAGAGAGAGAGAGAGAGATAGAGAGAGAGAGAAAGGAAGGAGATGAAGGACATGGAAGTCAACCAGACGAGAGTACGGTTCGCTACCTTACTATAACGGTAAGGAAAAGGGGTAATAGAAAAAGTGAAAGAGGAAGAGAGAGAGCACTGAATGCACGTGGGAGAATGCACAGGAGCGCAATAACCTGTGTCTCACACCGGTGCACTTCAAGTAATGCACTAGTGCACGAATCGCTTTTTGTGCAATTGATGAATGTGGCCACGATCCGAGTATCTTTGACTCAGGGAACGGTCTCGAGCCCAGTCAGCTTAAGGTATACGTCGTGGCGAGATGCACAATAGGTGCTGGATAGTTTCCTCGCACCTACAGGAATCGCACGTCGGCCTATCAGTCATTCCCATGGGGTAGGAGTAAGCGTTTATAAACGGCACTCACAGCCACAAGTGGCAGAGTAAAGTTCCTTCAACGCGGAATTTTTGTAGACCACCCCCCCCCCCCCCCCCTTTCAAGAGAAACAGGTACCTGGTTGAAAATTTGTACGTAGTGTTTCAAGCACGTGTAAGTGGCGGTGCGCTTTTAAAGCGTGCATGGTAAAATGGTGACGGTTGGGATGAAGCAACAAATTTATAGGTAGCCTTCGAAGAGTGGGTGGGCACCACGGCAGCCGGAGGAGTATAAGCGAACTTTAAGGTATCCTCACCTGTAGGATAATAAAGATATGGAGGCTAACTTTGGTGGATAGTGAAGATATCTAGTATGGCCACTAGTTAGACCCCGAAAGAGGGCCTCCGAAAGAGGGCTTCTTGGACAGAAACGCTAAAAAAAGACCATCGCCATCAGGCATCGTTGGAAAAAAGCTGTAGTAACGCCACAGAAGAACCGTCGCAAATATAAAGTATCAAAGGGACAACAAAACACGATCCACGTCCAGATGCGGGGAAGGGGGTATAAACGCTTGACTTGTGTGGACGTGGAGGTCTAGGTAATGTAGGACATATTTTCTTTTGTTTTTGTTTCTGTTTGTTTTTTATTATTACGATAGCGTTTTGTGGATTTGTTACTTCTTTTCTTCTTATTGATTTACTTGACCAATATTCTTGTATAGCTGGCCGTTTCAGTGGCCAAACTTGCAATCTTACGCGTCTGATACAGAAAGAAGAATGAGCGTATAAAAACGTGTCTCATCCTACACTAGAGAAGCAAAACCATCGCTGCAATGGCCTAGTCTACGAGCAGATCTGCCTTCTACGAGCAGCGTACTGGATTCAAACCTGCGTGTCATCCAGGAATCCAACGACTTCGTTTAACGGATATGCATGTGTACCATCGCCTGGTGCTCGGTTGACATTTAATGAAGAATCTCCCCATCCCAAAATGAAGCCCTATAGAAATACTTTCAGGTGGTTTCTAGTCATCCCTGCTTTCTATCCACCGGCGACGTCCTTGCGAAGGATCCGCCGCGGCTGTGACAGGCTGAGCAAACCAGTGACAGGGCGTACCCTGTAAAATAGGTTTAAGGTGCGCTCCCGCCCTGCAGCTTAGCTATCATGAGACCTCGGTACTTGTAAAGGGGATACGTCAATGTGACACCGCAGCTGTGCTGTTTCGATGAAATGCGCCGTTATGTGCAGTGTACTCAAAGGAAAATCTGACCAGGAATAGGAACAAATCCAAAACACCGCAATCGTGTTGGAGTTCTTGATTTATTTTTAGATATGTATACCTCATTGAAATGTGTCGTGTGCCGGTTGCTTATCAGAACAAAAACTATCAATGTATTCTCAGCTATCTGGGACGCAATGTGCTTTACTCATTAGCGAGACGCCTCATGGCGTGTGCGGGAAATATGAGAAAAAGTCGACCCACCACCCTCGTGGCGGCGGCAGTTGCGCAACTCGTATCTTTTACTGGCGACATAAATGCGAGTCGAAGGCGTCGAAAGAAGGAAACTGCATATCAGCAGCTGATATCTAAACGAAAGCCGAGCTCAGTCAGTCCTTTCAAAACGATGGCCACTACAGTTCAGACGCGGAGGGAGAATCTATAGAGCTCGGTCCTCAAGGCCGCTTTCAGTCGACATAATCAAGGCGTTACATGAAGCTTCAGTAAACCGAATGCTGCAAATGTCTCTTGTGAAAGGGCCATAATTAAGACATATCACATTAATGACATCGCCGGCAAGATGGTGATGCTCCGAGGCTAGTGGGGGAGCTACACGCACTGTTGGGAAGGCACATTATCACCTTTTCTGCCACTTTGTCCCCAGAAAGGCGCCTCCAAAGTGCACCCGTTCAAATCGCTTCCGCACACAACACACGCCGGAGTCCACGGATGTATGGGATACCTCATTAGGGGCCCAGAGCAGGAGGTGACTAAGGAATTAATATTAGCTATAAACACTGCAGGCCCAATCTTTCTTGCACTTGCCGACCGTGTACCGCCTATTTTACGCAATGTTTCGCGCCCTTTTTCAATATGTGGTGCATTCGATAATGCGCGATAATCTGCCATGCTAGTCATCATTTATTGCAGCAAGGCTGCAGCAGGGAGCACTTGGGTCTATGATCACGACAGCTATAATGCTTGTGCGCGAAGATGGATTACATGCACGCTGGGAAGAGTTCACGGCATTCGAAAAAAAAAAATGAGCCGTTTTACACAACTGAACAATTTACAACTTGAAGAGGTGCGCCTTCAAACGTATTAGGAGCTCGCATGATATACCTATGTCCCTATATATATAACCTCCCCCCCTCCCCCTTTCCTTTAGCCCTTTAACTGGCGAGATAAGGAACACCTGCCCTAGAATGTTTTTATTGCATTATTTCTTCGTGATAGTGTTCTAATAAGTCCCAAATTAAATATGAAAGTATTTTTCTGAAAACTCGGTGAGATACAGCGGGTCGAAAATATTGCTGACCAGCTGGTTAGAGGCAAATTTATGGCCCAAAACTTGCGTTTCCTACTTGCTTTGACAAGGTAAATGTGTGTTCTTGAGATGCACCTCAATGGCGAAAATAAATAATAGCTTTCTTGAACAAACAAAAAAATTTTTCGCATTAGCGATAATATGACCACCACGTCAGCTAAGACGATACCGATGAAATGTTAGAGTTTTGTCACCAAAACATCTGCTGCTGCTGCTGACGGTGGACATTTTCGTGACTACCACTGTTGAGCAGGCACAAAAATTAAGGGAAATTGACAGGCACAGACTAATATTTGGTTTTGCATAGTGTTTGCAGATGCTTTTGCAAGGTCAACAATATTGGTGAGCTGCCAGTTGCCTATGTTAGGTTAATGTGATTATGCATACCTTGCAAACCTCGCTGAAGATAAATTGGAGCGCTGTGTTAGAATTCGACACTTTTCTTCAATTTGTGAAAAATACACTCATATCATAGTGACGACTTAGATTCTGACTCCTTAAAGTGCTTTTTACTTAAACGTTCGCTCTGACATTCTTGTCTACGTATGATTAGCCGGCTATTCTCTAGCCTTCATTCAGAGACTTTCGTCACCTAACAGACAACAATAACTTATCTGCCCTCGTTTGCGGGTTAGCAGGCAAACACACGTTTCGTTGTTCCAGTTTCTTGTAGATCTAATAATTTTCGGCTTGCTTAGTGGCAAAACAGTGGTTTACCACGTAATTGCTCAAAGCAACTTTTGCAGATATGAAAATAATATTTGACGAATTCGAGAGAACCTTAAACAGATTTTACCAAACACTTCGCAGGACGATGAGCTGTAGGAATAAAAAATTAAATCTCTGGTCATACAGGCTCTTTGAGAAATTTTATTGTGTGGAGTATTCAGGCGTTTTCCTTAACTTTCTTTTTTAGCGTATGTTGATAAGTACTATCTGTCAGCGTAAACAAAAGCAACGCTATGAACTTTTCACGTCTGACATCTGGCTTTGCTTGTCCCGTAATGAATCATTGTACTTGGCAGTATAATGAATTACTACGCTTTGCCTAACTGATCGCTGATATTTGTCATTCCAAAAACGATTAGCTTACAATGTCGTTCTAGCGTAAAGAACAAACGAAACTATATAGCTGTACTGTATGCGTAATAATTTCGCAACTTCGAAATTCGACAACAAATAAATCACTGGCTCTTTGTTCCCACACCTTTTGCTATTAGTGGCGGATTCGGCAGACTAAATGACTCAAACGTGGGTGTCTAATGAGCGCTGTGCGTCGTTATTTTGAGTGGCGCTTGATCTTTCAACCATTTCGTGCAAAGTGGCCTTGATAGGTGGCCGGCCGTGCTAATGTAGCCAACTCTCATTAAGGCTTATCTAAGGCTACACATTTGAACGGATTGAAAGCCCATTAACAATGCCGCCTTATCAAGCCTAAACGCCTGCAAGTTCCAAAATTACGTACCTCGTTCAGTCTTAAATAGTCTAACCCTCTTAGTGTATTATGAGTGCGGCATCCTACGGTTGGGGAAAAACAAATGCGTCCCTGTGTCATCTTTTCACCTAGGCACACACATGGCCATATACAGTCACTTTTCTTTCGCGTTCGAAACAGTGGCACGCGATCTTAATTTAAGTACCGCGAACCACAAAGGCGAGGTAGGTAACATATTCTCTTCACGTGTCTGGCAGGGGAAAACAAAGTCGTTATTCTTGGTCAGGAAGGAAATATCGAGCTTCTAAACCTCATTTCAAATCACAAGCTTTCGACGGAAATTAATGAACATGCAAGCAACGTCTGTGCGGTTGTACACCATCACATAATAGTGGCTTTACTTCTAATAGGTAGGGGCCTGTGTGAGTGCGGAAACACAACATTGGCGTGAAGCAAGCTAGCGTCAAGAACAAGAACGATGGTTCTTTGGTGCGCCTGAAAGAGCACCTGCACTTGGGGAACAAAACGCGTATACTTTCGGTCGGCTTGCACGGCAAATTAAAAATAGGGTTGTTCACTGCCTATTGAGGCAATGGATGCGGAAAGTTCCAGCCACCCAGCTACCGCGTGTCCCTAAACCCAATGCAAATGTAGCATATAGAGTCGCGTAAACTTTCTTTTACGCCTATTGCGCATCTACTGCACCTGATCATATGGAAAATATAAGCGAACAGGCACTAATCATATATATATAGTTATTTTCTTCTGCTTTTGAGCACACTAGTCTGATTTGCACGTTCTGCTGACCCCCCCCTAATCACCCACAACCGTCTTTCTTCTATTTCAGATCCTCCATTTATTTACTCTCAGCACATTTGTCACTTGCCCCGCTCACCGCAGATCATGTTTCAAGGGAGAGACGGAGAAAGAGAAGAGAGGAGAAACCAGACGAGCGTCTGGATTGCCACCGCGCACAGATGACAAGGGAAGCGGGGAATAAAAGAGGAACAGAGGAAGATAGCGAACACTGAGCGCACGCGGTATATAGGATGCACAGGAAGGCATATAAAAAGTCACTTAGTCCGATGCACTTGAACACTGCGTGAGTACGCGAATAGCTTTTTGCGCCAGCGATGGACGTGGATGGTCCGCGTATCTTTGACTCAGAAAATTGTCTCTAGTCCAGCCGGCTTAGAGCTTTCTGGGGAGAGAGTCGTTGGGCGTCGAACCGAGGAGAGCTGCACAACAGGTGCTCGATGGCTTCGTCGCGCTTACAGGACGCGCACGTCAGACTATCGGCGATTCCAATGATGCATTCCCTGTAGGCAGCATTATTTGCTGACTAGCCATCCCACTTTCACCCTATAGCGGTATCGTAGGCAAGGTCAAGAAATAACGGGGCAGTATTGGCCAATTTTTTGCTTCAGTTCATTTTTCGAGTCATTTTCAGCCTTTCTTTTTTTAAATATCCGCACTATCTTTCGCTCCGTTGAACGTCGCACAGTGTGCGCTGTGCCCCCCTCGAGGTTCGAGGTCTCGTCAGACTAATTCTCGACGTGTCAAACATGAGCGCAAACGGCGGCAAGATGCAACGCGGTCGCCAAGCGAGCACCAAAGTAGTTAGCTTCCGGCGTCGTTCGGGCGCCAAAGTGTGCCAGCTGAAGGCGGGAGCCCCTGATGCGTCGGGAATTTCTGCCACGCGCGTCGAGCAAGGTGCGGCGAGGCGAGAGGCGAGCGTTTTTGCGAAAGCCTCGCGACCGAAAATGACTTCAAATTGGCGGCTATCTTTGGCGCACACGCGGCGCATGCAAGCCTACTCCGAAGCACGCGCTCGCGCTCTCCCGCCGCTGTTTATGCAGCTAGCATATGAATCTACAACGCCAAATGTTGAGGAAGAGGGCAAGAAATATACGGCAACTTTGTGCCCCTCCGGGCTAAATAATCTGGAAGCGCGCCCCGCGTAAATTGCCCGCCGTCACAGACACCGGGATTTCAATGCTGCATATACAGTGCCGCCTCGCTCCCAGCGCTCGACTGCATGAGCGAGTCGGCGACGCGTAGTGACATCCGCGGGGCACAGGTGTTTCTCAGTTCGCTCTCAGTGTAGCTGCCTTCCACGTGGGCGCTGTTAAATTGAACAGACTTCGGGAACAGTTCGTTTCAGTTCGGACGGGAATCAATTAACTTTTAAAATGCACAAAGTGCTATGCGAGTCACTTTCTTTTTTTTTTTTTCTCATCTCCCGGCCTACTTCCTCTTTTTCTGTAATGATAAAGGAACATATAGAGATAGAAAAACAAGCAGTCTGATATCGCGTGTGTAAATACATATGTAAACATTATTTTTTTATCTTTATCAATATGCAAGTCATATTCCCCGAGGATTTGCCCACATGATATGTTTCCTCGTTGCTCCCATTCCGTCGCCAACAGAGGCGAGTGCACTCCTAAAGGGAGATGAAATTGCACTAGTGTCGGTCGCCAAGGCTTTCCCTTCTGAGCGTGGTATCGCTACAGGCCAAGAGGGTGTTGAGGGTGTTGTACAGGCACGTACCCAAGGGGAGGGTCCCGCCCCCCCCCCCCCCCAAATTTAAGCGGCAACCCCCCCCCCTCCCGCCCACGCCACTACTCCTCACACACATTCCTAAAGCGCCGCCAAATCAATGGTGAGACTTGACAGCTTTTCGACTGTCAACAATTTGCTGCCTTTTTCACACTTTTCGGAAGGCGGTAGTCATTGCCCTCTCCTGGGCTGTGAAGGCCAGTTTCCTCATCGATTCGGTGCCCCTGCGATTAACTCGAGATGCGTTCAGTTGTCACCATCTATTCAACGGTCACGCGACGCATCGCTGTCGCTTCGTTAGTTCAACGTTCTTTGTTTAGACTGATCCAGGGACCAGGAAAGGGATTCGGTTTGTGATCAGCTGGTCTGTATGCTCGTGGAACGAGTTGCGGTCAGAGAAAACTCCAGTTGCGTTTAACTTTTTTTTTTCATTATTTCTTCGAGCAACGGTCCGCCGCGACGCTGGCAGAGCTAATTCTCCCAAAGCTAATTCAAAAAACGCTACTATAGTCGGATACAACTTAAATCTGCAGTGAAGCCCCGCACACGCCCTCATAACCGCCAGCACCGCGTTCCTCCCGAATCTGCAAACAATTCGTGCTTCAAATTTTTCCTGTTACCCTGGTAAGGCGGTAACCACCAAATATAAAATTATTAGCGCGTAATTTTATACGTTTTCCCTCGCCTGTTATAGTGGAATGGCTAAAGCCTAATTCTTTATTGAAATGAAATAAAATGCTTGCTTCTCTGAAACTATTTATTGTAAATTTTCACTTCAGTTGGCAGTGAAGTTTCATGAGTAAAACGGGTTCAGAAGTGAAATGAACTGTACCGCAGACTTTTGAAGAGTGAATTGCTCAGACTCCATACACTTTATCCATGTCTGATGCGCACCTCAACCTCATTGCTTCCGCCGATGAAAAGACTCATCAAGAACAGCAGACGCTCCGGAGGTATCAAGTACGACGCCATTTTGACAAGGCCGCATGACGACGATTTTGTTTGCTTCAGTGAGTGGCTGGCGGAGTAAAGCAACTCCGCGCAGTTTGTGTTCCTTGGTTGCTAACTGCTGTTTTTTATAAGTTGTATTCTACTACAGTAATCGTTATTTGGCACTTTCGCTTGTTTACTTGTTCTTGGCAGTGTTCTTCCTGCGCTTCTTTCCTGTGCGAGTCCATTTGAAGTGGTTCGTTGTTTGCCAAGTAAATGAGAGGTGTATCTCACAGACGTGTCTCTGAGATACACCTTATTTCATTTCTTATTTGCGGGTTTACGCGTCGTTATGGCGAACGGTGGGCGCTATTCACATTTGTACTAGTAAATGTACCCCCCCCTTCATTTGCATAGAAAAGTTACCTTGGGTTGCCCCCCCCCCCCGCCACCCCCCCCCCCCGAAAAAAAATCCTGGGTACGTGCCTGTATCGCTATATATACGAGTAAGAGGCATTGCTTGCTGTGATTATTTTATCTTCTTCCACCGGTCTTTAGCTCGAATTTCTATTTCACGAAAGGCCTTGCACGTACCGTACACTGACAACGTGTACGTGGACTGATGCCCAGTTTATGCTCGCCTTCAATCGCGGTAGCTGTCGTCCAGTCCTCAGGACCGGCTTGCTGGAACACATAGCGCAGTCCTCTTTCCTCTGTTGCCCGACAGATATGACAGTCTTTGCTAAAGTTACATGACCATGTTCGCTATTCCAGCTGATATCCCAGATAATAACAAACGAGTTTTACAAGGACAAATCAACGTGACGATACCGTGACGGCACTTTATGACGCGTAAGAAACTAAGCGCGCGCATTCAGAACGCTGTTTGTCATCTATAAGTTGTTCGGAAGAGCGGGAGCTCGGCAATCATAGAATCGTTATGTAATATAGCAATAGAACTATGAAATGGCAAGCAGTTCCATAACGTAAATACAGAGAGATGCTAGCAGAAGCGAATGGACGGTATACGATAGAGAATTCGTGAACTCTTCAGGTGAGATTAGAAGAGCTCAGATACAAGAAACGATGCAGAGAAGCGGTTCCTCTCACTCTCTCCCTCTTTCTCGTCTTTGTGCTTCAATGTGTTCATATTGTGAGTCATAACTAATTCGTAACCAATTCAGCACGTGACCGGATAAGTCATTTCTATAGACACCAGGCTTGGTAGTTGTCATTCCCTATTCTTCCAAAGTCCAGCTCAGCTCCTAAAAGTTAAGCCTACATACTGTGCGATGTTCGTATATTATATACGGCATTCTAGTTTTCGCATTTCTCAGCTGCAGCATGCGACAGAGTTCTCAGTTCTAGTTTACTGAAAAGTGTTCAGAGTATCCTTTCAACCGGTAAAACAAATGATGGAAAACCTTCCGGCCCCACCGTCTCATGCTTTTGTTAATCCTTCTCCATGCTTATAGGTTTTCTTATTTTTCTTCAAGGGAGGTAACCGGCGTCTCTTGAGAACAGATAAGGGCTTCAGGCTCCATGTAATATGATACATCATCAAAAATTAGTTGATGCTGGAAGCTACGCGATCGATCATTCGCCGTAAGAAAGAATGCGCCTCACCATTCCTGCACTGTTGATTCGCTCTCTCCTAGAAGACGTGCGTCGTTCGTCTTTATGACGTGTAGATTGTAGCAGGTAAATGCGCGAGAAATTGCAGGCTTCTACGTTATTCACTTGGAAGCCAAGTGAACGACGAATAAGTCGGAATGGTCTTTCTCACTTTTTTTTTCAAACGACCAGCGTAACTCACAGCCAAAAGGAAAAGTGAAAACGGGTAATAAAAAAAAAAAGAGAAGAAGAAGAGAAGGACAAGCGAGAGTTTTCAGTCCGAATCACTGAAGGCAGTACAGAAGAAAGAAGGCATCTTCCCGAGTGAACGCATAATTGCCTCTAAATATACACGGCAATGTGTCGTCTCTAACCGCAGGCCTTAAGTAATAACATTACAGCTGCTACCGTGCACGCCGATTTCCGCTAACTGCCTATGTGATGGGCCGTTTTAAGAAGGGTCTACGAAGAGAGGAAAAAATGGAATAGAGACAGACATTTCGAGCGCAACTGCATTCCTATACTTTGCTAAATGCGCGAACAAACTGGAAACAATGCGCGTCACCCGCTCTCGAAACAAAACTGATGTACAAAAGGCGTCTGCAGCAGTGTCGAGAAAATTGCACGCAGGAGGAGCACCAGATTAAGGCCAAAAAGTGCAGGGCGCTGCAGGTCCGTACAAGGGGAGAGGGTCACGTAACCTGGCCTTTCCCGTTCACCCACCTCGACACCGAGTGGGCCGCGCCGCTCTGATTTGTCGGCGCCTTCGCTCGTCTGGCCGTCGGAAAATTCCTGTCTTTAGCGAAAAAGCAAGACTGATTACCGTGCGTGGCACCCACAACTTGGCGCCCCCACCACAGCCGCCGTCAGAAAAGGCGCCACCACGTCATATCTGCTTTTCTGTATTCATCGCTACGTCGGCTTCCGAGGCAACCATTTACGTTATTGAAGTATGGTGCAAGTGACTGAATGAAAATAATTCTGTGACATACTATTTCTGTCACCAGCGTGCTTATGCCACTTGCATATTCAGCAACTACAGAGGTTGGAAGAAAAAAAAATAGGCGTATTCTGCTATATCTTTGGCAACAGCCAATGAGGAAATTTAAGAATATATATTTTAACAAAATAATCTAAGCTATTTCTTACTTTATTGAAATGAAAATAAAAGAAAGAGACGTAATCACCTTATAATGGTGACGGCTACTCATTTTCCTTTAGCGGAAACAACAATGTGAGAAACATGTGTAAAAAATAAGCTACTCATCGGTTTGGCGTATTAACTAACGTCTCCTCATGCATGTTTATGAAAGCGTTTCAGGAAATACCAAGATGGCGGTCATATACTTATCGTTGCTCTTCGTCACTGGTCACGCAGCGTGTGCGTCGCAAGCATTCACAAGTAGCTCCTCGTAGTATGCTAATACGCTAATACAATCGACCGCAAAGTGGCAGTCAGGATTGCACAGGCAATCTGATACGATTTCCGATACGACCAACGCCACAGAAGCGCATCTGAACTATGGCGTTCTTCTTATGAGAATAAGGCTGTGCGTTCTATTCACTTTTCCTGCGGCTGCATGGCAAAAATGCAAAAAACGCCCCTTCTACCAACATTTCAATACATGTTAGAGGCTTACAGATGGTGGAAAGTATAGTCCGTACTTCTCCGCTCCGATGTCCCTCATAGCCCTGTCTGCAATGTGAAATGTTCTCAGTTATTATTATTATTATTATTATTATTATTATTATTATTATTATTATTATTACCTTTTTCAGTTAGTTTCGGTTCATAACTTAGAGACAACTGATGAATCTCATGTGGCCAGCACGAACGACCTTTGGAATCTTAGCGGAATGTTGGTTGCCAGGCAGCGTGTACAATCACACGTTTACGTCTATCCAGCTTTTCGTACTCATACATGCGTGCGACTCTATACCATAGCAGTTTTGTGACCGGGTTGTTATCTGTTTCGTGTGAAAGAAACTGGCGAGCAGGCTCCACTCCGACGCGACTGTTCTAAGGCTATTCACGGCTAAGGCTAGTCGCTGCCTTTCAGCTCTGCGTGGTGGGGTGTCTGCGGTCTTTTCAAAGCTCAGCTATCTGCAACCACGGCACGCGCTTGGCGCGCGCCCTCACCGAACACGGTAGCCGTTTCCTATACGCGTGATATCTGTGAACTGCCTGTCGTGACGTTTTTCATTAGCACTGTTTCAGCTCGGTTTCCTTTATGACAGACACGAAAAAGTTTCTTCCTCTCGCTTATTGACGTTCCTGGGTCCATCGCCTTATTGCGCTGCTCTACGGCGCACGGGCCGGTGACAGCGATAACCGCAAAGGCATTCCGTTCTGGTCACTTCATTTCGGGAGCCCTTATTCATTTCCTTCGATATCTTTAGCCTCGAGGCAACCCATTAACGCAGCAGCGATCGCGTCCCGCCGATACCCGGCCGGGTATAGGATATTGCGGGTTGTGTTCCTTCCGTTTGCGACTTTCGCGGCATGTGTATCGAAGCCGCCGCTCCAGAGCCGTCGACCTCTATCACGCCACTCGTGGATGCGCGCGTGGTGTTTGCTGTATTGCAGACATGCTGCGCCGCTACATCGTGTACGAGAGGAAAAGTTGTAATCGACGCTCCCCTCCAAGCAACCTGTGGCAACCTGCGGGTGGCCCGGGCTTTGCGGACGATTACGTAAAGCACTTGCAATTCGAGTGTCGTGCATGTCGCAGATAGTTGCAGAAACCAGCCGCCGTGTAAACTTTCCGCCAGTCGGGGCCGCCGTCTGTAGCTGTATCTCCCCATCGTCGAGAATTTCCCGCGTGCAGCGCGTGCTCGGTGTCCGATCAGCTCAAATGTGAACGAATGACTCTGGTCATTGGAGATCCCGTGTATCGGCCGTAAGGGAGCGACAAGCCAAAATACAGGTTTCTCCAGTTCTTACACAGTTGACACGGGTTCCTTGCGCGACTTGCTCTCGACGCATGCGCCGTCGGAAATGCTCTGACTGCTAAACCGATAATTCTTTGATATATAGGGTCGTACTGAGTTTACTTCTTTCTTGTTTCGTTAGTAAAAAAATATACACGCTTGGGCCACAAAACAAAATAACCATACGTACAGGAGTATAGGATACATGAAGCCTCATGAAGGGAGCTCTGGGCGCTAAAATTAAGCCTTAATTGACAGGGTTTAGGCTATGGTCGACTTTATATACGAGGAGGCAGCAGACATTAAGGTAAAAAAAAGGATTAAACAACTACAAAAAAAGCATCTCCCTACTTTTTCATTATCATAACGTAATAACTGCGAACAGCGTACTGAAACTCGCAAGGAGTACGTAGCACAATCACCGAGACCGTAGCTGAAAGCCCCTGCATTCCACAAAGCGCGAGAAACTCGTGCAGTCCAAGTGAAGTGGAAATAGCCACAACAGCTGTCTAACAGTCGTAGCAAGGGATTGTCCACCAAGTGGGCAGAGAAAACAAGCAAAAAATGAAGTACCAAAATGTTCAGCATCATCCTAGCGCTGCACTCGATCAAGAAAATGCATTCGGAATTTCATATGGCTTGGCTGTCGGGGCGCGCATTGTCCGCTATACGTGCACGTGCACATTTGGCCACGGTCAGCTCGTGCGGTTCTTTTCGGGCTCGTGTCATCTTGCATAGGAAATCGCTGTAGTAAACAAACGCTCCACTGGCCCCACGGATGAGTGTCCGCCTCGACTGCGGAAGAACGTCAGTTCAAAATCATACTGCCGCCGGTTACCCACCGGTTATTGAAATGGGCGTGAGCGTCCTCTGGCCCGACACTCGATCGGATTTCTTTAGGGGTGAAGTGTCCTGGGGAAAGAACCCGCGCCAAGCAAATCCCGCAGAAACCTCTGCGTTTCTTCGCGGTAGATCTAGATCAGGGACGCACAGACATTTTCTGTCCCTTCTGCCGGACGGCCCGGCCTACCTGCACAAAGCAGCAAATGCAACGGCAATGAAGGAAAAACCTCGCGTACACTCAACGTTAGCAACTATAACCGAAGAAAAGCACGAGCCCAAAGTACGAAGTCTCTTTAATTTCTGATTTTGCCATTTGAGGTTTGTCCACTTGCGAGTTCCGATTCGTGCACTTCCGGACCAAATTCATCACATTTGCGCATTCCATTCCTCGAAGCGAACGCTACACACACATCTCTTCTAGCCGATGGCACTGTTTCCGATTGCGGGTTTGATCCCGGCTACAGCGGCCACGCTCCAATAGGAGTGAAATTCAAAAATAAAAAAAGCTCGAATTCTTAGATTCAGGTGCACGTTAAAGAACCGCAGGTGGTCAAAATTATTACGGAGTTATTACGCACTACTGCGTGCCTCATAATCAAGTCGGGGTTACGGCACGTAAGTTTTACCCTAGATTTTAACTATTAATGCGATTAGCATTTATTGGGAACTTCACCTAGTTTTTCGTATGTATGTATGTATGTATGTATGTATGTATGTATGTATGTATGTATGTATGTATGTATGTATGTATGTATGTATGTATGTATGTATGTATGTATGTATGTATGTATACGTACATATGTATCACACTTTTACGTAACAAATTACACGTAATTAATTACTTGTAATCTATTACCTTTTTTGGTAATATTGAAATATAACGATTACAAATTTGGCTCGGTAACACTCATTGTAATTCAATTACTTTTTTCAGTAACCAATTGCATTTCATTCGTTACTTTATTGGCGAGACAAGCTGTAACCGGTGACGCAATTTTGGGAGCCAGAATCTGGCCGGAACTACAGTAGTAGTAGTAAGAACTTTATTAAGAAAGGGAGTGGGGGAAAAGGGGTCAAAGAGCGGTGGGTGGCTCTCTTCGTCCAGGGCTCCACTTGCCTTGGCCGCCCGCTGGACTTACTCTGCACCCCGAGGTCCGAGCTGGCGAGCTGTATACCTCCCACTGCTCCTCTAATGAAGGTTGTTACTTTGTCTTAGGCTGAATAGCTAACTCTGGCGGCATTCTTTCACACGTCCACGAAATGTGGGAAAGGGTTGGTCTACCGCCACACCACGGGCATCTAGCTCAATATTGTGTAGGGTAGAGTCCGTGAAGTTTTAGAAGGTGCGGATAAACATCGGTCTGGATTTTTCTGAGGCTTGAGGCTTCTTCCGCGTTTAAGAATTTGTGCGGGGAGGCGTATTTTGGTGTGTGAAACGCTGGTGTTCCAACATTTCGCATGGGCGTTTCGGCATAGGCAAGGCGTGTGAGCTGGGCTGCTCCGCTCAGTTGCAAAGATCACGAGCAAGAGCATCAGCCCGTTTGTTGAGTGTCCTGGGCACCACGTTACAGTGTGGTAGTGTTGCAAGTTACGACCTAGCAACTACAGTAGAACACCTGATATCATGTCACGCAGAGGCCAGTTCAGGCAGGCAAAACTGCTTGCTCAATATTTGTTCCCTCGTGTCAACGCTCCGCCAGATGTCGGCTGATTAATTGACTCGGCGCCGGTCTTTCTCGATAGCGACGGCCACATAGGACATTAATGCCAGGATGTTATCTACGGATGATTTCTACAGGTGTACATTGGCCCAACGGTAAGTGTCTTCTTCAAGTTGCAGGAACACTGAAGCGCTGCGCATCACAAAGGAGCCAAGGGCTGAGTAACGCCACTCTTGTGAGCGAGACGTCCGTACGTTTCAACACCTCCTTAGTCCCACGCTCGGCCATCGAGCGACTTTCAGTGTCGCTGCTGATGTCTTCAAGATAAAATTTAGAGAATATGACTGATTATACTTTTCAAAAGTAATTGTTAGTAAAGATAGTCAATGTATGAAGGGCTACAGAGGACGCACTGATTGCGGCAGGCCAGCTCGTTCTCCTTACGGTAGCTGTGCAATGTTATTAAATGTGCTGAGCAAAGTAACGTAGAGGTAATCGATTGCATCTGAATAACTCCTCAGTTACTTTCGTGGGGTAGCAGTCGGTAACAGTAATCGATGATAATTTAGAGGAAAGTAATTGTAATTGTAATCAGTCACATTTTTTTGTAATGTATGTATGTATGTATGTATGTATGTATGTATGTATGTATGTATGTATGTATGTATGTATGTATGTATGTATGTGTGTATGTATGAATGTATGTATGCATGCATGTATGTATGTATGTATGTATGTATGTATGTATGTATGTATGTATGTATGTATGTATGTATGTATGTATGTATGTATGTATGTATGTATGTATGTATGTATGTATGTATGTATGTATGTATGTCCGCGTATACATACGTCAACTTTGGTCACTCGGTATGTGCCACTTTTCATAGTAAGCATCACCTAAAACATATCGCTAATTGCACACTCCTCATGAGATACATTGCTAATCGCATTTAAGTCACCAATCGTACCTGAAGTATGACTTCTTTAGTTACCGATTGCATGCTGTCGCTTACCTTTTGCACCTGGACTTTCACCTGGACTAGCATAGTCCAGATAAAGCTATGCTAGTTTAGGTTCCCCTGGGCCAGTGTACACGCTCAGTTCCGTTTTCTTCATTTTTACCGGATTCAGCCCGTCTGATGGGATGAAAGCGAAAGGGCGAAATACAGTTTGTTGAATAATTCGCGAGTCGAACGCTATCGGGCATACCGTCTATTTGGCGAGAATCAAAATACAATATACAAACCGTTTGCAATGCGAAGGAACACACAGAGCAATAGCAGCGACTGCGATACTGCTGGTCTTCTTTAGTGCGCATATTTACCTGGGTACCTACGCTTTACTCTCGGCGTCATCGGGTGACGTGAACACTTTGTACAGAACTGCGATGAAAACACTGAAGTAACTGCCCCTCTGCTATCCGAAGCCTCAACACATAGCGCATGGTCATCGGCAAGCCGGGCACGATACCATGAAGCCAGGTTATTCTAGGGGTGATACGCATGGCGCGGGTGGTGAAAAAAACATTTCGCGTTTCCAGGATGCCCACTGGTCGTAAAAGCGTAAAATAATAAAATACGAAGGCCTATGTTGCAATTCTAATATTGAATATTATGACTCTCATGCAATGTAAATTGCATGATATTTGGTCCGCAAGGACTAAATAACTATCATCTGCGCGCACGCACTCATATATGTCGAAGTTCAATATTGGAGCTTCCGATTCGGCCCGCACTTCAACTCGACCATACATGCCGCACATGAACATAAAAGAGCTATCACTCGACAAACAAACAAACGAACAAATTAAACTATAACCCGGGTGTCTAAGGCAAACTAAACAGAAGATTGAGCCACCTTGCTTTTCTCTTCGTGGATACTGAAAGGGCCAGCTATGGAGTTTGACTTCTGTCTATCCTCGCCTTGATGAACGCTGAAAATTTCGCGAATGCATGGGCGAGAGTTGGAATGAAAGTAAGCGAAAGTGGCTTCTCCTTGACGTCGTGTTTCCGTATACCGACGCATACCCGCAGGCGAGCGCATGTATAAGCTATAGCTTGTGGTTGCGAAATCGCTATGCACCACTGATATAACAGACAGGAGGATGGACGTTCATTAACTCATTCCTTCATTCCAATGTCCTCAGGGCACCAAACCTTTAGAAGTTTAGAGACGGTGGCATTAAACCAATTGAATAATGAAAGAAATAATAATAGAGCTTAAGAAACGGAAATATTTGGGCATTATACATAACAATGACCACGCTCCGTAGTGACTGATTTTCCATGGCGTTCAGCTGACAAGTTGGAGGTCGTGGATATAAAAATCTCGTACAGCTCTGCTTCAAGTGCAAGTTAAAACCCAGAGGCGGTAGAAATGAATGCAGAAATGGAGAATATCCCCATTGAATTTTTCTTAATGACTGAAGTCATGAGTGTGTTGTACAACAGAAACGTTAAGTCTCGTTCTTTTGTCGTCAATTGTGTACTGTGCGTACGTACAGGTCCAATGAAAGACAGTTTGCTGCCGGTATCTCTCGACAACTGTTACTGCCTCAAGCGGCAATTTGTTCAGACCTTTTGGTGTAAACACGACCCAACAGTCCGTACGAAAGAGGCCCTAGGGAACTATTTCCCGTTCCAAATGGAGTTTTTCTTCTCTTCATCTTTTACTTTCTGTGTAGCCTTTCCACTACTGTGTAGCTGCTTGTCAATTAGAAAATATAATGGAAAAAAAGGTGCACTGCGACGTTTTCTGTCTTGAGGTTATGTCTTTTCAACTACTCATTTTTGTTGCAGGTTCACTATGAACTTCGCTGGGCTCTACTTTAGGTTTCTAATCTTTACAAACGCCCGACAATAGATTTCGCAGAACAAAGGGCAAAAGCAGCCGAGCAGAACAATACCCAATAATATAGCGTGTTTGCTTGCTTGCAGCTAAAAGTGCAGTCGTCCTGCCAAATGTCATCAAATCTCCGGAATCGTTCGTCGCAGCGGAGCGTGATGTGGTGCCACTTCATCTGCTGTCATTCATTCATTCATTCATTCATTCATTCATTCATTCATTCATTCATTCATTCATTCGTTCGTTCGTTCGTTCGTTCGTTCGTTCGTTCGTTCGTTCGTTCGTTCGTTCGTTCGTTCGTTCGTTCGTTCGTTCGTTCGTTCGTTCGTTGTCTCGTTCACTTGTTTTCACGCTCATGGCTAGTCTATTTCCACGTTCGTGCAATAAATGCTCCATACTGTTGCTGCAAATGCAATGGGATATTGCGAACGGCGCGGCAGGGACCATAACATATTGTGTGTCTAGTGAGGTAACAAACAGTATTTAGAATCTGCTATACATTAATCACTTCAAAAGCTGGAGAATGCAGAATCACACACACACACACACACACACACACACACACACACACACACACACACACACACACACACACACACACACACACACACACACACGCGCGCGCGCGCGCGCGCGCGCACGCACAGCAGTAACCTAATGTAATAATACAGTTCTGCAGCAGCAACATTATGGTACGGCATCCACCTCGTATGCGGAGGTTCTAGGTTCAAACCCCAGTGCCGCTGAAAACCCACCGGTCCTTTAAAAGGTAGAGAATTGCCCCGGCTGCGCGCTCGGGTATGCTTGAGGGGGTTCGCATCTCGAAAGGGGGCCTATAGAGATTAACGTACGTGATCTCTGGGCGTTCGTTGTCCAACCATAGCGGCCTTTTTGAAAATCTTCCGCCGCGATTGTGGAATGCTGACTAGAGCTGCCGTCAGGTACCTACCGGTAAAAAAGGTACAAGCGTGTTCCCGGCCAGGTCCTCGGCCATTATGGCACCTAAACGATTGGAAAGGAGGTTTCGTCCCCCACCCGCGGGCGTGTCTGCCCAATAGGTGCTTTGGGACGCTGCATTGGCGTATTGCTGCCAATGGTAGGACCTAAACCTCCTATTTTAGATAGAACCACTTTCGGTTTGCCGACATGTTTTGCAGCCCAAGGCTGGGGTGAGCCTTTGAACTGGTTATGCATTCAACCTCACTGCAGCTTGCCACGGTGCGCGCCGGTGCAAAAGTGCTGTCTGAGCCGCGCATATAGCGATACCACCTTTGCAGGTTGCAGTCGTTCAAAATTGATCCCATGAAACTTGCCAGTAGGGTTAGTGGAGCCTCTTCCAAGCGAGCATCCCTGAAGAAAGCCGGGAGCCTGGCCAGGAAACGCTTGCGCCGAATGGTATTCCGGTGGGCGTCCGGCGGTGGCATTCGAACGAACCACCTCCCGCAGCTGAAACATACGCCCTAACCACTTTGCCACGGCTGCTCTCATTACGCAATTTCAATGTTTAAAGAGCAGTTAGGCGATGCAAGACTTACTGAAGAAAAAAGAAAGGAAGAGCCATTCCACTCTGTGAAGGTGGATGACCAGCGAATCTGTAGCATATCACATAAGGGTAAATGTATTTATTTTCATAATTTGGTAATGGTGGTGACGACAGCTTTGTGACTTTTGATATACACTGATTGGTTCCGTTACAACCTTAGACAGAATCTTGGCCAGAGCTAAATCTATACACGACCGATGTTGAGTAGCTGAGTGACTTGGTATGGTGTGGCACTTCAAACCAAACTATTCTAGCATAAACTGTGTTTTCAAATGTCCACATTGAAGTCTCCAACGATGATCACAGGGGTAGTGTCATCACGGCTAACCCTTGCAAAGAGCTTGGTCATGAACGTCTAAAAATCACATTTGGGTGTGCCTGGAGATGTATACCCAGTGGATATCACAATTCCGTCTTTCGATTGCACGGCACAGACACCTCCACAGTCGATGGCATGGTTCTCTTGCGAGTCAGGGGTGTATGGTTGTACATACATATTAGAGCGATATTTCTCCTACTCCAGGTACAAACCCAGAAGACTCCTGGTTCCGTAAATCTGACCTTCAAGCTCAGTCAAGGTCAAACTGGGACTAAGCCTGGCTAATGCATTGTGGAGTGAAAACGAACAGCGGCTAAAGGTCAGTCTCTCGTGCCGCCACCGCCAGAGGCGCTGGCTGCTTCGCAGTTCACTGCGCGTTCGCGCCAAGAGCGCCGACGGCGCCGAGCAGCGTCTGTGTGTTGTCTTGTGGCGTAAATGTAGATGCGGTAGTTGCTGCTGCAAAAAGTTAAATCTCTGCAAACCAATGGCCTCGTTCTTTCCCAAAGCAAGCAGAACCGAGCCATCGCTCGACAAACTTGGTTTAACCGCGTTCAACCAGGGCAAGTTTTGCGGTTTGCGTATATGGCAAAGCCTCCTGCATGTGAACTCGCAAGCTGTTCACAAACTGTTGTTCACAAACGATTCCAGTATACCCATCGACTTGAAGCAATACATCTTGTTTTTTTATTGCATTTATTATTTATTTTTATTAACAATACTAGGGGTGAAGTGCTTGAAGCCTGCTTCACCTCCGCCGTGGGCCGGCCCTGTGTTGCAGTGTACCCGGGATACAGCAGAGAACTCGACCAGTTACTGGTAGAAGAACTCGACCAGTTACTGAAAAGTTTCGCAGAGAACAAACCAATTTACAGCGACGTGTTTCCGACAGCGCTGCTTATTGCACTTCTAAAAGTCGTGCTACTCGTCTTATGGTTTCAGCAGCAGCTGTTTGCACTTCATCGCCGAAAGAACTGACGTGCACCTTCTGTTAGAAGAGCCATGAAACAATATTTTAAAGGGGACTGGAAGCTACTTCAGATGTATCACAAAGGGTCATTGAGCTAAGGACTGTCGGCGGAAGGTGGGCTGCTCATACTGTCAAGCAACACACGCATCTTTTATGTGCAAGGAAACTGTTTCACGAAACGAAGAGATTATAGAGGATGTGGTGAGCAGACCCTCTATAGGGACATTTTGCATCAAGTCAAATTGTTGGGAAAGCTAACAAAGACAGCGCACTTTTGCAAACCTTTAGGGCAAAGGGGTCGCCATTCTGCCTACTTACGTCAGAGTAATGGCAATCAGCGTACCTTTATGAAGAAGAATGTGTTGAGAAAACTAAACCTTGAAGCAATACGAAAGGTCAATGCGGTCAATAATATATTTGGCCGCCGAAGGAATGCGATGTGCGCGTCGTAGTCTATAATCAGAGTCACCGATCAAATACAGTCCAACGACGCTCTTCACGAGATTGAAGCGGTGGAAGCTACCCTTAGCTGCAAAAAACAGAATTTAGCCTTCGTCAGGCCGTGGCTGTATTAATGGCTTTAAGAGCCGTAATGAATCAGTAGCTGATGCATTTGCCTTGCACCAAATTCCGCTGGAGGGAGGTGTTATTAGCAGCTTGATTGATGCAGACCACATATGGGAGGCACTCCAAACGGAACGAGCCTGCGACGATAAATACAAGAATCTCCTCGCGATCAAAGCAGTTTTTGAATGGACTTTCCAAGGTCCGATAAGCAGTGACACGCCATTACGTCGAACGCTGCGCGCGCACGTTTCTGAGCTTCGCAGAAGCTGCTCCATCGACAAGAACATGTTACTTTATGAGCTTGGGTGTCACAACATCCACAGTCATTCCTCGATCTTCCTGACAGTACAACATCTTTTGAAGTGACTTGTGACACCGTTGAGTTGCATGACAAACGGTACGAAGTTGTTCATCGCATAAAGGAGCGGAAGCTGGAGATTCAGGAGAAGCGTGTAGAGAAGAAGATGACTTTTAGACGTGTAGACTAAGCGGGTTTAGATAATAATACATATATAGGGACATGACCAAGGCGCAATAATTATCAGGCATTACTACTTGTAAAGTAGAGAGACAAGGCAAGCCACGCTACTGAAGAGACAAGCAGCATTTCTTTAAAGTGGAGAGCAAGAGCCTTCACATACAAAGTGGTCTTGCGAAGGATACTGCGCCGAAAGGCACATCACACCAGATCCCCACTGTGTATTGACCATCACATCACCGAGTTTATCGCCGCCTATTTGAAAAGACAACAACCGTGTGGAAGAATTACGCAGAATTTGAAACAAGCAAAGCACCGTCTTATATACGAAGAACTGCAGGAAGCAGATATGCCCGTCGAGTATTTGCTTTCAAGTGATTCTTAACGAGGCATAATAAGAAGGTTACAAGGTCTACAAAGTGATATTTCCAGCAACAATGACACCGACTGTGTAGGTTTAAGTCTGGGCCATTTTGGGCGCAACAGGGCGATTCCTGCAGAAGTCTGTGTATTCACTACTCTATGTACCCTTCCTATACTTCTCCCTGGTTCCGCAGGTCAGAATGACATTTTCATTTGCCTGTAAATGTGTCTCGTCATTGTGCACAAACGTGTGCGTTGGCTACTTGTTGTTGCCATTTGTGTTGCACGGAACAAGGTTTATTTGTTGTGGTAGATAAATAATTTAACTTGCAAAAGTATACTGGAGAGTACAGAGCAAATTATCCTATTTATAGTACTTTGCTTGAAGTTGTGTAAGTTTGGTAGTCTTGGGAACAGTGCCACTTCTGACATCCTAAAAATGCGCCTAAGGCGCATCTCAGGCCTGGAATAATTAATTTTTTTTTTTTCAACAAGGGCCGTCTTACGGCATAGTAAAAAAAAAAAACTTATACATATGAATGCAACTTCCATGAAGTTCAGTAAACCTTTGTAATTATAGTTATCTCGTCTTCACAAGCTGGGGTCAGCGTGCCGCTACAAACAGGCAGGGGTTCGCATTAGAAAGAAAAGGACAAAATGCGGGAGCAACGATCGCTCGTCACGAGCTAGTAACTTCTTCGGAATAAGAGCCAGAACCAGCTGACGCACTGTCCCTCTGTTCTGAAGGCATTGTGCGAATCCTACGACGAAGGCTGCTCTTTTTGCTTAACAGGCCCTCGCCTTAGCAACTTGTGCGTATAATGTCAGTTCACGGATATATCTAAAGCACACAGAGCTCTTCATGAAACAGCGCATAACATTCATTGGCTTCTTTGGTGTTCTCACATTTTTTTTTTATATTTGAGCTATCACACTCTTGAGTCATTGCGTACGTGTCACTTGGTACGTGACAATTTCCCAGAAACCTGGGAGACTCTCCACTGCTAAACAAGGGATATAGAAGCCTTAGGCGTATCTCGATATGTGGCATATTTTTTGTGCATGCATTTGTCATTAAAAGTCTTCCCGCAAAACATCAAAGAACGCCTTTTTTTATATGACATCGCTGCGTTGACGTCTTATAGCGTGCATATACACACATATTGGTGTTTGCATTTCGGCATAGCTTATGAAAGATGTAATGCATAAACGTAACCATTGCATGAGATTAAAGTTATCACCTGTGCGGTGCATACAAAAACATTGTATGAGATGGTACTCTGCATAGGAGGAAAATAAAGATCACTGTACGCATCGCATTGAGTTGTACGACATTTATTGGACCGCATCACGCAAGCTTCGTATCGCATTAATTCCAACATGCGCGTTGAATCTGTACAAGTTTAGCATAAAATCGTAGCATAAAATAACAGGTTCACGAAGTCTCCGAGGAGATAGAGGTTCTTTCTGGCATAACATTAAATGCAGACAAACCTTGATACACCCTTGGATATAATACATTATATCATGAAAAGCAAGGTGAAATCATTATTACTGCAGGGCGCACGAAAAATTTTCTTTTCTCTTTCATTATTTGAGTCAAAAGAAAGTACCAGGGCACTACATGGCTGTGCAAAACATGTTGAGCATATACATACAAGCGTCCCAGCTTAAGGCGTATCCGAGCACCCCAGCTGCCAGCTGTTACGCACGCTGCTCACAACTCGAGGCATAAATAGAGTGGATCATGCTGGTTGGTGTGACAAGATTTCTTCTGTGAATCTTGGAGAAAAATTCATGTGTGGTAAGCTCAGCTCTCTCGTTTTCTGGTGTTTGACAGCGAGACGTTGACTGAAAACCACGATTCCGTGGATAGTTGGAAAGTGTGCGTTCAGCTTCAGCCTGAATCTCTGATACTCAGTAACACATATCGTACAATACAAAGAAAAGTGTACTAGAGGCTGCGATCGACAGTTGCTGTGTGTCAGAAGGTTGTTTAATGCCTATGAAGCGTGAAACAAAGCCAATGGCTGAAATCTGAGAGGGCGTGTCACGCGGAAGCGACGTTCGGAAATTCGGAGCAAGCTTACTGGGGCCCTGTAGGGTTTTCTGCAAATAATTCAAAGGCGCCACGCAAAGCTGCCAGAAGGAAACAACGCGATCAACTTCCATAGAGTAACTGCCCGTATTATCAGCAAATGCTGTTGTTTGGTGATCCGAGTGGAGAGTTGATATAATAGCCTTAATTTTACCACCTATTCCGGTACCTTATGGCTCTAAGATGTCAAAATCCTTCCATCTACTGGAAGACAGGGAGCAGGCCCGGGACAGGGAGCGTAGATAGCACCAGAGTGTTGCGGGGTGAAATTGGCAGATTGAACTTGATAAGGATACTTTATGTGCATGTGTTCAGGGAATGGGGCAAGGCCCAACGTTAGACTAAAGAAACCAAGCGTCACTTCAATGCTGCACTTTCAAAAAAATAAAACAGAAATTGCTTTTATAAGTTCAGTTTGCGTGTGTGTTTTTGTCAGCTATATACTTTTTAACATCATGAGCAAGTGCCCTGTCTACGCACGTATCAGTGCCTACTCCAGTGTGTTACATTGAGAACCAATTATTGAGCAAAATGCGCTGTCACATTACGGTGAAAATAGTAGTGTCTTGTTTAGTGTTGGTCACTCAGAAAGCATTTCCTCAAATATGCAGCAACGCGTTCAATGCCTTCTGTGCCGAGGATGGTCTGGACCAGCGTCCGAAAATGCTCTGTTTCAACAGCTGGTGATTGTTCGGTACGCGCAGTTTTTTTCGCTCTCCTTTTTGTCTTATTTTAGCTCGTCTCTCTTTTCCTCGCAATTACTGTCTTACCCCAGCTTAAAGTAGCCAGCTGGCCCATGCGCTGACTAAATTCACTCTTTTTCTCTCTTCTTCCGCTTCTCCTGTCTTGGTGTTCATCAAGTCGATCATAATAAAATTTGATCAAGAAGAAAGTTCGATCTTAATACGACGCAAGAAGTCGCGTAAAGCTTCCAAAGCCTACAAGTTACCCTGCTGGGGAACACTGTTGCTAACGTTAGAACACCTACCTCACTTGTTGAGGAATACGGGACAATACATAACGCAGCTGTTTTATAAGCATGTATCCCTTTTTTTTTTGAAAAGGCGTTTTTTTCTCATTATTTATTCAGTTCTTTTCAATGCGTATTAAGAGGTAACGAAGGTAATACTGAAAAGCAGCGCTGGCTTCGTATTAACGAATGGAGTGGTGTCGGAAGCGGCGGCAGAACTAGAGGCGGCGAATTTGTGAGCCTCGGAGCCTTCAGTAGCGTACGAGTTGCCGTCTGTGCTCTTAGTATCCTGCCAGTACTGCCAAAGGAAGAACTGGTGACGTCATATAGGCCAAGGTTTGCAAATCTAATAAATAACGATATGAATGAATATCAGACAACCCTACATACACCTTTCATTCCTGTGATCGGAAAGAGATGACAGGCTTGCCCCACGTGGCCCTGAAGCAGATGTTGGCGATTGGCTGTTGAGCAAGAAACCGCCATTTTGATTCCTTGTCCGCGGCGGCCCCACTTCTCTCGAGCATTCTTGGTTCAAGCGCGATATAAAGAAAACCAGGTAGTCAAAATATATTTGTAACCTGCCTCTGTACTCACGGCGTCGATCATGGCGCCTAAGTAAATATTGTAAGGAACTCAACAACAGTGGATCAGTTTCTTTTTTTATACTATCACTTCGTTTTCTTCCTTCTCGCGTCAGTTGTACCCTCCGCTTTAACCTCGTCTTTGCGACACTCCATACAACAGACGTTGAAATCCGTTATTTTGCAGCAAAGCACGTACAGCATCATAGTGCCATTTAAAGTGTGTGATTGTGCAATAAACAAAAACAGATGAAGTCACGGGTCTCAGTTCTAAAAGCCAAACACTTTCACTGTAAGTACTGGATAGCATCTTTACACTGCCCGCATTTTCTTAGTTTATGTACGTTACTACACACATGTGCCACGTGCACTGCAGTTGATTTATGTTCATTTGTGTTTTTGGCTGCCAGTTGATGACTCACTGTCTCTATCACCGTGTACTTCTTACGAGTTATTCGTCCGACTGCTATCTCAGCTTATCATTGAATGAGATTGTACAGCATACAATATCTAGATAAGGCTGATAACGAAGTTAAATTTCTGTAGGTGCGACATGAATTTGTCTTTAAGTCGCACTTGCTGCTCAGGTATTATTTTCTATTTTAAGAAAGGAAGTGGACCTTTGACGGTATTTTTTTGGTATGGCTAAGCAAAAACTAGCAGTCGGCCTCAAACGCGATGTCAACGTTGACGAAACACATTGCTAATTCTTTTAATTACATTTCTCCGTTACTTGGAGCAAGCGGGAATGACGTTTCTGGCCAACACAGTCACATCCAAGGCAGCCAACCCACCAGTCCAGTCGGCGCCTTTTGAACGACATTAGATGTGCTCCCTGGGATTGTAAGCAAATAACACGAGTAGATAACCATGTTAGATGCAACTTATAGTTGGTTTAATGGTGGGGGAATCAAATGGCGGGTTTATTTATACGTTCAAAACCCCAGTGCAGAGCATTACTTTTAATTTTTGTCTGGCCTATTGGGGGCGAGCTCCACCACTGGAAAAGCTGGCGCCACCGTCGGCGCGACGTGGCATGAGGGATCACGTGGACACAGCGGCCGTGTCGGCTGCTTCGAAAGCGCCGAAGCGAGCTGAAAACGAAAGTTCAAAGTTCTTATTAAATGAGGCTTGTTCGCCTTGGGGTGCCTACTTGACATTTGAAAGCACTATAATAGGTAGCGGCTGTCTTTGGAGGCGTGCAGCATGGTAGACTAATGTTCGGTGCCGCAGTGCCGGACGTACGCAACGGAGCCTGGTGGGAGCCTTATTCACACGTAGCCGCAGGACAAGAAACTGCGTGAAGCTTGGCTCGCGACATTTAGAACCGGCGAACAGCCATCGGCTACAACTCGGGTATGCAGCAAGCACAGACGCGAGGAAGATTTCTGCTACGGCGACGGGACTGCGATGTTCGGTGAGTAGCAGAAAACGCGCACTGAGACGTACTTCCGCGCTCGCTGCCCGGCTAATGTCATGACGGTTTGGTCTATGAACTTGTTGATGCTAGATACTGGCAAGTTCAATGGAATGTCAAGGGAGCGGTAAGAAGCAGAATAAAGAAAGACTTGGCATATGGTCATGTTTGTGTTATGAATTAACGCACTGGATTACGAAAAAAAAGCAGCGGAAAATCGCGCGCTGAGAATACCAATAAACATACAGTGTAACGCAACTTGACAGACAGACAGACAGACAGACAGACAGACAGACAGACAGACAGACAGACAGACAGACAGACAGACAGACAGACAGACAGACAGACAGACAGACAGACAGACAGACAGACAGACAGACAGACAGACAGACAGACAGACAGACAGACAGACAGACAGACAGACAGACAGACAGACAGACAGACAGACAGACAGACAGACAGACAGACAGACAGACAGACAGACAGACAGACAGACAGACAGACAGACAGACAGACAGACAGACAGACAGACAGACAGACAGACAGACAGACAGACAGACAGACAGACAGACAGACAGACAGACAGACAGACAGACAGACAGACAGACAGACAGACAGACAGACAGACAGACAGACAGACAGACAGACAGACAGACAGACAGACAGACAGACAGACAGACAGACAGACAGACAGACAGACAGACAGACAGACAGACAGACAGACAGACAGACAGACAGACAGACAGACAGACAGACAGACAGACAGACAGACAGACAGACAGACAGACAGACAGACAGACAGACAGACAGACAGACAGACAGACAAGAAACTTTATTTGGTCCTAAGGGACTGCGTTGTCGTAGTCACAAGCCAGAACCGCACCGGGGGCGGAAGACCCTGATCTTCAGCCCTGTCGCAGCCCGAAGCTGTCGGGCCGAAGCTGTCGCAGCCCGAAGCTGGACTTGAAGGTCGTCGCTCTTGACGGCTTCTTCCCACTATTCTTGCCTGTTGAAAGATGAGTGGTGCAACGCAGAACATTGCCACAGCATGTGGTTCAAGGTGGGCCGTACCTCGCCGCAGTCGCGGCAGCAGGGATCCACACCCGGAGTGTAGAGGCTCAGCCTGGATCGAGACGGAAAGGAGCGCGTCTGCAGCATCCTCAGCACCGAGGCCTGGTGTCTGCCTAGCTTCGGGTGAGGAGCCGGAAACTGCCTGCGTCCTGGCTGGTGGTGAGCAGTGATGTTGTGGAAAGTAAGCAGCGGGTCCGTGGTTCGGTCGATCCCCTGCGAAGCCGGGCCCCTCGAACCGGCGCAGTTGACGAGACCTCGCACCTGGTCGAGGGCGAGCTCATTGGGGTTGATCGAGCCGGGGGAGACTTTCTGGCCCATGTCAACCGGGAACCAAGTGATGACGTGACGGGCCGTGCCTGGCTTGACGTGACGGGCCGTGCCTGGCCTCAGCACCGCCGCAGACTCGGCCGAGACCAAGCCGGCGAGAAAGGCCATCGCCGCCGACCTAGAGTCCGTCAAGATCTGGGTGCGCCTGGGTTCACACAGAGCCAGCGCCACTGCGACTTGCTCTGCGACGCACGCCGTTGAGTGTTGGATAGACGCTGCATTCAGGATCTTGCCCTGGGGGTCAACCACCGTGACCGCGTACGAGTTTGATCCGGCATACTGCACCGCGTCGACAAAGGACGCGAGCTCTGGGCTCTATAGGGCAGTCTTGATGAGTGCTCGGGCCCTGGCTGCGCGCCGGGCCTCGTTGTGTTGTGGGTGAACGTTCCTCGGGAAGGGGGAGCCTCGAAAGGAGTCCCTTTCACCCTGGCAGAGCGGGACGGCGCACGACTCCGCGGCCATGGCTGCTAGACCCGCCATCTCGACTATTCGGTGGCCGGCCTTGGTGGTAGAGAGGCGAACGATCTGTGCCGTTTTCTGTGCTTCTACGACTTCGCTCAGGGTGTTGTGGACCCCGAGTTACATCTTGAGAAATAATATTAAAACGTCCAAGAATTTAGAAAAAAAAAGAATGATTGAATCGTCGCGATGGCACATCACAGTCGCCGTAGGCGTGGAAGCCTTTATAACGAAATTACTTTTCAACAACTCTGATAGCGTCCATGCAACAATGGTTGCTTGCGTACTGTCAAAAACTCATATTCTACGCCCTAAAGCTCACGGCACTGTGTGAGAACGCACTCCAGTGAAAGCGAAATATTGTGCGCGGACATGCATGCAGACGCGCCGTCGGTCGCTGCGAAGCCGTGCGATCGTTGCATTGAGGTTTCATTCTGTTATGCTCCATTCGGTTATACAGACAGCCCACTATAAGAACATATTTAACATAGTTTGCTCTCAGCTATTGCCTACCTTTCACGCAAGAAGCCGTTCGGGAGACTCCATCACGCCGACCGCGCGCAGTGGCGTTCACTGTACGTATTCTGTGGTTTCCATTTGTACAAAATTATTATTTCGACAGTAAGAAACTTCCCCCGTTTTGAGAGTACTTACAGGAATGTCCAGCAGAGCTACCGCATGGTGTTTTTATTGAGCGTCGTAAGCTATGAGGAGCGCGCCACGTGATCCCTCATACTACGCAAGGGAGGCACTTCCGACAGATGTCGACTCCGTAAGTCCTCGCCCCCAGTAGTGTCTACGGCAAGAGTACCGGCCCTTCAGTTATAGTATTTGTTTCCCGAAACAGACGGAGGCTAAAACCAATTTCTTTTTGTACCACTCAATAATACAGCAAACTGAAACGACCATCGGATATATTACTGACCGTTCTGGCAGTGCACGAGTGAAACTAAAACCGAAGAAAGGAAACTCAAGCAACTTCTGATAGTTACTAGCAGGGGTGAAAGTATTGAAAATACTAGCACAGTTTCCTTCTCAAATAATTATATTAATAATAATAATAAAAGGGGAATTGAGGGGAACTTATTACATTATTTATTGAGCGCTTTCAATCACAGTTTAGTGGCCTTCCCGTTGAACCGAAAGCTGAAGCTTTAGAACCGGAGTTCGTTTACTCCCGCTGTAGAAGCCAACTCATTTCTTTGTTTTTCCTTCTTTCGTTTTTACTTTTTTCTTTTCTTTCTTCTACATTGCTTGTGTTCGCTCCGAGCATGTTAGCGTTCCAAAATGATTTAGACCCTGGCCAGCTGCTTCTTTTCATCCGCGCGAAGCAACTGACCACCTTCGGAAGCGGGGCGTTCAGTTTTTCTTCTCTCACTGTAATTCCAAGGTCCCCCCAGAGTTTGCTCTCTGAATTACGCCATGGACCCCACGAACGACTTGCCGCATATACACAGAGAAATTTACCATCGGGCAGTTGAGAAAGGACATGACATCGTATTTCAATAGTTGCCAGGTCATTATGGCGTTCTTCGAAACGAGCAAGCAGACGCAGTTGCTCGATCTTCAAGTAAAAGCGGCAATTGAGTCACTATCCCGGTGTCAAGAACAGACGCAGCGGAAAAGCTCTGTGAGCTTGCTAGCGAGCCTACGTTGGCCCACTGGAATTCGACAAACTCTGAAAAACCGGCAGGTTTACTCCGTCGATGAGTTAAAGTGCTGGTGGAGGTCCTTTATTGCGTTTTCCTGCTGTTACACCGTTTACTTTTTAAAGTTTAGTCCGTATTATTTGTCAAGCTAGAGCACAAGCTTTTTTAAGACTTTCTTGGCACTGAGAAAATGTCAACAGTAGTCAACAGTCTTTCTGGCGAGCTACTGCTCTGGGGTTTCTAACGAGTTACTGTAAATAAACCTGTTCCATGGACTCGGCTTGCCACGGAGAAACTCGTGACTGCTGTGGACGCGGCATCAAATGACATTTCGAATTGTACCGGAATACAGATAGTTCCGGTTACAGAACCAATAGCCGGTGCTATTCCTTCTACACATTAACGGTTTGCCGTGCATGTGCAATGTGAAATTTCGACTATTTGCAGATTATTGCATTTTGTATCGCGAAGTTAACTCACCAGCTGACCAGGAGGCTCTTAATGAAGCATGACCATTACAGTCCGTTCATAAATGGTGCGAAGATTTGCAAATGATAAAAAATATCCAGGAATCTGCAGTGCTCACGATAACTCGGAAGAAAGAAAGAACTGATTGCTACTATGCAATTAACAACAACGTGATTCCAAGGGTTGACAAGCGCAAACATTTGGCTATTGCAATTTCACACGATCTCAGGTTTTAAAACTACGTCGGCAACATCACGTCATGAGCATTGATAAAGCTCTTTTTTTTTCTTAGTCGTCGACTCCTTTCCGCGGCACCTAAAACAAAAATACCAGCCTGTACTACACTGGCTCAACAAATCCTAGAATATGCCATAATTGGTTGGTTTCTTCACAATGAGAGACTTTCTATCACAACTAGAAGGAAGGAAGGAAAAAGGGGAGAAGGAAAGGCAGGGAGGTTAACCAGGCTGTTCGACGTAAGGCAATCAGGTTGGTATTCAACAAAAACAAATACACACGAACCGATTCGCCAAAAGAAATGATAAAAAAGCCGGTTTACTAACCATTGAAAACAGATTGAAACTAGCAAAACTAAAGTTTTTGTTCCAATGTCTGAAAGGTGACATTAAAATTGATATGTCTAAGTTCATATCTTTAGCCTCACCAGACCAACTCGACATAAGCACTCCCGAACGCTGGACGAATTTTCAGCCAACTCAAACTGCTTGAAATATGCATATTTTGCACTTGTTTTTTAGAGAATCGAATAAATAAGACAAAGAAATCACTAACACTGTGTCATTAAGCAGCTTTGCATCAATATTAAAAAAACAGTGCTTGCATCTGAGTTACAGTAACTGTTGTTAATTTCTTTTTTTTTTTTCTTTTAGCATGTTATCTTTGTTACCTGGCCTGTAATACTAGTGTCTGCGCAAAGTACGTGTTGTATGTATAATGAGTTTATTTATTCTGACTTATCTTTCTTCTTTATTTCTTAGGTACTTGCTCCCGTGTACAGATATTGTATTCATGATTTCATCCGTACAACATTATTGTTCCGTTCTTGCTCGATGCTATAATGTAAAAGATGTAACATGGACATACTTAGGATGACTAAATCTCGTTAACTGATGTCACAAAGCTTATGTTTCAAAGCTTCCGCACTTCGTTATGTTACACTTGAATATTGTGTATTGTAAAATTCGACTTTTTTTATTCATGACTTGGTGTAGCACTTGATTCGGTGTCCCCGCCTGCTATGATCTCGCAAGAGATAAATAAATAAATAATTAAATAAATAAATAAATAAATAAATAAATAAATAAATAAATGAGAGCAGGCCTGTACGCTAGTACAACCAGGGTTCGTCAGAATTCTTTGGTCGCTGCCGAGCGTTTGCGAAAAGGACGTCCGAATGCTCCCAGGACTACTCAGCATCCGGTTTGCGATGACGAACCTTGCAAGGAGAACGTGGCCAGGACGCTCATCAGAGCTAAAGACAGACGCCTTGCGAGCTATTTTATAACTGCGTGACGGGCACGTTAAGTGCCAGTGCTGTGCATTGCTCTCCACCGAACCGATCATACATGGTTGATGAAACCATCCCAGATGGAAAAAGTCGAAGCCGCAAGGAACTTCTCACCCTTTCACTGTTGGCGTACAAAGGAAGAGACATCGGTCGTACTCCTACGCGTGATTCCTTGGCTACGACTACCCACCGAGTACACATTCACATTGCTTTGCTTTCAATGCTCTTTTGTTGAAGTAGTCACGCTGTTTGCGAACCTGGAGACTTGTAAGACTGCAATATGCATGTCGATGTCTTGCCACTCTAGACGTGCATACGATATGAATCGCGCGCTGCGTCCCAACACCACTGCACTTGTAGCGCCTCTCTGCTGCGTCGTGGAGGTTGGCACAAAGACAATCGTCGTCGTCGGGCTCCTTTCAATAGTTCCCATCCCATTTCGACGTAGCAGGCATGTCCCACTGCAGTCTTCCCGCGTGCTCTATACAAACTGGCATTCAAGAAGCAGCCTGGCGTTCTCGTGCGGGACCTTCTGATTGCCTCGCCCTCTATAAAGTCCTTGCTCTTCACGCGCGGCCCTCCCTTTCTCTTTGATCGCTACACGTCAGAAACAAAAGGTGGGCCCCGTAGGAGCGCCGCATTTTTCATCGTCCCTGTCCTTGTGTCCCGTCGGGAACAAGTTCTTGCGTTAGTGGGCGCGAAACAAAGCGACGGGGGCCCCACGATGCTCCTCCGCATGCATGAACGGTGCACACACGGGCCGCACTCCTGATCGGGCCTACACGCCTCGACGAAATATTTATTCCCCGCGCCGTCGCCTCCCTCGTACGCGTCCACAGATTTACGATAGCCACCCAGCGCATCATTTTCTTGTCGCTCTGTCTCGCACCCCTGTTCTCCATGCTTTCCATTTGCCTTCCCTCACCCGTTTCTTTTTTGCGGACCGAGTAACAAACGACGCCGTTCTTTTTGCCTTCACGAAACAGTGCTCTGCTGCTGGCGTGGCCCAGTGGCGCGCTTCGAGTTCCGGAGCACAGTGCGACAAGAAGGCAGTGCGACCGATGCGATTGCGAGCAAAGCGTGTCCATTGCGCACGCCGCAGTTACAACCATGCCAGTGTGGGCTCTTCTGTAAGTGGACGTTAAGTGGACGGAAGGGAGTGTCTTCAACAGCGCCTCTACAGGTTGAGGGAAGATTTCGAATACAGATCTGTGAAGGCCAAAATAAAGCCGCCAGTGCAGGAAAATTTATAGAGGATTAAAATTTCTATCAAGATAACCCGGAAAACAATGTCGGCGTCATAGACGAAGGAATTATCTTGAACAAACTAGAAGTGAGCCGGTTAGTGGCCATCAGCAGCTAGTTCGCCGATAGCATATGTGGGTTCAGAGGACTTTACCACAGTGGTTCGCGGAATATTTCCTTAAGTTGTTCTATAATTGTTTGAATTACACGAACATAAAGAGCTCACCGCTACCTTTACCTGACGCCGGCTACTCCGCGTCGAAGAACCTAAAAAAAAAATCTCACGGAAGAGAGTCGAAAAACACCATGCGTGTACAGATCATACAGTCTACTAGACCAATAGGAACCAACTTGAAGTTCCCACATGGGCAATTCAATAGGCGTATGTAACAGAAACAACATGCTGTTTAAACACAAATGCAAACGGTGGAAACAAAACACATACACATACGCAGATTCAAAGAGTCACACTATGGCACTTGAAGATTACAAAGGAGGCCCCTACCACAGAAAGCATTCAGCACCTGCATTCAGCACGCTGCAGGAAAGAAGTTCCCGACACATGGCAGATGCGCACAAAGGAGGAGGGCGAGCTACTCAGCAAAAGCAAACTGTCCACGGTCACGTGTAACACAGACAAATAACCCCGATCAGCAGGTGTGCGGTCGAAAAAAAAATACAGTTCGCAACATAAATCGGCACAGTACCGGAGACGTTGCAAAGAACTTGGGAGATGAAATATCCTGCCCTCCTGTCCAAAAAGTATTTCATCGCCGGCCCTCCGGGAAAGTGAACAGATGCAGGCTGCAGCCTTGAAGGTGCACAACGGAAGGGCGCCTGCACAGGCATGCGCATGTCTTGCACCTTGGACACAATGCGGTGTCGCCTGATCAATGCTGAAGTTTTATTGTAGATAACAATAAAAAGGAAGGCGATGGGGAACAAATGAGGTGGTTCCAACGGCGCATAAATCTACAGACTCTGTTCGGAAGAACGTGGGGGAGGGCAAGTTTCACATATCAGACTAATGCGAATAACATCAGCCCGAATAACATAGAAGAGGGAAAAGGAAAAGAACTACGTGTGTTCTCCGCTCCGTCTCGTGACATTGGGAAGTCATCAGTTTCCGGAAGCTTTGTCTCCGAGCGGCAACCCGCGGAGAGGGAAACTTTTATTGATGTGTGCGCATTTACTTTACATGCATAATAGTCCTTACCAATCTACTGTCCTGCATGTAGTCTAGACTTGCATATCTGCAAATGCAGAACTTTAATTTGGAATATCTAGCTTACAGAACTTACGTAGAACTTTCACTTCTTCAATAGCAGAGAATTCTCTTGAGGAAATTCGACATTTGTGCCAGTTGGCCCGACCGCATCTAGTCCTGCGTTCTCTCGGTTATGCGCTGTGAGCTGCGTCCCTGTTTCAAGAGCCTTCTCAAGAGCCTCTGCTGCGACCAAATACAAATGGTGTCTGGCTGCTGAAGTGTCTCGCTGTCACGCTTCGGCGTACCACTAACCCTCTCTAGCATTTTATTATCATTCCACTGTACATCTGTATAAAACTGTAGCCAGCCGGGTACGTCATTGGCTAACCTCCCTACCTTTCCGTCTTCGTTTCTCTCTCTCGTTCTCTCATGACACTGGCCACCGTCACCATCGAGCCTTACCAGACTTTTGTATAGATCGTTTTCTTTAACTTCATAACTTCAGAGCTATGTACCTACGACCATGAATGAAAGTAAATTGTTAGCTAAATTATCCACTGATTAGTTCGTTGTAGGAAATCAGTTATACAGCAATACATGAACGAGTAGCCAAGCAATAACTAATTGAAAAGAAAGCCATGGAAGTATACAACAATGTCTCCTAAGAACCGCCACTGTAAAAAGTAAGCGTTCAGCGGGGCCCAAATTAGACGTGCAGCGTAGGGACACAGCGGGCAGAAGCGAGACAGGAGCCGACTCATGTTTCTGCGCTGTACGTCTAATTATACACTAGCAGCAAGCCCAACATTCCACTCCTAATCCAAATGTCTCTCCGCAACATTGCACACCAAAAAGCAAAGTCGCTAGTGTTAGATGAAGTGGACGAAAGAAAGCCTTCTGCTAAGCTAGTTGGCCGTAGGTGCCTCCCTCTTACTCAGCACCTCAATGCTTATGCGCGCCGAAAAACATAGCCCGAAATAGACACGCTGCCCAACCTGCACAACGCAACAAACGTTACAAGGGAGATGATATGTGTGACATCGAGAAAGATACGTACAACATGCACACCTACAACACGCACCCTCCTGTTTCGCACAGGTTCGACCACGACGAGAGCCGCCCGACGGCCGCTGTTTCGGCGACCACCGCGGGTGGTCCCCAGCGTGGGCCTCCAACCAGCACGCGGCGGGTAAATCACGCTCGCGGAGGCCGCCGTCCGACCGCTAATAATTTTCATTTGCGGCCTCATCGCCTTCGCTGCCGCTCCCGCTGCTTGCAACTCCTGCTGCCACGAGCACGTACGCCCCCTAAAGACGCGGCCGCGCGTGCGGCGTCCGGTCTCTTTTTTTTCATTCGGAGGTAGGCAGCTACTCTACTTTACACGAGGCCTTAGGCCGCCGCAGCGTTGAAGCACCATTGGCGACGGTCGTTTTCGTCGAATGCGAAGCATTGTTACCTGTCTTGTTCGCACTTTCGTTCCGACTTCTTCGTCTCGTATCAGTCCATCCATCAGTCAAGAATTTCCTTGCACTCGCTGACCACACACATGGCCTGGTGTTGTCGCCTCCATTTCGGCGTTCCCATCGGCAGGGAGGAAGAGGAGATCGCGCGCAGTGTCCCGTCTCGATTAGGTAGGTCCACGCCTTGTTGCCGCTGCACCGCGAGTCTGTGGTTAGATCGGTATCCGCGCATTATATTGTTTGCGGGGCGTAGACGCGACGGCTCGCAAGCCACGCCGAGAATTCCTTCCCTTTGTGACGTTGGCGCCGCCAGCGTCCTGAAACGCGAGGCGCCAACCCACGAAGCGGCGGCAGCCGCGTTGCATGACTTTGAGTGCAGGCCAATAGACGTTGACGCCTTTTTCACACAGTGGCGGTGGCTGCGCAACTGCTACCTTTCACCCCTCCTTCCGACTTTCTGAATTGCACGTCAGGGGCCTTTTTACCTGGTCGCGGCTGCGCAACATCGTTGGCAGGCTGATTATATCGTTTTCCGGTCTCGTTTGTGGTCTCCTTTGCTGTGTGCGCTGACCGCACATTTCTTTATTTGCTTTAAGTTTCTGTAATGTACGACGCTCGCCTTTTTCCATGGTAATCGAAAACTTTAGTCTAATGTGATCTTTCGGCCAGGCTTTCAAAACAACAGTATATCTGCGCAATGACAAATTCCCGTGCAGGAGTGCGGTCGTATAGAAAGGCTGGCTTCCCACTTTCGCTCCTCAATAGAAGTAATTTGCGTGTCTCTGGAGATGTCTGAGTAGGATAATTGTACATTTTATGTGTGTGCACGTACACTTTTGGGCTGGTGATCGTAAGTGCTGAGCAAATCTGCACACGGCGTACTAAATCTGTTTGTCCTCACATTTCTCTTTGCAGTCGCTATTGGCTCCACCTTTTTCAGACGGCACATATCGTCGTAGATATAATTAATGGTTGAGTTTTCCGATCATCTGTCTTCCTGTGATCCTTTGCGTTTCCGAGGACCGGGATTCGTTTATTACGGGCACCGCGCGACACCTATACGTTGACCTCTGAGCTCGCCGTCGGTCGCGCGAAGTGACCCTATAGCCATTTTTTTCTTATGGGCGGATGGATCAAGGTTCTGTATCTGCAACACCGACGTAAGAGGAAGAACATCTGCGCCCCTCAGCTGCAGCCTCACTGTAAATTTTACGTTCTTCTTCCTTCGTACAGCCGCAAGCGCCACTCATCATTTTTTTTTTTTCGATTGCGCACGGCTAAAACACTAGATCACCATGACGATGCAGATGGCGAAGACACTCTCTTCATAACTAGTGGGGTTACTAATTTTGGTTGAGTGTCCTAAAGTTCGCGGGCTAAGGGAAAATAAACTGCTGTGGACGTCAATAGCGACGGTTACGCTCCACACAGCTAATGGCATCGCGTCAGCGTCTGTGATCCGGACTGAGTGACTGAACGATATTCCCGGTGGACTTTCTCTTCTTTCTTTAATCTTTCCGTCCCCGTTTCCCTTTCCCCAGTGTAGGGTAGCCAACCGGGCTCAGTCCTGGTTAACCTCCCTACCTTTCATTTATCATTTGCTCTCTCTCTCTAATGGCATCGCTGTGATTGCCATACCGTTACGTGACACACGGTACCACGCCCTACACGGGGTGAGAGCTTCTTCAAGCTGCCTAAAAGCAGCTTTTTCTCTCACTCCTCGTGTTCCATATCGCACCCGAATAAGTTTCCACTTCTACGTTAGTCAGCGCGCTCTTAAGCTCACCGAGGTGGCTCAGTCGCTGTACAGAGTTCTGTTTATCATCACGGAGGTCGCGGGTTCGCTTACCGGCCACGGCGGACCGCGTTCCGGTGGGGGCGGCGAAATGAAAACACGCTCGGGTAGCTAGATTTATACGCACGTTGGAGAACCTCGGGTGATCCAAACTAATCCTACGCGCTCCGCTGCGGCGTCTGTCACGGCCGCACAGTTAATTCGTGGCCTTGAGGGGGCACTGAAGAGCAAACTAAGTTCGATTGTATTACTATATGGCCTTTGCACAAGCCGGAAAAGCCACTCTCAGCGTGGCGATGCTGCCGTGAAGTTCCCGCAGTCACTCACCATGACTTCACCAATTTTGACGACGCCTGCTCACGCCTAGTTTATTTCTTTTATCCGTAAGGATGAACTACATGTTATTCTAACAATATAGTGAAATGCTTAATTTAGCAAGCTCCAGGAACGTTTACTGAGCCAGGATGGTCCAAACATGAAGCAAAAATGCATTAAATACCGTGACGTCACACGGACGCACTCTCTCTGGGATTTCGGCGCGAATACTAAAGGCAAATGCAAAACTCTTATCTCCATTTTTTTCTTCTAATAATGATCTTATTGCGGCGAAACTAAAGAAAATAGCGTGTTGAAAGAACAATATTTCAGTCTAAATTTATTTAATGTTTCGCTTTAGAGTCTCTTTAAACCCAATCAATCAATTAGGGCCGTCTAAAATCTTCCAATTTTAACGTAGCCCGAAAAGTCACATTCAAAGAACACGAACAATTAATTTTGTCACGGTCAAATTTCGTCAAACATGTGTTGTTGCGCAAGGAAACTGCAAAAAAGGATCGCATCAGCCTTATACTCATACGTTGCACTGGTACAGCGGAGAGGTCCCGTGTAAAGATAGTAAGAACCACCAATAATACCGACGTATCTCTGTAGAAGAATTTCAGACGTTACTGCTCATACATTTTCTGAGAAATTTACGGAGAAAGAGAAGGGCAGGAAAGTCAACCACGGTATACGTCGGGTAGAGTGCTCTATATACACCCGTGGTACGTATACTACACAAATTCCCGCACGCGTACACGTGCGCATACACGTTCAGACAAGCAAGAGTGTGCGTGTATATGGATACAGAATAGAAGGTGCTCACAACTAGGTGACAAAATGCCTGCGTGGTTGCGCTTTCAAGACTATTTAACACGCATTCACCTGTGCTTTTGACTTAGCACTGTCATGGCGTTTTCGAACATTGTTAGTGTTTCCAAAGTCGAAGCGTCTATACCCACGGTCGTGATAACCGATGCTGGGCGTGAATAAGATCAGGAGCAGTGCGGGGTGCTGCGCATTTAAGCTGGGTAGAGGTGCTTATGGCGGTGGTATCATGGTCATGTCCAACACTTCACTTGGATCACTCTAATTGTTGTGCATCTCTGTGTCTTCCGGTTGCTTCTTAAGTATCTGCTCAAGGTGGAAGTACCTGTACCCAGGAACATTTAGCTACAATGCCATATGACGGAAACTTCTCACAGCACACCATGTGTATGAGCCATTCCTTTTATACGTACGAGCAATGTATGCGAGCATGTGAATGCTCATATAAACTGCGCATGTGTCTTTGGGTCGGAACTGGTATTGTTCGATTTCATTTTATTATTGTTTTTATTAACTACGTTTAAAGAGATGTTGGCTTTAGGAAGTGGCAGCGACTACTCCTTTTCGTGGGCGTAGTAAATGTTCACAGAGTGTCGCATGGGTCACGAGCAAAAATTAAAAGTAGAACAGTGAAATCGACCCTAATGTTCACAAATTACAAATGTTCCTGGGTAGCTGCAAAGGAGTTCTCTCTAAAATACCACATTTCTAAGACAACATTCGGGAATACGGTAACAAGAGCAACGGAAACACTGAGACAGAATATGTAGTATAAATGCAGAAGAAAAGAAAAACATAAACAAGCACAACGTTTTATCGCCTTGAACCGCAATATAATCCAACTTCGATAACTTTGAGGTATTCCTGATTCTTCAAGGAGCTATACTAATATACAGGCAGCACTGTGTTGCAATTTTTCTGACAGCCATGCATTCATATTGTTTTTTTAAAATGACATTGGCCTGCTCTCGAGAGCATGTAGCCTCGTCGAAAACCTGTTACGGCGAGCATAATGTCTTTTGTTTGGGGGGGGGGGGGGGGGGGTGTATTGTAAACTAAGAAGCTTTTTCTCACGGAGTAACATGGACAGGAATATCGTATCCCCTGACGAGGTAGTCCGACTATATTTATTTACTTATTCTTTGTGTCTCAAGCGGAAAATTACAGATTGTCCCCGTTCTGGAGGCTTTCTATGTTTTCAGTGATGTAATAGACATGCCTGGGATCATTTTGCCATTCAACTGCGCGCAATATATTTTGTTTCACCTGTCGGCAATAATTTAGCCTGCCACAGTAGTTCATGACGGGCATGCGTCCACTTTCACAACACCTCTTAAAGTTGAAGGTTAACTTTATCGCAACTACATAGTTTCATTTTAATCCCAGTCATCTCCAAGGTTTGCCGTGAATGTGTATGACTATTGCAACTTGGCACTCATACTTTCTGCACTGACTTGTACCGTAACAGGGTTTGCAGTGATTCAAGAACTATCGATAGGGCTGGCTGCCAAGTCCCGCAATGTCCCATGCGACAAACAAAAGAGTATCTGTTAGGGTTTCTCACAGATTTCTTAGCCCCTTCTCTCCGAGTATGATAAGCGCTTCACATGTGCGGGCACACTTATGTAGCTTCTAGAAGCATTAATAAGTATGAATTTATACCGAGTTCAACTGCGAGGTTGCAAAAATGCTGCTTGACATAGAGGCGTAGCTTGAAATCTTGAATTCTGTATCAGAACGGTTGGACGATCCTACTGATCCTACGACATTGAGAACCGCCAATATTGAGAACCGCGAACCGCGACACCAAGAACAGCGAATATTGATTAAGACTTGAATCTAAAACGAGCATTCAGCTCTTTACCTTTAGTTTCAGTAGAAGCGGAGATCTTACTCTCCAGCCGACTTTAAGAATGTCTAAAGAAGTAAGCTACTTGGGATGTTCTTGACAGCTTATTTAAATGGTAGCAATTAGAGCAGCACTCGTTTTGTTGGCCAGATCACTATAAACATTTTGATACCACTAAAAACTAACTGAACGTATTTTGGCGCTCGTTGCACTGTCGCATAATGTGCTAGTATTTAATGTGCATATTTTGGTCCAGACTTTAGTAACGTTTTTGTCCAAGTTTTCTAAACTATAATCATCAGGCAGCCTAGATATCATAGATAGAAAGGGGTATTCATTCGTTGGCCGCCCGCTCTTACGATGATATTCCAAGGGACACCTGTACAAAAATTCTTTCGTGTGCAGGCTTTTCCATTGTTATCCTTACCAACCCTGGCAATGACGAATCACTCCACAATGTTTACCTACTATAGTTTATAGTGGCCGTTTCTTTCACAGTAAATGTACCCCGAAGCAGTTTTTGTCCTTGTTAACGCCTTTGACGCCCATCGTTCGAGTACGAGTACAATCATCCCACCATCAGCGGTCGGACTCCAAGAGGGCTGCTTCATTCGGGTTTCTTTGTTTGACGCATTGATTGTTGTCATTGTCCTGGCGAACGTGGCACGACGCGCCATGCCAGATCGTCACCGAGACTGCAACAGCGGAGTCAAGGCCTCGCCACCGCGTCCGCATACAATGTTCTCCGAAAGGTAGTAGCTGTACTGCGGCACACGCAGAGGGTTGTAAAACCGCACGGTCGTTTATGGAACCAGCAGAACGGGAAAGGAAGGCGCCGCCGGTGCAGCAACATATGCACGCGTATCACTGGCTCGCGCTCTCTCCCTCTCGGTCGAGGCAATGCAATGTTCGTAAATCAAATATCGCTCCTGTTATACGGCCACTCAATGAATTGGTCGCATATACGCGGCCGCGTCGTAAAAGCCGCGCCGGCTGCCGGGCGAGACAGAGACAATGGAGGCTGTCTGCGAATCCGTTTCCGCTCGTTTTTTTCCGCCCGTGCCGCCCCTGTGCATGCGGGAATGGCTGGAATAAAATGCAACGCCAAGGTGCCCTGCTTCCGATAGTGGAATGTCCCAGACAGCGGCGCCGCATTGTGCGCGCGGGTATAGCTCCACTCCAAGTGGCAGGGGTGACCGACAGAATGAAAACCCGCGCCGCAGGCCACGAAGACACTGGCGAAAGGACGCTGCAGATGCGAAACATATCACAACCTGCAGTGCGCGCATAGGCATGCTATTATACAGCGCGCAAAGGGGCGAACAATGGCGCTGGCGGATTCCTCATTCTATCGCGAGGCTCGCAGTCGCCTCTTTATGAAAGCAGATCACCAGCTGTTTGTTACACCTTCGGCAACAATTGAAATCGTTCCTAAAGCTGGCTGAAAAGTGAGAACATGCACTTGTGTCCATGGCAGACCTCAGCGTCATAGACTTTGTTACATAATCTCCAATACGAGGTGCACCGTTTCATTTACCAACTAAAGGTGATGGGTGAGTAGGTAGGTTGATGAAAGTGTGCACGTTTCTGTTCGCCTGCGTAGCCACATCACTAATCTATCACCTGGAGTAATGCTGCCCGCCTGTGGCTGAACTAACGTCTTCAATTTCAGGTTAAATCTTGATAGCTCCGATAAAACCGCCGAGCGGCACCGAGAAGCTTGGACGCTGTCAAAAACTGCTACCATGCACTAAAGGAAAATTGAGAAAGAAAGAAACGTTAAATAATGACTGGAACACGGTATATGCCGGTGCAGCGGGGTTCATCCTCCTAATTCCAGCAATTGAGATAAGACGTCAGTGGTTCTTGACCTGCAGCACGACCATCGTGGGTGGTGCGCGAAGCGGCCTGGTTGAGGTGGCTGCAGACCTCCCTGGGCTCCATAACAAGTTGCTTAGACATGGTTCAGGCTTGGCAAGCGGCGGACACATGAGGCGTGACAAGCGCCTTACTTGTTTGCAGCGCCTCTGCCAAAAAATGTGCGCTGTTGTTGACGGGGGCGGAAGTCGACTGGTAGCCTCTCATCACGTTTTACAAACCGCCGTTCATCTGCAGCCGACGCCGTGCGTGGGTACGTTCGCCGAGCAGCAAGCCTGCCACGGCGGGCTACTGAAAACAACAGGCTTCGCGTCATTGTGGTTTCCTTTACCACTAGCCGCGAGCTGCCAGCTTACGCTGAGGCGCCTGATGCCCTCGTCATACGAAACGGCTGCACAGGCGTCGTGCAAACGCGTCAGTTCCAGACGCTGCCTGCACATCGACAGGCAGACAAAAACATTCAGACGAGAAAGAAAGAAAGAAAGAAAGAAAGAAAGAAAGAAAGAAAGAAAGAAAGAAAGAAAGAAAGTGCCCACCACACATGCTGACCCGTTTGCAAGCATCTCATGCACGAGCGTTAACCTCAGCCGCATATGAGTTATTCCAGAAGTGCACGAACAGGAGCGTTTGAAACGCGGAAGCGTGCCCGCAGTAGCAAGAGGGGAGGGCATGCGGTGCAAGCTTGAAATTAACGGTTCTGTTCGTCTACCGGAAGCTATCCACCTTATTCTCGTGTCTTGAAAATAGAGTCGTCCGTGTTCACTTGGTTGTTCTGACGAAAGCGCACGTTTTGCCCGAGACGGTAGCCCTAACGAATGCTTCCCCCAAGAAGCATGGTAGGCTCAGTTGAAAATTACTTTAACGGGTTTTTTTGTTTTACACTTTTGTTTTGTTTATTCTTCTCTTGCAGTTTTACTGAATTAACATATTGAAGAATCAATCAACCACTCGAGTTAGAGCTATTCGAATAACGCTGCTAATAATCCCGGCACCGCGGCGGGACAATCAGCGAGCGAAGTAACCGTGACGGTGCTCTTTATTCACTATCGATCATTGGCCCGTGTAAGTAGAAATAAACTGATGCAGGGGCCTGATTCTTACATTTCGCCGTGGTGGTGTCTGTGTTCGCAAAATATCTGATGAGATAATACGAGTGTATACTATTAGCCTGGAGCCAGTAAAGGTAGTTATTGGTTCGTAGTAGCGTCGATTAATGACAGAGCGGATTGTTTGGCCATTACCGACACAGTATTCACAGAGCAGTTACTACGCAATGGCGGTTCACAACAGAAAGCGGTACTTCAGAGGGCGAAGTATAAGTGACTGGACTTCTAATGACGAACAATTCTTACGAACGAGCTTTTGAAAATACCGATTCTGTGTTTGATAACTGTGTGCGTCGTATCTTTCACCCAAAACCTGGGGCAGCATTTCAGGTAGTATGCCAGACAAACACCCTCAGCCTTCATTAAATACAGCATCTCTCTGTCTTTCTCTCCAATGCACAATTTGACAGGACAGATACAGTGAAAGGATTCATACGGAAAGACTCCCCCTTTGTGTGAAGCCTGCTGTTAGACCAAAAAGTGTGTAACTTTATACTGCGGTGTTATTACGTATCCCCTAACAGTTTTCGTCAAGGTAATGCTATGCTTTCCTACCTGCCTTTCTGTGGCATTGCCGCTTCCGCCTCTCCTCCGGCTTCCCCAGCGCGCCTTGCCCTCTCATGTGGTTAAGATGGCCGCTATCCTCCTATGGAACCTCTGGGCTTTCCTCATGCAGCAATAAGTAGGTCCCTTTTTATGGCTACCTTTGCACGCGCTCAATCTCGATTTCTGCCGGGTCTTAGTCACAGCCCTTGCAACATAGCTCTGCTGTAACGTCAGCTTGTCACGATATTACGCCATTCTTAAACAGCAGCGTATTCTCGCCACATCCCCACAATGCGGTAAGTGCCGCAGGTAGCCTGATAGTATTACAATATGATGATGTTGATTGACATCCCTTTGGAAATGGCGCGGCGACAAATAGTCACCTATAGTTTTACTACATATATTTCAGTCTAGATTTTTTTATATCTCTGCTTTATGTTCTTTTTAATCATTAAAATGTCTATATCTATACCGTAACGTTACGTATACCTGTAGCGAACCCGGATCCTTCTCTTCTGTTTTTAAGCCAATACTCCAAACATCTCTTAGTCATCTCAACCGCATACCAGTTAACGCTCCCATTCCCTTTGAATCCCAGCGCTTCTGGAAAGTGGACGTTCCCTATGGTCTAATAGAAACGCAAAACTGGACAATCGCCCCTTTACAGAGGAAAAAGCTCTAGGACACTGGTCCAGACGGGCTTCGGCACTCAAGGCCTTAAGGGCTTTGTTGAAGTTTTTAAGGACATGCCAATTGTGTGACCGCCTCTGAACGTTGTAGCGCGTAGTTTCGCGTTACTGTGTCAATTTTCTTTGTTTTTCCATTTTTTTTTCCTCTTCTTCTTTCTCCTTTTATTCCCTTTACCCCTTTCCCCAGCACAGGGTAGCCAGCCGGGACTTACACTGGCTAACCTCCCTGTCTTTCCTCTCCTTTGTCTCTCTCTCTCTCTCTGCGAGCCAGGACACTATTTCTCTAGCTCAGCTGTTTTCTCCTGATTTCTGTGTACATCTTTGGAGAACGGCCATGGTTCGTAGCGCGGATGCAAGTTGACGTCCCCGTGCCTCTGTCGGGCATGGCGACTTTAGCGGCGGCTGCGTCTTTGAACGGCATACAGCGTGAGACCGACGGCGATGACACCAGTGTCTATTCGCTCAGCAGTGAGGACTTCTCTGATGACGCCTTCGAGCTTGTGCGGAGCCACAAGGTGAAACGAAGGCACACCACCAGGGCATCCATGTCTTCGAGCACGCAAACGGTAGGACCAACTCGGAATACCGCAGTCAGTACGATTCTATTTGTACCAGAACTCGCTACCGACAACGTGAGACAACTCAACAGGCAGTCTTTATCTGTGCAACTCGAAGCGGTGGTGCCAAATCAAGTCACAGACGTTAGAGCCAAGTCACGAAAAATGTGTTGGTTATTTACGTCACACATGAGACTGCACTGAGAAATTTGCGTAAACTTACAGAACTTAGTGGCATAAAGCTCCATTCGTGCATCCCCCTGGACAGCGCATGTTTCAACTAATGGGGAGCCATTCTCTAAAAGTCCACCTAGTGGACATGTCCATATCGCCTGCTGTTGGAGTTCTGATTGGCTGGGATGGACTGCGCGTCCCCAGCAGAAAGGCGTCACAGCCAGTCAGCACTTCAGCAGCAGACGAAATGGACATGTCCACTAGGTGGACTCTTCCGGCATACCTCTCCTGGTGTCATCTACGACGTGGACGTCTCCATATCCAGCGCTGACTTGCCTATTCTAGGGAAGCCTGACGCTGATGGCGTCGCCATAATCCACGTGTATCGCCTCGGCACATCCCCCTGTGTGAAAATAATTTTCAATGGCGAGACACTTCAGGCACCCTGTGCAACCATTTATCCCAAGGCCACGCCAATGCCGCAATTGTATGAGGCTGGGACACGTGAGCGCCGTGTGCGAGAACACGAGAGTTTGCTCACGCTGCAGCGAGCCCCATGCTGCAAACTCTTGTGCAACCACGGTTCTCAAATGCACATGCCTTGTCCCATGATGCTTCCTCAAAGGACTGCCACAAAATGCAGAAAGAAAAGGCGGTCTTGAAGCAGTTGGTGAGAAACCATTCGTCTCATCGAGAAGCTGTTGCGGCCGTTAGAAAGCGACGTTCCTGGCGCCGTAGGACTTCAAAGAACACCGATGCCTCTGCGAAGAGTACGCCCCATCCGACAACACCTCCTCCTCTGCCCCTAGGCCTGGCGGAATCCAATCTAAATCTGACGAGGTCATGGCGGAGAACAACACAACTTGGTCACGACTACTAAAGCCACAACCAAAGCCAGAGCCACAGCAGAAGCCAACGCCACAGCGGAAGCCAACGCCACAGCCGCAAGCGATGCCACAGCCGGAGCCGGAGCCACGTCAAGCGGTACAGCTGGGCACCGCTGTAGAGCGCACAGCGCGGTTTCCTGACAAATTTCCCGAAGAAGACCGGCAAGCGGTTATGATGCTCCGGTTTCTGATGAATACTTTTCGGATGCTCTTGAATAACCTGCACACTCCGTCAGCGTGAAGTCCAACGAAAGTGCTGGATGCTCTCAATTCAGTACTTGCAAGTCTTGAGTAGGCATCATGGCTCACCCACCGCATTCTATTCGCACTGAAATCAAAAAGACTGGGGTTTACTTTAACGGTATACTGCCACGTACTGCAACGTACTGGTGACGACCACTGGCTCCTTATTCGTCACAGGTGACTTCAACGTGTATCACCAGCTATGGGGAAGCACCAAGATTAGATTCACGCAGCAGAATGACGGCAGCCTAATGTATCGGGGAGCACTTGCTTGGACTTGAATGATTTCAAGGCGCTTTGCTGCGTGCACACCACAGTGTTCCCACTATCCCGCTTTTCTCTTTCTGTTCCCCCTTTCTCTTCCCTCAGTGTGGGGTAGCAAACCGGACGCTCGTCTGGTTGACCTCACTGCCTTTCCTCTCTTTGATATCTCTCTGTCTGTCTGTCTGTCTGTCTGTCTGTCTGTCTGTCTGTCTGTCTGTCTGTCTGTCTGTCTGTCTGTCTGTCTGTCTGTCTGTCTGTCTGTCTGTCTGTCTGTCTGTCTGTCTCTGTCTCTCTCTCTCTCTCTCTCTGCTGGAGCGCCGCCGGCGTCTGTGCTCGACCAATGCAATTTCGTTCGCTCACTACCTCCCCCCCACCACCACCACAACGCCCCACCACCACCCGTTTTATGGCATCCGATTATTGCAAAGTTAAAGGGAACAGTGTCTGTGGAATGTCTCACAAGCACATGTCATTCGTCAATAGATTTAAGCAAGGGTAAAACTGCCGCAAGCGAGCAGCCCTACAACTTGGAGCCTGCGCGAAAATGTAGACATTTCAGTAACCACTCCTTCCTTACTCGGAGAATAGCGCAGCAGCACCGGCGTGTAGCAGCGTGTGGTATCCGACGTTTGTTGGACTTAATTGAGGAGCGGCCCTTGTTTCTTTAAAAGAAGTGATTTTTTTTTATTGCAACATGCAAATATAGTCAATTTCGAAAATATCATAGCTTCAGCCGCCATTCTAATTATTTCACGTTATCTAAAATATGATATTCTTCCTTATTTTTTTTAATATCTTTTTGCGTGGGTAAGAGTTGCCCTGGCTCACCTTGAAGGGTGACTTGGGCCTACATTTCCAATTATTTGCATAAACCCACATTCATTTTTTAACCATCGGCAGTATATGCAACCACCATGTCAAAAATCAGATCCTGCAAGAATAATAAAACCTCCCGCAAATTCAGCACGTCTATAACTGTCTCACCCCCCTCTCCCCCGTATACTGACCAACAATAGCAAAAAAATAAAAGAAAGTATTCAAAGGTGCCTCAAGCTATGGCGGCAACATGCACGCACAGCGTTACTTGGAATGGAACTTTGCCCTCTCTAACATCATCTTCCAGTGCGAGCGTTTGCACACCGCTTGCATCAAAAATAACAAAAACAAAGGCTACTCATACACTGGCACGCGCCTGGTTTTATGGACCATTTATCATTTCAAAAGGTGATTAAAGTTCCCGCCGTCTTGTGAGAATTTCGCGCTTGCAGAGCCTTTGATAACAATCGTGCCACGGAAATCTCCATTAAAACACGAGCGTGGCCAAAGAAAAATAAAAGAAAGCAAAACGAACAAGCGAGAAAAAGAAAGAATACCGCAGAGCGCCTGCAAGGAGGCGCCGATCTGATACCGCGTCATTTGCTAGGTCCACCTTGCGAGCCGATCAGCGGCCCGGCCGGGACCGCTTATGCAATATATTGATATAATAAATAGACACTTATCTCTCCGGGATCAGTATTTATAACAAGTTTATTCAGCGAGCCTCTCCGGATGGATTCGTGGCAAGACACGTTCGAGCAACCATGCTGATGCATGAAGAAGCCTTTGGAGTGACGCTACGTCGAACTGCGACGTCCTGTCTCCTGATGAAGTGCTTTTTCTGCTACGTCTTAATCAGGATTCCAAAACTCAGCGCAAAAGCTTCTCGAATAGTGTGTAAACACCTGTATCCCTGCACACGTAGGCTCTATATAAACGGATGACGTAACCAACGAAAAGATTTGTAGGTTTTGCCCAATCCCGACGACGCAGAAATATTACGTATGGTTTGATGACGTCGCAAACGTTATTGAAACACCGCAGGGCACCGGCTGCAGAATTATGCGAATTATTGAGATCGTCAGCGTTTTTTCCCACATTATAAAGCAAGAAACGTGCATGATGATACCGCATTCTTAGTTTTATTTCTCCGGATGCGAACAAGTCGTGCTCAAACCAATATGCTGCGGAACGTTACCTTAGTAGATGAGAATTTCAGATGAGACGTGACGTTTGGGTAAAGCAAACGCACGATTAGTGCCACTTTCGAGACATTCCGTCGGCTGCGAGATACATCGGCGTTCCACTTAAGCAAATCGGAATGTACTGCGACGCCAATTCATTTTTTAGCAGATTTTTGGGACGGATGTCGAAAGTGACGGTAGTCTTTGGATTTCTGCTAAGCAGAGTTGACTACACGACTTCTCGGCCTCAATTTAGCAATAAGACATGTGCCCTAAGTTTAATAATTAAAATTTTAATTAGTGAATATTTTAATTTACCAACGGGTCATTGTGATTTCTAGCGCAAGTAACGTCTAACTCTTCAGGTAACGCACGTGAACTGGCCGATTGCGCTGCATCCTCAAGGATATATTTTTTTTTTTTTTTGCGTTCGAATTAAAACACACACGCACGCACGCGCTCACGCAAGTGGTACTTGCTTGCGTGTTGCACGTTTAGTTCATAGTTGCCGAGTGCTTTCGCTAAGTAATTTATTTGTCCTCTCTAAATATTTCACCTCTAATAAATTCATTGACACATCAAGAAGCAGGAAATGTTGGTAAAATTGCGTTATTGCGGCTGCTCTGTTTTGCAAAATGATACTACATTTTCTCCTAACGAGGCGCATGCTTTCATTATTACAAACATGAACGCGGAATACGTGTAGTTAAAGGTTATTTGAGGTGTTTTCGAGAAGGAGGAGGAATAGATTTTAATGAAGAGAAAGGAGGAGAGGTCGGCCTGGCAAACGTGTCCCTAGCCTGCTACTCTTCACTAGGGAACGGGGAAGTGAAAGGTAGGTGGCAGGTGATTATATTATGGTATATACAATGAGCTACTACATACGCGTTGTCCAATATGCGGATGTGCACAGTAGACCCAATACACGCAAGGGTAATCTTGTCCACACAAAAAGTTATCGAGCAAGCATATTTCGCACTGTCTGCACGTCTCACAGGTTCTAGAGGCGATCGTCTAAACCAGTCTCAAGTAGAAAGTTCAAGGGTGACTTTATGGCACGTTGGGCACAGTCAACTCTTCTCCACGAGCCCAAAAGCTTTTCTTCCGAAAAGGGGTGGGAGTCCAAGCAGTCAACACTAGACTTAAGTGTTCTTCGTTCGGCCGCATATTGAGGGCACACAGAAAGTACGTGAGCTATTGTCTCGGGAGTGTGACAGACGCTACAGTCGGAAGAGGTCTGCGTCACAGAACCATCTGCAAAAACATGTTGGGTATATCCATACATGTAAGCAATGTAGGATAGAGCGAAATGCTTGAGCCCAGCAAGCGGCATTTTCGACCTATTCGTTATTCTGGGGATTGAGAGTCTCACCGTTGGCTTTGTCATCGTCCAGAGTGGAACTTCTGGTATGTCATGTGGTTCAAAGTCCGACGGTAATAGGTCTTGCTGCGACAACGCGGCTTTGAGTAGGCGGCGACAGGCCATATGCATGTGACGTTCGTCAGTGGATGATCCCTGTGTCTAGCCAGTAGCCCGACCAAGACGATCGTCCATTATTGGAGGAGCCCGCCTGAGTAGTGAAGCTACCGCTGTTTCAGATCCGGAGAGGTGCATGCAGAAATCTTCCGCGATTTCCTTTCAGTGCGCGTCTGGATGATAGCCAAAGCTCGGAAGGGATGTAGCTGTTGTGGAGAAGATGGTAGGGCTCGTACAACATGCTATATCGTGGACAACGGTTTTCCTGAATCCAGGCTGGTGGAAAAGGACTTGAAACGTTGTCTGTCGAGCTTGTCTAAGTATCTTTGAATTTTCTTTTGTAGACGGCGTGACGTCCTCAAGTCTGATATCAATTTACTTCACCTGTATTTCCTCTCGGCTCGACATCGGACTCTTCATATACAACGTCAACGGATGTTCTTGAATTTGATGTTTGGATGATGCGTGTTGTTGCACGTATTGCTGCTGTAATACATTCTTCAATCTCTTTCGGAGAAATTATACAGTTGCAGGATTCTTCCAGCTCGTTTTGAAAAGCATCCCAGCCAGTGCGTCTCGTATGAGAACTTGGCAGTCTTGTAAACCATCTCAGTTGTACATAAGTGGGTAGGTGATCACTTCCATACGTTTCAGCATCTGTGCACCAGGCAGGAGAAGACGAAAGACATCGTGAAACGATAGCTCAATCGAGACAGCTGCTGTATGTTGTGCCACGAAAAAATGTTGGTGAGCCGTCGTTCAGGATGTCAAGACCACTGCTGCTTGTGAAGTAAAGAACTTGACTTCCTCGTATATTTGTGACGCTACTACCCCAAAGATGGTGGGGCGCGTTAAAGTCACCTACAGTAATATAAGGTCCTTGGCAGGAGTAAAGAACAAGTTTCAGGTGTCCAGAGCCAAATCTTCCCCCGTTTTCTACAGTATGGGGCAAGAAGCACGACCAACGTTAAAATAATTCCTCACCGAAAAACTCTTTGTCGCGTCTTCTATTGCTTTTTTGTTTTACAGAGCTCGCCACCCCGCAAATACATTTTGGTACCAGAATTCTTTGAATGTGCAATAAATGACTAATTTACATTTCTTTTTAATGTGGCCTGTTCAAATATCGCGCCGAATGGGGAAGGCATGTTGAAATAGGGTTGTTTTCAAGGATGTCGTCGGCGGTGGGGGGGGGGGGGGGAAGTCGCAGGCACATAGTGGTATCAAAAACCGCGGACGTCCGCGTTAGTCAGCTTGATGTAGTGATTGCGCAAGTCACGCGATGGCAACGTCGCCAAAAGGTGGACGACTCGCCGCATAGGCCATTCGTTCCTCTTTCTCACTGCGCTGTTTCGCATTCGACGCGGAGCTTGGTCCTCTGCGGTCGCTTTTCTGAGAACGCGCAGCGCCCTTGTCGCATAACTCCTCTCCCAGTTTATGTGGTATCAAGGTTTGGGCAAGGCGATCATGATGCAGCTTCGACCAGCGCATCATTAACACCCTGTGACCACCGCATCCCATTTTTTATGGCCCTTGTACCGAGCCGTACGTAATAAAGCCGCCCTATATTTGGCGCGCGTTTGAAATTCCTCACATGAAAAGATTGCATAACTTATAGTTTTTTATTCATTTACCCTAAAAGCCAGGTGGGGGCATTACATATGGGAGGAAACAATAATAAAATGAAAATACGTGGTAAATGGTTGAAAATAAGTACGTAACGAAAATATGAAGGGGGAAAACGAGATACAAGGCAATAAATCATAGTGTAGCTCAAAACAGGAAGAGGTGGTGAATACCTGTTGTAAAATTTTGCAGGAATTAAGTTCTCATACCGCGATTACGGAGTTGGTATCTCTCTGAAAAAAGGAAAAAAAATGAAAAAAAAAAGTCAGACGACAATTCTGTGCCAGTACTCCTCCTGAATTCATTGACGACAATATTTCGGGGATGGGGCTTTGTCAGCTAACGCATTCGATAGCTGGTAAAAATTCTAAAATGCCAAATGCAACAATGCCTGACACCTTTCATTGTTTTTTTCAAGTTAATGCCTGCACACGAGAAAACTGTCCTCTGTAGCTGCACACACTGCCCAAGCGAACTTGAATGTTTCTTCAAGAGCACCGCGCGTTTTTCCGGAAAATGATGGCACGCGAATGCATTTTTCTTCTTCTACCCCGTTTTAACCCAAATGAACCAGTTCGGAATGCTTTGAACCGGTTCGAACCTTCATAATTTTGGCTCTGGAGCTTAACCTCAATTGAGCCGAAAAGCGTGAACCTGAACCTGAACCGAAGCCGAGAAAAAATGTAGGTTCGACAAGCTGGTTGTTGTTGTCGTTTTTTTTTCTCTTGTTATGATCATGGTATCAGGCACCTCGCTGTGCTCTGTTTGTTTTATTGACCTCGTGACGTTGCAAAATATTTTTAAGTGACAAAATAATTTCATGTGAAAAGTTACATTAAAAACGCAACGTGAAAACCTTGCGGGGCTCAATTTCAAGTCACAACTCTCTCGGTGACCACCGATGCGAAAACAGCAGTAATCGCTGGGGCTTCCTGCGAAACACTTCCGCGCGGGTAAGCGTAACGCTGCCCGTCCCGGCTCACACCCACCGGGCTTTGCCCGCATGGAGCCGCGTCGGGCACCGCAACAAACAGGAAGCAGGCCTGCCCATCTGCACGGCAGCGCAGACTGCGGAGCCCCGCGAGTTGAGCATGCCACGACAGGGGCGGGCGTTGCAAACAGCGCTTCCGTTTCCGGGCATGCAGACGCCGAACGTGCAGCTTTGGCCGTGGCCGCGGTACAGGTTGTAGGGAGCTGCCAACTAGGCGGCGCTGTTATCATTGTCCGGGCTGGGACTGCGTAAACTACGCAGTTTCTCTCAGTGTGCGTGAACGTCATTTCTTGTGCGGCTATGCGAATGCCTAATTTGTCATCGTCTTATTGTTGCGAACTCTTATCTGTCGTTCGATGTTGGCAGTTTTCAGTTATAGGAACTTTACTTTTACTGCGTGCCCAAGGTAAAATATACACTCCTGAACATAGCAGCGAACTCTTTCACATTGTTCATGAGCCCGGATCTCAATCGGGGAAGATTTCAGCGCACAAAAATGAAGTAGTCTCGAACATTGTTGCGCATGTGACGAAGTGAAAAGGGCAAGACGACTCCATACTTATCGCTAGCTTCGATTACCTGGTGAATTCGCACCGCCGATGTACGAGCACTTGCGACTACCTCGTGTACGACCGCATACTTGTTTACTGCGAGGAATACGACTTTCTATACTTCATGGCGCTCGCCAGAAGGTGCAAGGACTGACAGCGCCTACAACAACGACGGTTGAGCTTGTGCCCCGCTGTAATTTCCCTCTGCGACTTCGCACTCGAAGCGGGTTCGGATGGTCGCTCGTAATTATTGCTTTGTTCTTTCGTCTTACTCGTAATCAAGTGCCCAGCTTCTTAGGCGTTTAATTTCCTCATGACTCACTTCCTCAAATAAACTTCTCTTTATTATCAAACTTTGCGGCTTTCTTTATTATTATTATTATTATTATTATTATTTGCTATAATATATATATATATATATACACTTGACAGGAAAGGGATAACGAGAAGCAGGCTGGCAACTGCCACTCAAGAGGCACAGCGCCTTCCTACTCTTCTGAAAGGAGGAGACAGAACCATTGAAATGGAAGATAGGAAGAAGGGTAGGAAAGAAAGAGCAAGATAACAAATTTCAAAGAATAATGCAGAACACACACAGTATATGTCACGCACAATGTCACGCACACGGGGAGGGAACGTTCCATTTACGAGGCGTCGGTCTGGATGCTGCTCGAGTAGGTGGCGACGGATCAGCAGACGAGCGTCACAAAGTTTGCACAAGATTTCAGGGCAGGCACAGTCGTTATGAGCGCAAGTTGGAGCCAACCAATCAGCCTCTTCCTTTCCAACGATCCCTACGTGTGAAGGTATCCATCGGGCAACGAGAGATACCCCACGTGATGGAATTTCGCTGGCATAATCAGTAATGCTGCGCACAACTGGACAATCAATTTGACTGCGTTGTAATCTGCTAGGGGCAGCGCGGGAGTCCGTAAAGATGGCAATCTTCGATGCGGTTATGTCCTCTTTCACGTATTTCCGTGCAACACTAATCGCTGCTTGCTCCTCAGTTGTTGACGAGGCTGTATGGGGTACATGCGAAATATACGTCGTACTCCAGTCGAAGGACACAAAAAAGCTGCAGAGGCTCCTTGAATGTCGCTGTGTACAGATGCATCTGTGAGTACTTGAAGATAATGTGGAAATCGTTCGAACATGTGTGACTGAGCCAATTGGAATATTGCCGGAACAGGCACATCAATCTTTATGTGTATGTCAGGGATCGTGAGATAAATGGTGAATGCATGTTTGCTGATATCTTTCGGAGGCGAAGGTGTAACTGAAGCAGCATGTTCAGAAATGCCAGCAATGTTCATAAATAATGCCGTCATTTTTCCCATGCGAGAAAACGGGCGGTGAACGAGACGATCATGGAGCGATTGACCATTTGATGCTCGGTGCAGACGCTCAATATGATATAGAGCTCTCTGGTTTGCTTGCAGCCTCAGGGATAACTGATGCGCTTCAATGAGTAATGCAACAGATTGCGCCTCACGAGGTAAACCAAGCATCAGTCGGAGGGCAATGCAATGATCTCCACTCGCCGCATCAAACTAGGTGGCACGTTCAGGACTGGTAACGCATGCATCATGCCTGAGAGTACAGATAACCGGTACACCTGGAAAGCCGTTGTTTGGCCGCAGTCAACGCGGCCACATACTTAAGGAGGGAGTGCGATTTGCGTTGTGAAAATTTAACGGCAGGATGCCAAGATATGCAATCCCCCATGGATAAGCCCAAATAATGGCATTGTTGCACCCAGCTTATCGGTGTCTCGTCCAGGTACAGTCGGCTCAATTGTTCCACGAGCACGTCGTTTAGGATGATATGCTATTGCAGACGACTTAGAAGGTGACATGTGCTGACCAACTTCACCCAAGTACTCCGAAGTCGCTTTCAGGGCTCTTTGCAAGCTTGCACGAAGCCGCGGATCAAGGGGCGAAGGGCCGCTTATCCAGAATGCAATGCCATCTGCGTATATAGTTATGCCCACAGGGAAATCACTATCCCGAGGCAAGCGACTTCGAAGCGCGGCGAGTACGGTGTTAAACAGAAGCGGTGATAAACCGCTGACCTGTGGGACACCGCGCTTCACAGCACGCGATTCACTTGTTATTCCTCCGACACCCACTTTCATTCGGCGCTCCCAAAGAAAATTGTGCACAGAGCGAAGCAGACGACCCGAAATTCCCGCAGTTGCAAAAGCGAAAATAATCGCCTTATGCGGAACCGAGTTTAAAGCTTGCTGTATGCCCGCGAAGAGCATTTAGGCGGAGTACTTCTTTCTTCTAGCAAAGTGGAGCACTGAAACAAGGTCTGAGATGCTGTCCAGAGCTGAACGGCGCCGACGAGAGCTACTTATGATATCAGGGGAAGAATTCAGCTTCTGTAGCCTCCTTACATATAGGCGAAACAGGACTATTCGCTCCATTAACTTGATGAAATTTGAAGTTAGGGATATTGGCCGGTAAGACTTGAGGTGTCTCGCAGGGCGCTCTGGCTTGCAAATAGGTACTACCTCGGACGATTTCCAGTCAGCAGCAATTACACAGGTTCTGCACACTTTATTATGGTCGTCCAATATGCGGCCATGAAAACTCTTATCAATATTCCGCCATGCTTGGTACGTCACACCGTCTTCACCTGCGGCAGTGCGGCAGTGCGGCGTTTGGAGAGGCTGAGCGCGTGTCGTAGCTCAAGAGTGAAGTCTGCCTCGTCCATCTGGCAGGTGGGACCATAGGAAGCAGTTATGGCACACCCACTTGTCAAAGAAGGAAGGGCGCCATTTGTGGTGTCACTGGACATAGGAGAGACGAACAGGTCTGCAAATACCTCCGCTAGAGCTTTTGACGAGTGGCCAGTCGCTATGCACAATGCAGCCGTATAGTATTCTTGCACATTTCGGGAATGCGGAGAGCTTTCTTTATTCCCTGTGCTTAGCACACAAAGAAAGAAACGATTACATAATTACGTTCTCAAGCTTTGTATGAAGCATCAGCGCGTGAGAGCAACACAGTGTGCGTAGATTATACCATGCATCTCTCACATTCACAACGTAAGCACCTTAGTAGAGAGTAGCATTTTAAGCAACCCGGGCAGTGTATTACGTGCCACTGAACCTTTTGCCATGTATGTCAAAACACAAGAACACAACGGCAAGAAATAAATTAAAAATATAAAGAAATTTACAGCCTCCATAACATGCGCATTTTGTGATACTCATGACGAAAACGCATTCTGCTTTCTCCGTGAAATCTATAAAGGGATATATTATAATGTTTGAGAAAGTTAAAATGATCTAGAAGAAGGAAAAGTTAATGAGTGCGAAATGAAGACGAGTGCCAAAGTATAAATATATGGGCAGGGCAAACGCCAGAAATAATTTAGGAGAGGAGTCTTTACTGAAAGCAGGGAGACGTTCACTTCATCCGAAGGAGGCGTGCGCTCCACGAACGAGCATATTCTAAGCGGAATTTAAAAGAAATATGTAAGAAGCCATGAAAAAAATGTTAAGTAGTTACACAACACAGACAGTGTAAATAACACAACGTCAGAATTGTTCGGTCCACTTCACCAGTAAACAATTCAATAATTGCTTTCAACGATGGGGTTGCGATGCCACCTCGAGGTCGGTCTAGCCACGCCAAAGCTGGCCTGCGCTCTCGCGCACAATAGCTGCTGTCTAGTTTAAAACAAAGATACATTTGCGATAACCGAAATTGCAGCCAGACATATGCTTAACACCATAGAGGAATTTCTCACTAACAAAAATGGCTGCAAAACGGGTAAGGCCGTTTTATCATGAATAATTATAGCAAGATGCCTGTGGGGAAGGACATTTCAAATGACATAAGATATCGTGCAGTCAAGTCTCAGCATGAAAGACGAGGCAGTGCTTCGCGAAGTTTAATTTTTATTAGGGTTCATGCATAGAGCCAAGCATTCTACCAGTATCATACATAAGAAGTGCACGAAGAATGGCCCCTTATTCCAGGTATCTTTAGATATGTGCATCTCACATAGCCTCTAAGGAGACACTCTTCATTTTGATAACTGCCAAGTCGGTAGTTTTAACCGACTCAAACTGTACTATACGTCGCGGGGCTTTGTTGGTGTCTCAAATGGCTATGGGGGCCGCAAGGGAGCGATCACATAAATTTAAAGCAGACACTAGGAAACCATGGCGTGGCAGACACTCGCAGAGAATAGTCACAATTTTAAGGCGGCCAATAAAGGATGTTTTCAAATCAGGTTACAAAAGCAAAATTACCCGCCGTGGTTGCTTAGTGGCTATGGTGTTGGGCTGCTAAGCGCAAGGTCGCGGAATCAAATCCCGGCCACGGCGGCTGCATTTCGATGTGGGCGATATGCGAAAGCACCCGTGTATTTAGATTTAGGTGCACGTTGAAGAACCGCAGGTGGTCAAAAATTAATCCGCAGTCCCACACTACGGCGTGCGTCATGATCAGATCGGGGTTTTGGGACATAAAACGCCCATCAGATCGTGGTTGCCGCATGTCTGGCCGGTCGAGGCCCTTTGTGTGGATTCGCGGGCGTATTTTATGCTCGGAAGAATACTTTTATGTAGCACCTCCTGAGCAACAGAAAGCTGTATCGGGTGTTTTTCATCTTGCTCTACAATTTTCTCATTGTCGCTTTTGATCTAACTATAATATTTGAGAAGCTGATTAATTAATTCATTCATAATGAAATAATTAATAATTGCTTAATTAAGCCTAACTATGTGGTTAGGCGGAATGTAAAAAATAGGCTGAGTATCTCCAAGCGACGGCCAACAAGATTACCTTGGTTCTGTCCAGCTACATGGAATTTGCATGTTTTATGATCTTGGTGCGGGATGGTTGAGACACCTTATACAATATATATATATATATATATATATATATATATATATATATATATATATATATATATATATATATATATATATATATATATATATATACACTTATTTTTTCACTTTTCTCCCTTTCCTAATTTTTTTCTCTTTTTTGTTGAATTAGCGAGAGGAAGGAGAACCTTGTTGTGCGGGCGGAAATTACGCTTTAACTGGCTTCCGCTGCGACAGCGGCGAGCAGTTAAGTAGGTGTTTCCCTCGAGCCCTGCTTCCATTCAGCGCCGACTACTACTACGCTGGGAGCAGTCGCGCTATACGCTTATAATGGGCGAACGAACGCGCCCCGCACAGCGTCTTTCTCGCGTTCACGCGCGTACGAGATACGGCCACGGCAGCGAGTAGGAGGTGAGACGCAGGCGTGAGAACCGAGCGCCGAACGGGAAACGGCGCCGGCCGCCACCGAAGAAACAACTCCCACGTCATTGAGAACGACCGGTAATCCGGTCATTAGGCGAAGAGAGTCCGCGCGGTATAGTAGACGGAGAGGGCACGCGAGGTAAAGGCGACTTCAATGAGCGTCTGCGCCACACTTTGCGATTCTGAGAAAAAGAAGCAAGTTGTTGAAAGGAGCTAAGAAGGTACAGGCAACAACCGAAAGAAGAAGAAAAAACTTTTGTGCGCGTGATTCTCCGTGCGGTTCAGCGGAAACGGGGAAGCAGGGCGGAGAGTGGAAGTAAAGGCCGAAAACGCATTTCACCTGAAGGACATTTTGGTATTAGAAATGCAAGCTCGCGACGTGAAACAAGGAAACATGCAAGTAAACAAATAAGCAAACTACAGATACTCCTATCGACCAAGTCGAAGGTCAAATACCTCTGCAGTATGGGTACATGTTCTCTTCTTGTGGGACCGACGTCCTACGACAAAACTTCCTACAAAGCGAAATTTCTAAATTGCTGCCATAGTGGCTGAATAAGGGACGAAACGGATAAGTTTTAAGCCATGTACCACGAGGTTTTCGTCGAGGTAGCCACGCTGTGCACTTTCCGGCTCTTATTCCGAATCATGCAGTCTCCTCCCGACGCGAGACAAGCGAGCTCTTCTTAGTTTTGATTGCACGAATTCGGCAGTGTCGCCATGAATGGGCCGACCCGGAAGTCGAGCTGACCCAGCCCAACCCGTCCGCGTTTCCATGCATCCTCCCAAGTGGGTTGGGCCAATCAACCCACTCAAACTACAAGCAACTACTACATCAAACTACTATAGGATGAATTATTCAAGATTTCCTAAATATCATTCATAAAAAAGGTATTAAGAAAAGAACCAGCTAACACCAATAAATGTACAGTTTACAAGAATCCTATAAAAAGAGAGAGAGAAACAGCGCCTCATAAATAATGTCTCGTCCTATACTGTATAGAAATGGTTCACTCGTGCGACGCGCCAAATTTTCGCTTTCCCTGCATACATAAGGGGTCTGTTTTACCTCTTCCGTTATATTCGCTTTCCCGATTTTATTTTCAACTATTTATACCGTTTTCCTCCTATTCAGAGACTTCGAGACCAGTGTCACTGCCTAAGCTTACTACGAAATAAACCTGCTCAGCTAGTACCACTTCTATGCAAGCACTTTCCATGGAAGTAGACACGGTCGCCTGAAAGCGATACGCTTGTATTTCTGTTTTACAACACTATATAGGAACCTTGTATAAAGTTGTGAGTAAGCCTATGTAGGTCAAGAAAACTAATTCTTAAAGAAGAAAGGGCCCAGTACGCCCATTACCTCCTCCGCATACCTCGAAGAGCATCCTGGGTGAAACTTTCGGTCACCCGATTAAGCGCAAACCCGTCCTTCTTATTTTTTTTTCTCTCGTTCTGCTGCGTACATCGCACAAAAAGAACGCTTCTGCGTTCTAGGAACCCATTTGCGGAGCTCAATGGGGTCGTACACACTGCAAGACGACATACGAGTGCGAACAAAGTGCGATCATTTTCCCGCGTTTTGAAGAGTTCAGGCACTAGCCTTGCGGGGGCTCACACGATATCCGGTGTAATCGTTTCACTGAACTTAGTGCAAGGTGACACTGTCAGGACTAGCCACGTGGAACTACTTCTCTTCTACATCTCACGTGCATTCGCGATAGAAACCAATCATTCTGGCTACTCTTGAATGTGCTGCCAATCTCCTCGAAGGAAGGTTTTATACGTTTAATAAGAAGAACATTTAGCTTGGATTCAAATCCAGTTTTCTTATTGAAATACAAGGAATAAAGCTAAATTCTATCGACTGCTTAGAGAAGAATTTCTATTTAAAGCATTAATAATGCCTTTTTTTTTTCTTTAAAACCAAAATGTTCATTATTTGTCAATCAAGAAAGTGAAGTGCGAACTTTACAACTTCGTAACTCTGAACCAAGAACAGACGCCAATGTTCTATAAACTGTACCGGCTGCATCACTTAAAGTGGATAAATACGATGCCTTGTTTTATACCTTACGTTAAATTATTACACTGTTTACGCGCCTGCTGCAAAAGTGTATTTCACAAGTTAGTGCTGTACTTCAAAGAGGTACGTAACACATTGATATTGTCCAATTTAGATGTCTCAATAGATGCAGTTTAATATCTGTGTTATCATTTATTATCGATGAGTCACAGAGAATTAAACATGGCAATTTTCGTATTTAAAAAATTACGGACTAAATAAGAATCTACTCGCAATAGTCGGTAAATCTTAACATTTCATTTAAGTGAAACGTACATCATTAAAATTTCTTCTGATGATGCGGCACAAAAAGATTTCTCCCTTAGTATGTTCTTATTCCGGCGTTTTTTTTTTTTTTTTTAACTGCACCATTAAAAAAAAATAGATCAATGGCGACATCGTTGCCTTTAGAATGTCCAGATTGGCAGCCTCTAGATAAGTAATTTGCACAGTTCTGGGCGCGATGAACGAGGTTAATTTCATTAAATCCGGGAGATCAAAATATTTATTCGCGTAAGAGCTATACGCAAACAAATATTTCACATTCGATGGCTCTCTGAAAGCGAAAGTGACGCGTAAAAAGAACGCGTGTGCATTTGTTACGCACTTGTCGTACACTCGTTGCATGCAGTTGGTCACCTTCATTCTTAATACCGCCATACAATCTGACCTCCGTCTACAAATTCCGCAATGCGCCCGCTGCGGCGGCTTAGCGGCTATGGCGTTGCGCTGCTAAGCAAGACGACGCCGGTGCGATTTCCGGTCACGGTGGCCGCATTCCGATCGGGGCAGAATCCAAAACGCGCGTTCGTGTGCGGTGCTTTGGGTGTAGATAAACCGAAGTAGAGAAAATTAACCTTAAGAGGAAGCTTTAGCTCGGGTGCTCCTATCTAAATACATGTAAAAGGAGAATTCGTTTTTCTCGGCAACCACTGCACCAAATTTGACGGAGTTTGCTGTATTTAAAAGAAAAGTTTAAAGTCTAGTGACTGTTGGTTTCGAATTTTCGATTTAGGTCGTCAAATTTTTATAAAAATTTGGCAAAAATCGCAAGTTTTCAGAAAACCAAACTATCAAGTTTACAACTCTGTAACTCAACCACTAAAAATGATAATACAATTCTGTGAATTGCATCTAATAGTACATCTAAAGCGGACAAAATTGATATGTTACACATGAATATAAAATAATTTAATTATAGGGAAATATAGCTTTCGCAAAACCGTTGTAACCAACGTAACAAATTCACGTAAGATGTAAAATGACATAATGAATTTGTCCGCTCTGAATGATCTAATGGATGCCGTTTACAGAACCGCGATATCAGTTCTTGATGCAGAGCTATGAATTTGTAAACTTCGTTCTTCTATTTTTTTCAAACGGTCAAATATTTGAAAATCATTTTAAGAAAATTCAAGCCCTAAATCGAAATTCCGCTTCCAACAGTCACTAGAACTGAACTTTCTCTTTCAAATGCAACAAAGTTCATCAAAATCGGTCCAGGGGTTATCTCATAAAAGCGTTTTTGCGTTTTACATGTATTTGAATAGGCTGCGTCGGAGTTGGGCCCGAGCTTAAGCTTCCTCTTAAGCCCTCTTCCATTACAGCGTCCATTACGGCGCTGTTTCGGGACGTTACCCGCCGCGGTGGCTTAATTAGCGGCTCTGGTGTTGCGCTGCTAACCACGAGGTCGCGGGATAAAATCCCGGCCGCGGCGGCAGCATTTAGATGTGGGTGAAATGCAAAAAAAAAAAAAAAAAAACGCCCATGTCGCGTGCACTGAGGCCACATTAAAGATCCCCTCGTCGTCTAAAATAATGCGGAGTCGCCCACTACACGGCGTGCCTCATGATTACATTGTGGTTTCGGCCCATAAAACACCAGAATTCAGTTGTCTCGGGACGTTAAGCGCTGTAATCTCTAACTCGCCTACAAAACCGCCACCCCACCTTCTTTTGTTCGTGATAGGCAGTATGGCCACAGCCACCGTCTAATTCAGAACAAGTTGTCAGAGAGTCAGTGAGCGAAAGTCGGTGCACGGCCCACGGCTATCCAGCCCAGCACGATTCCATTTCACCGCGATTGCCAAGGGGCGAATGATAGACAACACAGTGGTGTGTTCCAGGCTATCGTGCTTTCCAGCTGAGTCGCACTCTTGTCCGTCCGCAGACTGTTCGTGTTTCATAGCAGGAATCTGGAGGGCAAAGAAAAAAGAAATACCATCTATTTTGCCACCGATCACAGCAGAGAAACACTATGGAATCGTGATCACTGGAGTTGCGACCCCCAGTTTGTATCTGTATACGTACGCACTGCGCGCGCATGTGTGTGTGCGCGTGCTATGAGAGAAGGCTCTAATGCCCACAATTAGCTTGCACAGCATTCAAAAATACAAGAAAGTGCATATGTTCTCGCCCCAATTCATTACATTGCTTCCAATTTCCTTCGCATTTAGTTAACGGTCGCAGTTTCTTTTTTATTTAATTGGCGACCGTGTGTAATTTGGTCGAGATTAAGATCAAGCGCGCACTAACCTGCTCATGCTCAAAGCAAAATATGACCGTCGTTTCTGCTTCTGAACTCTTCTGCGAGCTCCGAGGCACACATAAACGGTCGCTTCGCTGTTACTCACATTTGTTACTTAATTCGGAGATTGGCCTTTTTTTTTTTTTTTGCGGTGTACAGTACAGACCACAACGAAGCACAATAATGCTGTCACAATACCCATTATTCGTCATTTTTTCGATACTGTTATCTGTGCCACAAAGCCTAGACAAATTCCCAATGCCGTAAGATGAATATAGATAAGGGACAGCGCATATACTGGACACGATAATATTTAGTCGGTACAAACTGCCATCAATAACGTATCGCAAGAAGCTAACAAATAAGGACACCAAGGACTGCATAGGAGAAATTACACTTACTCATTATTTGAATTAAAGAAATGATAAATTAATGGAAATGAAAGTGGATGAAAAAACAACTGGCTGCATGTGTGGCACGAGCCCACGACTTCGCATTACGCGTGCGATGCTCTTACCAATTGAGCTACTGTGGCGCAGTTTTTCATGGAGTATTTATGTTTATCCCCTAGAACTAAACCTGGGAGTGTTAGCCAGCGCCATACCTCACGGCCTTGACGGTGGACGTGGAACATCCTTTTTTGTCACAGGCATCATGTGTATGTCGCAGGCGTCACGGGTTCATTGCGCAGCGAGGTCTCGAATCCGGCACCGTTGATGCATTCAGGTAACATGTGTGGGTTTACTATTACGAGGCCATGAGACGAGCCGCCGCGAGAACGACGATGAAGTGTCTGGGCTTTTGGTGTGAGCGAGTGTCTGCCTGCAGTGGTCTGCCTCCAGCGTAAAGACCATGTAAATAATCTCTCTGGTCTATGTCTTTCCACATGTAACCTTATTAACCAGTTGCCTTGAACCAAAAAGTCACGTACTCTTGACGCCTGCGACAAAAAAGGATGTTCCACATCCGCCGTCAACGCTGTGTGTGAGGTGTGGCGCTGGCTGACACTTCCAGGCTTAGTTCTAGTAGTAAAACACAAATACCCCAGAAAGTGGACAGAAATACGGCGCCGCGGTAGCTCAATTGGTAAGAGCATCGAACGTGGAATGCGAAGTCGTGGCCTCGTGCCCCAAATGCGGCAAGTTGTCTTTTCATCCACTTTCATTTCCATTAATTTATTATTTCTTTAATTCAATTAATGAGTACATGTAATTTCCCCTATGTTGTCCATGGTGTCCTTGTTTGTTGGCGTCTTATATGACTAATCAAAATCGGGCTCCTCGGTTTTCTTTGTTCCCGTTCATGAATAACGTAGTCCCTTATTCTTTCTTCAACGTTCAGGTTGTTCAACTCGCTTTGTCCCTCCCCTGAGCATACTGGCTTCCATTCCTCGAACCGTTTATCGCCCCTCAGCTTATGTTTCACTTACATACCTCCCGCTAAATGACCCACACGAACGAAATCACCCTCACGCTGACAAAGCCTGATCGGGGAAGTCACTAAATCAGTGGCATTGCGTTCCTTGAATATAGGTATACGAACTCGTACTGTTCTTGCACCGGTGACAGGTCAATCTTGAAGCAATGTTTTTCAAGAACTGTGAAAATCGTCGTGAACTCAACATTCACGACATTATGTTCAAAGCATTGGTATGAATGAATGAATGAACTTGATTCACCCTTTAAGAGAGTAGAGGGGCCGGGGAGGAGAGAGGGAAGTAAAGCAATGGGAACAAATGTCCCTCCTATAATCCTCCTTTCTGTTAATTTGAAATCCCCGTACCAACCGCTGTAGGACGCAACAGTCAGGCTTTCTTCATGACATCGAGCACGTGAAGCTCATATAAAGCGTGTTGTTGCTCGGATACAGCTTGGCAAGAACCAATGAGACGGCCATCTCATATAAAAGTAGTTTCTTTTTCAGGTGATATTCAGAACCATTGTCTATTACGCAGGAGCAGTACACACTAACGAGACGCTTGTTTACTGGTCCTTGGAGCACAGAAAGAAACGCCAGAAGTTTTTAAGTGAACACCATCGTGTTATAGTATCTATGCACGTTGTTTCTGTTTACTATGGGATGGAAAAATAATAAGGTGCTAGTGCCAGCCATCCGAATGGCTTACTTTCAGTACACGGCACTCCTCCTAACCAAAAAGAACATTAAAACATTTTAAAGTAGAAAATAAAGAACAAGCAAAATAAATATACTGGACCCTAACGCACATCAGTGCACACAAATCGCGACCAACACAAGTATCGACACTGGAGCATTTTTTTTATCTACCCTCTTGCCTACAGCGCCATTTAAGCATTACAGGGAGTGGTTATACAGAATAAAGTGAACAAACATAGCAGTACATAGAGAACACGTTTTACAGCAAAAACAGAAACAAAACTTAAAGTGATACATAAGAATATTAATGCGTATTACCAATGTAAAATTTTAAAGGATCGCCTTTGGAGCTCTATAGTGAAACCAGAATGGCATCACACAACCATACAAGGACGTTGTTCCAATGTAAACAGCAGTGACATACACATATTGAAAAAAAGAAAAAATCATCCACAGTCGGAGCCAGCAGGTAAAAAAATTAAAGAGCCGCTGCAAGGGCTTTATCATCAAGTAAGCTAACAACTCTATATAGTAGGCAGTCGATTCCACTCAGAAATGATATTGAGAAAAATAGCACTTTTGAAAAGATGTGTCCTGCAAATATATTTTCTCACGTTGAACTAATAATCTGTTCGTTTGCATGTATAATCCAGTTGGGAAATGTACTTATTACGTTCTATTTCAATTTGAGCATAATTTAGAATGTTATGAGAAAAAAAAGCTTCTACTCTAAAGCTTGTCTTCTTCTTTTATATAGAAGCTCTATTGTAATACTTGTTTTGTAGCGGCAATACTAATATAAAATTTGTACTACTAATGGTAGCGGTAATATCAAATTTCTGGCAATATATATACGACGCTACAATTTCTGGCTTCTTAATTTTGTCCCGGTCGTTGTCCGTAGGTGGATCCCATACAGTGAACATATATACTCTAAGGTTGGCTTAACGTAGCTCTTTTGTAGAGGACCACGCGCTTCTTGAGGGAAAATCGTTGCATTTGGACGTAAAAAACTTAACACCTCAAGTGTATTCGCTTTAATTAAATCGACGTACATGTCCAGTGTACAACATACTTCATGAACAAACTCTCTTGATTGAGTTGTGCAGGCAAGTCCTTGCCTGAAACCGGTGATGTTTTGGAATAAGGAGGTTTTGGTTATTGATATGTTTCATAATAGTGGGGTGCACAAGACATGCTCTAATACATTGCAGACAATACCTGTTGAAGATATCGACCTGTAATTGCTAACTATTTTGTCTCATTCTATGCTCCATACACTGACACTTAATGATAACGAAAGAAATGAACTGCGGTTGGTTAGTGGCTATGCCATAAAGGCAATGGCTATGGCATAATTTCGGACTCGGCTCCCCGTACCAAAGGCCATATTCCGGTCTCCGCGAAAGGACAGATCTCCGGTTCGCTGAGATTTCGACGCACGCTAAAAGAATCCGAAGCGACCAGAATTAATTAAACCGGAACACTACGCCGCCTTCAAGAGGCAGGGTGTTCGATTATAATGCCATGAAAGAGCGGTAACTATAGGACCGTTAAACAAAAAAGACGCACTTCGGTTGTCTTATCGTTTTATCCCCTACACAACAATGGTCGCCCGCCTTCGGCACGCGCGCTAGCGAGCCTCGAGGCGTTTCTCGCCATTAGTGCGCGGTCTTCGATAGCGCAACGCGTTGTGCGCGCGCGCCACCTGAGCGTTCCCGTTGGCGAGCCAACAGCAACCTGTCGAAGTGGGCTCACGTTTTATCACCAAGCGCGTCGCTTGGGCGCACTCCAAGCACGCAGCGATCTATGCGTGTTGCTGCCGTCGCCGCGCTGCCCTTGGGAGAGGGCATCGCCGAGTGTCTGTAGTAGTAGACACTACGTGCGAGATGCGAGGAAACTGTATATCTGCGCAATCGAGCGGCAATGAATCAACCGGGAGCCCCCCTTCCCCTCCAAAGCACGCAAAACAGCGCCGACGAGTAACAGGTGAGCGAGGCCTGCGCATGCGGCGATCATTGCGCAATGCGCACCCATCGCATATCCTCCCGTTTCTTCGAACTCGCGTGCCAAAAGTTTGGAAATTGAGACGCGCACCGGGCACTCTGGCGGGGTATTTAGGGAGAGGGAGTGAGATTAGCGATTCAGCAGCAGGTTGGCCAGGAGTGAGGATCGCGGGCAACGCACACGCCGAGGCGGAGCCTGGCGCGGGCTGTGTGCCAGATATACGCGCACGCGAGCTCGCGCTTCCAGGGCGGGCGCGAAGTTCGATACGTTGCGAGCGTGCGCGTCCTTGTACGGGGTGAGCGAGGCGGGCAAACCCCGCCTGTATTCAATTTCTGTAAGAACCCGCACCAACATCTGATTAACGGCGCGAGTGAGCCGATTTTCGGCTTGCCGTGTAACGTACTAAGGTGCCTGCATCACTTTGACGACCTTGGCGTGTGGACATGGGAAATTTCGACGCAACAACAGGAACACAGGACTGTGGTCGTAGAACGAGATAGGTAGTGTTTGGTGCAGAAAACTATGTACCTGCAGTATCCTAAAGAGATGGAGACACGGATTCCGCAAGCTATTTGACGAACTGCGCTTGTGAAGCACTATATTTCAAGCAATAATCATTATGCATGTGATTGTAGTGTTGAAAAGTTATTAGTAGTGCCAAAGAAAGACAGCGCTTGTTGTAGATCTAAAGACAACCTCTTGCACATGCATTAATATGACTCAGTCAGTCAGTGAGTTTGATCTATCTATCCAAGTCAGTTTTGCCATTACGCTCACAAACTTTTAATGCGTTACCATTCTTCGCACTTTCCGAGGACGAACGATGTTAGTATCTATGTATGCTTCTATCTAGCTGTTTTCCAGCCTACCTGGGTCACTGTGTAGTCCCTGGTCAAATGGCTAAGGCATCGGGCCTTTGTTCTCAGGGAACAGGATCAAAGACCAACCGTCGGACCAACTATAGAGTCACTGAGTATATGCGGCAATGTGTACATATACAACGGTCTTCAACGAACCACTTTGCCGCCGACAAGGGTCACCATAGATGCGGGACTGGATATGTTCCGCAATTCAATGAAGCTCTTTGACGCGGACTTGGAGCACTGGGTATGTACCAGTAGGTGTAGGCCACACACAATTACGAAAAATATGTTTGAAGTTTATCCGATGCCGGGCGGAATTGAACCCACGTCACACGGTTTCCACAAGGACATCAAACCGACGCCTTAGCAGGCTTCGCCACAAATGCATCGGGCATGCGCCGCTTTTCAATGGACGCCTTTCACGCCAACGCTTTAGAGAGCTGCGCCATGAATGCACTGCAGGGCCGCTATTTTGTAGCGATGCCTTATGCCTTATTCTATGCTATTCTTATCATCCACCACACACGGCCGCCTGACCGCGTTGATAATGTCGGCAGACCGTCGCTCTGACCAGTGGCCAAGCGCGAAAAGCCTGAAGAAGCATAGAATCGGAAAAGGCATCGCTACAAAATACCGGCCCTGGGTATGTGCCGTTCTTCGATGAGCCTCTCGCCAGCTTGGGTCACAGTGTGTGTGCCTCTGGGTGAACGGCAAAGGAAGGAACAATTCCCAGCGTTCGGACGCGCGAACGCGCCATGCGTTTCAGAGGCCATGCGTTTCGGAGGCCATGCGTTTCGGAGGCTATACGAAGGCTTTGTGACGGAGCCGCTAGACGGCGCCGAGCGTTCTGAAGGAAGCGCGAAAGTGAAGTTCCGCTGCAGTGCACGCCTCACACACAGCTCGTTTCGACGGTGGCAATATGTTGTGTCACTACACTGATTCAATGTTAAACGCATTACCATCGACAGTCATCGTGTGATGGGTTCTGCCGAAATTTCTTCCCATTTAACTTACGCTATTATTCGATGAATTGTTTTGATCTCAAGACGCTACGAGGCTACAATAATTACCGCAAACAAGAGAAACTACAGCGCATTACATAGGTAGGGTTACTTCAAGTACAACTCGGCTTCTTCTGCTCATAAGTCCTTCCTTGTCGATTGGAATTCGAATCTCGAAACTGTATTCTCTATATTTCAGCTAGCACGGGAAAAGAAGTTAAGGGGAAGCTTTAGCTTGTGGCGAACTCCGAATTCCCCATTCAAATATACGTAAAACGCAGAAATGATTTTTGAGAGAACCGCATGACCAATATAAATGAAATCTGTTGCATTTGACATAAAATTAAATTCTCAGAATGGTAGAAAGCAGAATTTGATATCAGGACCTAGAATTTTTACAAAAATTTCCTGAAAGTGGTATGTTTCGAAAAAATTAAAGCGCGTAGTTTACAAATCTGTAAATCTGCACGAAAAACTGCTGTCGCAGTTCTGTAAACTTAGTCTTTTAGACGATCGAAAGCGGACAAATTTGACACATGAATTTACAATTTAAGTCACATTTTTACCACGTTTGTAAAAGTTTGGCAACAGTCGATCCTGCTCACAATTTAACGGTGTACTACAGGGCGGTCTATAATACATCAGTTTTGTCCGCTTTGGATGTAGCGTGAGTTGCAGCTTACAAAATTGTGATATAGCTTTTTTTTATTCCCGAGTTGGACAGTTGTAAACTTGATCCTTGAATTTTTTGAAGTTTTGCGATCTTCTATAATTTTCAAGAAGTCACTAGATTTTAACTTTTGCTTTTAATTACAACAAATCTAATTAACATCGCTTACAATATGGTTGCCGAGAAAAACGATTTCTGCGTTCCGATGTATTTAGATAGGAGCTCGCGAGCTAAAGCTTCCCCTTACATTCGATATGCCTGACATTAATCAGCTTAAGTTCCGTGTTTTATGCGTATCACTAATTAGAATATTTAAACTGGCGTTGCAAGTCGCGAATGATACTGACTGCTTCCACAAAATCACACACAACACTGCATGCAATTTCGTAACCAGTTACGCCAGCGTATATAGTTAAATCAGTACCATACTTCGCAAGTTGTAGTGATAAACCCCAAGTTAACCCTGTTAGCATTACTAGGCGGGAAAAGCGCCGTCTTGCTCTGACGAATTCGCTTGTATTAATCCTTGTGAAAATGTTCAGCATCATGGTAGTTAACTTATTTATTTCATTTTTCGATGTTTAGTGTGCGTAGCAGCGTGCAATAACCTTCTTTCTATTTGCTTAAAGCGGGGGAATTCTTTAAGGAACTGCCAATAAGACCAACTTTCTGAATTAGCGACGGCATCATAACCTTAATGACCCTCATTAATCTATTGTGCTAACACGCACATCGGAAAGCCGATAGAACACGTCATAAGGTTATCTGCACACACCATTAGAGAGAGAAGTCAAAAGAAAGTTTCGTTCGATTGGACGGGTCTTACTTTCTGTCACACAATACCTATATCACTTAATAAAGGTATACTCGCATACTATCTGTCTTAGTCCGGTCGAACGGATTTACACATGCATGGTAGCCGTGTGTAATTCAAAGTATTCGCGTCCTACAGTTACATGGCGGGCTACGAGATACATCGCGATGGAGGTTCCCGGAAATATTTTCGTACTTTCAAAGGGCACAGAAGCACTTTTTGAACTCGGCAAGAAAAAGAAATTGTCAACCCGTACACAGTGCTGCCGTGTACATGCGAGCTACATAATTTTTTGCTGCATTCTTTCACACATAGATTGCGTGCTCACTACTTACCGGTGCCGCCCCAGCTGAGATGAAAGACTGCGTTGAGGGAGAATAGGCATAAGAAAACATTGCACTCTATGTACACATGCATCCGTTCCGAATAGGCCCTTTTCCAATATATCCCCATAAATGTATCCCTTGAAATACGTACAGCGCACATTATTCCAGCGTGTTCATCAGTTTCAAGGAAAAGTGTTTCAGGGCCCCTTTCTGGTACGTTCTCATGCACTTTACGTTCTGTACTTTCACTTTCATTAAAAGTGAATGCCGTGGTCGTGCCGAACATGCTTCGTTCTCAGTAATATATTGCGATATAGTGCGCAGTTGTACTTGAAGCTTTAATCGAGGACAATGATGTGCATAAAGAAAGCGAAATTACAGACTTCAGCGATTACCCCGGCTCTGGACTCATTTGCTGCGACAGTAGCCGGCTCTGACAACGGACGCCGTCACCTTCTAAAGATGATGGTGCTGGGGACCTCAAGCCATGGCGCATGCCTTCCGGCTGGACCGGCCAATTACAATCGAGTGGCGCAGGCAAAAAATGTAATAACTGAATAGACCTTTAAAGACCAGCAAACGAAACAAAGCCCGTGAGAAAAATGAGCGAATTGACCAGCCAGGCGCGGATGATATAATTTTTGTGTTTTTATTGAAAGAACAACTTCCTCACGAGGCGCACAACTTCGTCTTCCTTCGCTACACCATTGCGCTGCGTTCTAAATGCACCCACCACTCTCAGAGTCTGCGCGTTACACAAAACACCGTGCAGACTGTCAAGCGCGAACGTTGCGCGACGTAACACGCCCGGCTCCCATCTGCGCGCTGCCGCTGGGTGGCAAGAGTTTGGTCCCGGCGGAGGGAATGATTTCGGCCCTTCACCGGCGGGGTTGGAAGACTGGGAAATAGCATGGCGACGACAACACATCAACGACAACGTGGCTGTGACAGCGCGATAACAGTGGCGCGACAGAAAGGATGTACCACGAACGGATACAGCGAAAGGCAGTCAGTTTCGAGCTACACTGCTGCAGTCGCAGAAAACACGGATGGGCCATATTTCGGAGCGGAGACAGAGAGATAAGTGATAACGAAAAGGCGGAGATGGCAATCAAGCTGAGCCCGGTTGGCTACCCGGCACTGGAGAAGGGGACTGAAAGATGAGGAGGAGAATTGACAATATACGAGCGCGCACACACGCATGTGTGTGCTTGTAGAAGCGGAAAAAAGCCGAACCGGATCACGAGCCTCAGAAAATTCATTCTCTCACCCTGGAAGTAACATACAAGAGAAACGGCAACAATGCATATTCTTTCGGGAAATCATAACCACGTATTGACGTATATTCACCAAACCTTGCTTTCAGTGCAACGTCGAAGTTCAGTGGTATACTGGAAAGCCCGTAGAAATAGACTTAGCCATAGGGAATCAGATGGGGAGGTTCGAAGCACGCACTTCCTGATGCTTCCATTTCACTTATGGGCTAGGCTAAACAGCTATGAGTAATATATAAAACGCGGCTTGGAGAGTGACGATTCGAGTGACAAAAAAAAAAAAAGTGCTCTGTACCTTTCAAAAATGTTTAGCGCTCTATGTGCCGTAAGTACATTCACACGTCGGCGCCGTCAACAGCAGCAGCAGCAGCAGCAGCAGCAGCAGCGGAAGCCCATGCAAAAGCGCTGTACGGTGGAGAAAGAAACGGGGCGGGCCATAATACGAGTGTACGGGGGCAGACCACTTTGGCTGGACGACGTAAGTGGCGCCGCCGACGGTCAGACGCCAAAGCTCCAGGCACGCGCGACCGCGCGCGCGCGCGTGCGCGCGTCAGGTGCGCACTTGAAAAGAAACACAAGCAACGGCGACCCGAAGGTGCCCCCGCGTAACCGCCTGCCGCCCCCCCCCCCCCCCCCCGTCTCCGCCGCCCCCTTCAGCGCGGTTCCTCTAGCAATGCCCCGCTGCTATTGCTGCCCCAAAGTACCGCCGAGGACGAGTCACGTGACAGCGGCATACGGCAGATGGCCTACCGCGCCGCCGCGGCACGGATGCTCGGGCACACGACACGCACGCTGTCCCCTCCAGCGAGAGAGCACAGGTGGGCGGAGGAGTGGAAGGGGAGCAGCGATGTGTGCACGGGGAAATTGCGGATGATATCCCCTTCCGTTCCTCCGCGCACTCGCTTCTTTATCGATTGTCCGCGATCGTATCGGTATAGCTGCCCGTGTTTGGCTGCCTTCGCCCCTCTCCAACTTTTGTTGTTTTCTTTACTCATTTCTCTTGTCCTGTTCTGTTTTCCCTCCTGTTTGTTTTGGTTCTTGCTTTCCATTAATCTCTGCGAAGCGAGGAACCCGTTGGTTCGCATAATTGCCTCTTTCCTTTTTCGTCAGTTTTTTTTTTCTTTTTTTTCCCCCTCCAATTGCTGCTACATCGCCCTGGTTAAATATTTGTTGGTGAATGCTGGATGTGACAAGTGGCATATTCATCCCATGGTTAGGAGGGGATGATGATGCACGTATGGATCACAAAGAAGCACGTGTTCTCACCGCTTTTCAAGCACACCTATCCACGCCGCAGCACACATATGCATCGCAGGCTAGCATGCATTACGATTAGTGCCTGTCTGTACAGTAGGATGGATACTGGCGCCTTTCACAGAGTATTGTTTGGGGTAGCAACCTTCTCCAAGTACACCGGAGGGATGCATAAGAAACGTGAGAAAGACCTCTGTGGGCATTGCCGAGTCATGAAGCAGCTTATTCCGAAGAGAAACATCTTATAATTCGGAGCATTCTTGGCGAATCATTCTTGAAACAACCCAATATTCTGTAACGACTATCTGGCGACTATCTCGCCGTTTTCGTGCGCCGATCCCGAAAATAGTGCAGTTTAAAATGTGGGACGTTCTCACGCGTACGTGCTACCAGGTATGTACCGCTCTTCAATGAACCTTTCCTGACAGACAACTTGGCTCACTGGGTGCCCACAACGACAGCCTCTCGCGCTACACTCCGCATCAGTTCGCAACACGTGGCAAAAGTATTAACCGTTCGCTGGAGAACCCTTGAATGATTCATTAGAACGATTCTCTACCAAACCGTCATTGTTTTGCATTACGTATATGTCAGTGGGAGTGTAGTTTGCTTATATTTTTTCTCAGCGACGGATTCTTCCTTATTCAAACGTAAAAAAGAAACAAAGAAATACTTTGTTCCATCGATGCAGAATTCCCCGCACAAGAAAAGAATGAACTAAGGAAATGCTCCAAGAAAAATTGCTCTTTTCTTGCATGTAAACTTCGTAGCCAAATCAACTCCACGATTTATTTATTTATTTATTTATTTATTTACTTATTTATTTATTTATTTATTTATTTATTTATTTATTTATTTATTTATTTATTCTCTTGAACATGTGTATTTGGCAGGGACTGCCATATATGATGTATTTTCTCCAGCTTGTCAGCAAGAATATTCCATGCTTTGTCATGAAATCGTTCGTATGCTTTCTTCTACTATCAACCTTAGTTTGCACTTATTACCATATTAATATTACATCGCACTTTTTAAACAAGTCCAAACAACTTGTCGGTGCGTTATATTTTTTGTTTAGAATAAGATTACTATTAGCTGGTGACGTCGAAGAGAACCCTGGCCCTCTGTCGGAAAAGCAAGAGCGTGAACTAATGGAAGCAATACGTTTGTTACCAAAGATATTGGCAGGTCAAGACAAAATAATTAAACAGTTAGAAACACTGCGAACTAAGCACAAGCAAATCGAAGACAAAATTGGGAATCTAACGTCAAAAGTTGCGAAATTAGCTGAGGATTTATCTGTTTTGTCTGCGCTTGGGGACAGAGAAGTGCAAGCGCAGAATAACCAGCTCTCAGAAGCTATGCGAAACGTCTTAATCAATCAGGACGAACTCGAAAATCGTTCACGTAGGAATAATTTACTGTTTTTCGGCATAGACGATGAGAACGAGAAGGAAACATGGGATGAATCGGAACGGAATCTGTCTGCTCAGCCAAACTGGGTATTACTGTTGAACCGACAACAATTCAGAGAGCTCACAGGATGGGGAAACATAATAACGATAAACCAAGGCCCCTTATTGTGAAGTTTGGACTATTCAAGGACAAACAGCGTCTTCTTTCTTCGGCTTCGAAATTGAAAGGCAGCAGAATATCACTGAGTGAAGACTACTCCCAGCAGGTTCGGCGATGTAGAAGCAAACTGATTGCTTATGCGCGAGAACATAACTCTGGAGCTAGATATAAGCTGAAGTACAACAAGATGACTTATGAGGGCAAGACTTATGTTTACGATGATACAACGGATTCCGTAAGGGAGTACATTCAATAGCAAACGAAGCGTGAGCCGCCGTGGCTCAGAAGAAACTCGGCGGATCGCCTGTCCGTCCTCGTTATCAATTGTAGGAGCCTGAAGAATAAAACAGACGTATTCTCTAGCCTTCTGCGCATTTCACAAACAGATATTGTCATCGGAACAGAATCGTGGCTCGACCCTGGCATATCGGATTGCGCAGTATTTCCATTCGAATACATAGCTTATCGAAAAGACCGTAATCACCAGGGAGGAGGTGTGTTCATTCTTGTACATGACGGAATCAGAAGTGTACCGTTATACTGTGATGTTTCTTCAGAATGCTTTTGGTGCAGAATATTGGTTTCTGGTGGTAACAGCCTTGTGGTGGGATCGTTTTACAGGCCACCATCTTCAACAAGCGTAGAACCATTTCACAGCCTTGCACGATCACTGTCGGTCTTATCATCGGAAAATATCCTACTTGGGGGCGATTTTAACATGCCTGACGTTGTATGGCGTGACCGCTATCCTGTAGCGACGAGCGCCTCGGCACTTCACTTGGCCTTCATTGAACTAACACGTAACAATAAACTTGCTCAGTTTGTAAATTTCCCAACGCGTTATGGTTCAGCAAAGGACAGTACGTTGAAGCAGTTACGGCAGCACCAGGAATAAGTCATCATGAGGTCGTAAATGCAACAATAGTGTGCAAGAAGTTACAGGTTAGCAAGAATGGCCCGAGAAAGATTTTTATGTATGAACAGGGGAATTATAATGCCATAGACGAAGAGTTACACTTATTCCTGCCAGTATTGCTGGAATACAGCAGTCAGTACAGCATAGAAAGATTATGGGCTCTGTTCAGAGACAAAATCCTGTTTTTGGTAGCTAAATACATTCCCTCGAGAGTGATATCATCTAGACGTAGAATGGATAAACCTTGGATTAACAAAGAACTGCGTCTGTCAATAAGAAAGAAGGCCGGAGTATACAAGGCATTCAAGATAGCACCAAGTCAGAACTTATATGACAAGCTTAGAACTCTAACTAAAAACTTGAAACAAGAATTAAAGGCAGCAAAAATAACATACTTGTCGTCGCTAGCTGATAAAATAAGATCTAATCCTAAGGAGCTATGGCGATATGTCAAAAGCAACAGAAAAGACAGTGTCGGCGTTCCGGCTCTCCGGCATGAAAGTGATATGTTAACTGATGACACAAAGAAGGCTGATTGCTTTAACGAATATTTTCACTCCGTCTTCACAGCATGTCGTCATACTCCGATACCTGAATTACGCGAACAATTACCTCAAATGCATGACATCGTTTTAAATGAGGCTGGAATTAGGGCTCTGTTGTGCCATATTATTCCTCATTCTGCTCATGGTCCGGATGGTATATCAAACCACGTCTTGAAACGCTGTTCCCACAGTATTGCTCCTATCTTGGTTGAATTATTTACCAAGTCAATAAATTCTCAACAATTACCTAATGACTGGAAAATGGCCAATGTAACTCCTATATTTAAAAGTGGTCGTCGTGATTTGGCAAGCAATTACAGACCGGTGTCTTTGACATCAGTCTGTTGTAAAACACTAGAACATGTTATTTACTCTGGTCTTATTGAGCATCTTCAGGACCATAATTTTTTTCATCCCGACCCAGCATGGATTTCGCATGGGATTATCCTGTACCACTCAACTTACTGAATTCATACATGACGTTGCACTCGGCTTTAACAATAGTACAGAGATTGATGCTATATTTATTGATTTTCGAAAGGCGTTTGATGTAGTCCCGCATAACTTACTTTTGCACGAACTATCATTTCTTGGCCTCCCCGATTCACTTTACGGTTGGATTAAAGATTATTTGTATAAACGGCAGCAAAAAGTGGTTCTGAACGGTGCGACGTCGAGAACGGTTAATGTTTTATCAGGTGTGCCTCAAGGGTCGGTCCTTGGGCCGCTGCTGTTCCTCGTATTTATCAATGACTTAAGTGAAGGCTGTGTTTCAAATATCTGACTGTATGCGGATGATTGCGTTGTGTACCATCCTGTGTCTTGTGTCGAACATACGAGTGTGTTGCAGTCTGATCTCAAAAAAATTTGTTCCTGGTGTGCTAAATGGAAAATGGATTTGAACGTAGCAAAGTGTTATCATGTTGAATTTACGAACAAAAAGAAAAAGGTGCCCAGTTCATACTTAATAAATAATGTTTTAGTACAATGCGTTGAAGAAGTCAAATACCTGGGCGTCACGTTAACTACGGCATTAGACTGGACATCCCACATTGACGCAACAAGCGCTAAAGCGTGCCGCCTTTTGCACCTTTTTCACAGAAACTTCAACTATGCACCAAAACCACTGAAGGAAGCTTTGTATCTTACAAATATTAGGCCGGTGTTAGAATACGCTTGCGCAGCATGGGACCCCTTCACAAAAGTTCTTGAAGATAAGTTAGAGCGTGTTCACAAAAGGGCTGCAAGATTCGTCACGGGCATCTACGACTACAAAATTAGAGGTTCGCAAATCAGGGAAAATCTAGGATGGAAGTTGTTGTCCACACGCAGAAATATAATCAGGTTAAAGCTTTTACACAATTTTAACAGCGGTAACACAGGAATCGATAAGAACATATATTTAAAACCACCTCATTATCAGTCTAAAAGACGCGACAATTCCAAGAAAATAAGGGCCTACCAAAGTCGTATTAATGTATTTAAGTTTTCATTCTTTCCGCGAACAATTGCAGAGTGGAATTTGCTCCCGGATGAGATAGTGTCTGCACCCACTTTTTCATCTGCCATAGAGAACTTTATGTGAATCTGTTTTAGACAATATTTCCAGTGTGCCATTTTATGCATTGTGTAACAAATCTTATAATCGGATGTTGTTAGTATTGGATGTGTTGTCTTTCTTTAATAATTACGATTATTGTATTTCTAATACGTACCACAGATGATATGATGCCGTTGTTCGCGAAGTTGACTTTTATGTTTGTAATTAACCCCCCTACGATAATGCCCAACTCGGGCGCTGTAGGTATTTGTAATAAATAAATAAAAAACAACAGAGTATTTCACATTTGTTGAACAAGGTACGCAGATCTATAGTCAACGTTTCGAAAAGAGGACTCGTCTGCTGCAGGGCAACAGCAGAACTGCCACGAAGTGATAGCGTATCGACGAAGATTTCGTTAACGAAAACATTAATTATGCGTAAGTCAGTGAAAAACTTAGTATCATTCTCAGTGGATAGAAATTCCGGCAGAACCCATCTCCCGGTGACTGTCGATATTAATGCGACTAGCGTTGAAGCAGCAAATGCGTCCATACATGGACGGGCCGAAATGCGTCGTGCATGAAACGCGTATGATGCAGCGGAAGGAGGGGTCTCCTCTCTCGCGCGCGCTCTTAATGATGAAATTTACCAATAAAAGTGAGAACGTGCGCTCTTCTAGCTTACAATAAAAAATAAAGCTTTGCGCCCGAAAAGGAAGCCCGTGCAATCGTGCCGTTTTTCGTTCGAAGTCGGTTATGCTGAACCTCCATTCTACAGCGCCAGGTGGACGAAACTGGCTGCGGGTGGGAGGCCGCGTTTATTGAAGCTTTCATTGCGGCGTCCGCGAGTCCGACGCAAAGGACATGTAGGAATAGCCGGCGGAGACTGTAAACAAAGGTGCCTTCAGCAATCCGGTGTGTCACACGTTCCTTGAATGCTAATCACATGAACGTCGACAGTCATCGTTAGATGGGTTCTTCAGGATTTTTTATTCGTCAAAGCTTGAAGATACACGTTAATGTTTATTGCATTAAATATTCGCCGTAAGATGAACTTTACTACGAGGGAAAATCTTGTAGGAGGTGTTCTTTATGTATCTCGACAGTACAATATATTGAGCGCTCTTTGGGCGCATAAGAATCAGCATGTAGTCACAATCGATAGACGCTTTTGTATACCCTGTGCGCTATAGCTAGCACTACATTTACTGCATATGGCCCCGTTAGTAACTCAAGCTAGAACGAGGCAGCTAGACTCGGTCACCCTTTTAAAAGGACAGATGCCTTTCCTCGAGCAGTCCTCGCAAAAATGCTGGCTGACCATTTACTGCGTTCTCGCGAGATGGCCCACGCTGGCATTAGTGCCAGAATAGGAACAACGCAAGCAGAAGTGAATGGTCGACATGAGCGCTAATAACTGTGTGTTGCCTGGACCAAACCACGTAGTATTAACGTTCCTTATTCCATGGTCGCGTACACGTATACGAAGGCCACTAGGGCCCACGCAATCAGTAATTCTGTCGTTCACAGGCGCGTATCGTGTGCGCCGCGTCATTGAAACTGCGAATCGCTATGGCTACGAGTCATTTCGGTAACATGCAGGCACGCCTATATAGGAACGTGTTGTTCCGCACAGCTGTGTTACAGCTGATAACTGACCGACCTAGGCCAGCACGTTATGCTGCGTTCTGCCGTTTTCAAAGAGCGGTCCTGTTGAGAGAATACGAGAAAAATATCGGAGAAGAAAACTAACTAAGAAGCCCGCAAAGCGCTTTACTTTGAGGCCTTTCTGCTCCTCGACTACTGGCGAGCTAGCTGTGCAAGCGGCGGCGTGCGGTTCGGCGCGCGACAGCCGTCGCATCTTGCCCACTGCATGGCCGGCGGGCTCAGCGATGGCACGAGCCGGTTCGATTACAATTACGGGTCCGCCAAGTGCGTAAACGGCCGGCACACGAGCCGGAACGCATGCTTCGCGTTTGTCGCGCCCGCCCTTCGCGTGAAGAATAAATAGGGGAAAAAGATGCGCCGCTGTTGCCTCCGGGTGCCGCTGCCGACCGACGCGTTCGCGCTGCCTGTCGTGCCCAAAGGATGTAATTTTAGCGAGTGCGCCGCTGTTGTCAGGCTCTCTCGAGGCGCAATATCGCAGACACGCTATACGTGCCTCACGGATTCGCACAGTGAGCGAAATACGCACCATGTTGATGCGCAGTATAACCAGTACAATTTCAAAGGAGCCCGCGGTGACAGCTTTATCGTGTCAGCATGAAGTCTCTGTGACCCGATAGCAATAGCACGCGTTGCGCTCCCCAGGCTCAGACATTTTTGTGATTCCTCTGGTTTTGTACTTTTGGGGCTCGAAGAGCTAGGCGAGCGACTGATGGTTAAAGTTAATTTCGCGGTTACTGAGGCGTTTTTCGTCGCATTGTTCACATTCAGAATATTTGAGCGGGATGATAATAGAAATTGTCCTTAGAATGTCTTCTCCGGAGTCAACAAGTCACACCACAAGCTTGCGAGAAACACTACAATTACTATTTTTCCTATGAATCGTTCGCTACGCATTCGTAGGACAAAGTTACGTAAAACAAGTTTCAAGATCGGTAATATGGGGACGAATTTTTCGAGACGCTCTAGTTAGAGGATTTTTTATCACACTGACTGATTTCGGTCCTGCAATTAAAATACGTGCTTTGCAGTAAATAATTTAAATGCTAACTTGTGTAACGTAATTATGCGTTCATCAGTCACTTTCACAATTCAATATTGCCTGTCAAAAAACGATGTTATCTCCGCTATGTTTTCTTCAAAACAATTGGTTCTCCCTTGAAAGTAACGGAATATGACGTGATTGCAGTGGAGGACAAAACTTGTCTCTCTCTGTGACAACCCCGAAAATAGACAGTTCGGAGGGCGGATTCACCATTTGATGCTTGAGCTTTTTTGTTCATCATGAGCAGTGCAAATCCCACTGTGCGCGGGTATTAAAGTTGCGATCACATACTTATGTCATCCTTTATGTCGCGTATACTTCACATACCGGGTGTTTGAGCGAACACTTTCAATTCTTATTTTTAATTGCCTGTGGCAGATAGCACACTTCTAGTCTATGAGCTGGTCTACTCGAAGGGGCGGGCGCTGCTTGCACAAAAAATTGAAATACATAATCGGTTAACTAACAAAAAAGATACTAATTAAGTTTTTGACTAACTACCTTACGACACATCTTGCAATTTAAAAATTCTATCGGGTGAGACTGCAAGGCATATCCACTTGAAAGGAATTGGGTGAGTGACACCATTTACGAGATATGTGTCGTCAAACTTCTCAGTACCAAATGCACTGTCGTTCCACTTACTTTCTTAAGGAAACGCCGCTTTATGCAATTAAGCAGAAAAGTAACTGGAACGCCCGTGCATTGCTCTGCAAAATTCGGGAATAATTATCGCGAAACTGGTGTCGTCTATAGAATTCGTTCCAATTCGAACCAGAATTCGTGCCAGAATTCGAACTCCTCGGCTAGAATTAGTAAATTGCAATACTTGGCATAAGACAGTCAGTAAAAAAATTAGTAATTTTTGTTAAGTCGTCAGTTATCTACTTCAATTTTTTGTGCAAGAAATGTCCGCCTCTTCGAGTAGACAAGCTCTTGGACTAGAGTTGTGCTGTCTGCCCCAGGCAATTTTTAAAAATTCATGAAAATGTTCCCTGAAATACCCGGTATAGAGAATAAAGCGTTTGAACACCCCTCAAATCAGTGTGATTGCGCCGAGAGTCTGCCCTTCTCAAAGGCCTGCAGTTGTATAGCTCTCAAAAAGGAGACCACACCTCCAACTATATAGCATTGCGGCATTCCGCGCAGTGTATAATTCGCATAAGCGGAAGGCTCAAAATAAATGTCACGTCGGACCACCTCGACGGCGAAGGAAGAATCGACGGCGATGCGCCGTCCATGGAGACTCTCGCAGATAAGAGAGCAGAGCTATAAAAAAGATACAACACTGACAGAAAGATAAAAAAAAAAGAACGATCTCCTGGCCGGCGTCATCGCTCCCTCTCCAAGCCTATTCAAGTTTTTCTTTCAATTTGGTTGCCTTTTATTTTGTTTTGTTTTTTTCCTTTCCTTTCCTTTTTTTGTTCTTTTGTACACTCGAGAGTTGCGAGCTAACGTGCATGACCAATCCGCGAATTACGATTTGGCTCGCGCGCCCACCACCGTCCTTGTCCGAGGTAGCTCCGGCAGTAAAAAGACCTCCAACTTGTTAAAACTGAAGCGAGGGCTGGAAAGAAAGCAGGATGGCCACCGGTGTCCGCCGTGCACAGAAGCGTCGGTGGTGCCTGTGGCGTAGCGGGGCAGGCGGACTAATGACCCGACCGATGCTCGCGTTATCGCACCGAGCTGGGCGGAGGAGGACCTAATATGGCGCAGAGGTATAAGGCATCGATCTGTCCGGCTGATCTAGTATATCGCAGTGTGTGGCCCTCCGAAGGCTTTATGTGTATGAGCTGCATTTGCGCCCACTCTCGCCAAATGTGGCCATGCACGACTGACTGCTCCTGGCGGCTTCGCCCTCACCTCGAGCCCCGTTACTACGTACCGCACTTATGGCGTTCCCTTTCCTTCTTTTTTTTCCACCGTGGTTTCTTTTCACGTTATCGCTGTAGCTGATGGTTTTATTTTTCATTCACCTTCTCTCTGTCTATCCCTCTGTTAGCTAAAGAGACAAGCTCTGCTGTTCAAGGGCGTATACTATACACGAAGACGCGTTCATTGTGTCCGGGCTGTATGCGTTTAATGAGCGATCTTTGGGCGAAAGGCGGCGGCTACCTTCAGTAGCTCGAGTGCATCAACTCGTGAAGGCCATACCGTGCACCCAGCGACAAGTCAGCCTGGTTTCTTTTTTTTTTTTTTTGTGTGTGTGTGTGTGTGTGTAAGCGAGAGAGAGAGAGAGACTGAGTGAAAACAATCACTCAGTTGGGAAGCATCCCTGTTCGCGTATTCTCCACGTACGACAAGGAAATAAATTCAAACCGATTCTGGAATGACCTAAGGAAAACATTTCAGAACTTCGTAAGTTCGCTTTTTTAATAAAGCGTGCCATAAAGCTACGTCTCAACTCAGAGAACCTTCAAAATGACCGATTTCGCTACTGATATTTACCTAGGAAGTACCGCTTGTCCGTCCGTCCGTCCGTCCGTCTGTCTGTCTGTCTGTCTGTCTGTCTGTCTGTCTGTCTGTCTGTCTGTCTGTCTGTCTGTCTGTCTGTCTGTCTGTCTGTCTGTCTCTCCGTCCGTCCGTCCGTCCGTCCGTCCGTCTGTCTGTCTGTCTGTCTGTCTGTCTGTCTGTCTGTCTGTCTGTCTGTCTGTCTGTCTGTCTGTCTGTCTGTCTGTCTGTCTGTCTGTCTGTCTGTCTGTCTGGAAATAACGTCGTGTGATTTCTCATGAGAACCACCTTCCTCTTCTTCTTCTTTCTCCTTTTGTTCCCTTTACCCCTTTCCCCAGCACAGGGTAGCCAGCCGGTACTTACACTGGCTAACCTCCCTGTCTTTCCTCCTCTTTGTCTCTCTCTCTCTTCTGAAGATAATGAATTTGAGCCGACAGGACAGTGATGGCAATGCCAGGGCAAATTAACTTCGCCCTCCTTCAAAATAAAATTTCAAATGCAAGGACAACCAAGTGTGTGCTTAACTGGGCTAATTGGTGCATTCTTAGAAGGTAACCGAACAACGCTTCAGACAGGACGAAGTAAAGACCACAGACACAGAGCTGTGTCTAAGAACATTCAAACAAAGAACAAGCACACATACTTAATTGTGGAGAGGAATGCTGTTAGAAACGAAAAAAACAAAAACAAAAGCCGGAAAGCGAAACAAGCGAAAGCCGGAAAGTTCTTGCGCTGTGCGCGAACATCACTACTGGTAAGACACTATAGATCGCAGCTAAAAAGAGCAACATAACAGCGAGTGAACCAAGGTGTCCATTAGCCGAACATGCAACGCAGTCTTCGTGGTAGATGATTTGCTTTCTCTCCGAATTAGTCTCAAGCCACAGCGCGCGCATTCATCTTCCGTGCGGCTTTGTGGGCACCTTGTCTGGCGCAACACAACAGAGCTGATTGGCGGTTGCGAGGTGAGCTGCAGCGTAAAAAAAAAAAAAAATAGAAAGAAAGAAGAGAGAGAAAACAGGTGGAGAAAACCAAAGAAGGCGATAATGTAAGAACCCATTCTGAATCATTCGACCCTGCGGCACGCCATAAACTCTTTCTTTAATATTATTTCTTCAGCATTCTCTGCTGTGGTTGGAAAGTGTGAGCCGCCGTGCATGAGCAGGGACCTGGGGTACTGCCGTTTTCACAAAGCCATCACGGCGGGCGTTTCGCTCGCTGCACTGTAGTTTCTCTGCAAATTTCTGCTGACGTGGCGTTTTCTCTATATCCGCGCATTACAATTAAAGCGTAAAATTTTGTGTCTCCCGGGTGTATTCTGCAAGCATTGAAATCAGGTGACCGGTAGTATAACGGACATACTCACAAACCATTGAACGAACATGCACGCTCCGACAGCATAGATATAGTACTCATTCCTGACGCGAATGTAATGCGTTTATAACTCTTCCGTTGTTTCGCAAAATAATATTCGGACATTTGATTACGGATCGACAGATACCAGTCGGTGTTCAACATGAGCGGCCATTGTATACTGTATATCGCCTAGAATGACATCGAAACGCCCACAGCAGCTTTTTCTCGAAGAGGACCACAGAAGTATGAAAAAGATGACGACAAAGAACAGCTGCCCAGAAAAACGACACAGCTCATTTTCGACTGCAATAGTTTATTGGCGGCGCTTAATTGCTTAAGAATGTGGGCTGGCGCAGTACAACGTTCGTTTCTTTCAGTCTTACTTATTGAGCATAACTAATAGATGAGAAAGCGCTTAGGGCTGTGCTACGAAAAGATAATAAAGAATTAAGCCACAGATGAGCTACTAAGCAGTTGCGATCCTTTCGTGACTGTCATTATATACCGTGTGCCCTAAGGTGTCCCTAAATAATAGCGGGTTTTAGCCCTTGGAAGCACATTGCCGTTCGCGACAATGTCAGCCATGGTTGGCGCATACGAAGATATAGTGCAAAAGTGAAAACAGCGTTATGCGCGTGATCCTAAGTCTATGTGAATGAACATATATCGGGAAAGCTGGCCATCGCAATGTGCGAGTCTACCTTCGCCTATTCCCGTCATGCGCTTTGAGGACTTACGAATAAACGTGTGCAGGGCCATAGCCGTCCTCTGTCCCCAAGTCCTTGTATCTTCTTGGATCTGAAAGTGAAAGCGAAAGTGAAACTTGTTCAGAGTCGCCCCTTTCTGTTCGCTGAAACGGCTCCGGGACAAAGAAAGCTGCTTCAGCTAAGGCTGCCGTAGAGAATGCATTACGACTTAGGCATGCGTCTAAACATCTGGAGAGCTTGTTGTCTGTCTGGAAACGTTGTTGATCCAGGTGCAGTTAGAGAAATGGGAGGTAATCGCGGATCAAATGCACGCACCTCTACAATACGCTTAGAACAACAACTATTAAAGAACCATGCAAACATTTTTTCCCAAGAGAACGGCAAAAAATACTACGCACCACGGAGCGAATTTCATTCCTTCACTACAAAGAAAAAAGTGGCTCATGATGTGCGTAAATGAGCAAGAGGTAAAAGATAAATAAAGAAACATACCTTTATCTTAACGAAGCCGCTTACAGAAGTGTTGTCTTCCTTGATAGTATTAGATTGAGTGAATGCATGGAGTGAATGCATTAGAATGTTGGGATTCAGAGGAATGTGCCAACTGGCGACTGCACTTCCCGGACCTCTCACTGGGCCTTCGATTGCCGCCTGGTCCATCCCTATTTGATGCAACCTTATTGTGTCGCCTGTGACTAGGCATTGCGTTTACTAACTCCAATTGTTTTCACGTCAGCAAGGTTCACAGTGACTCGCACTGCTTATGTGATTGCGACGACAGCATAGCGCATATGTTGCATCTACTGCCTTGCTTTCGATGACAGAAGAGAGTCTTTGCGTGCTGCTTTAAGCCAACTGCACTGCCGAGCGTTCACAAAAGAAATTATATTGGGACCATGGACTCGACTGTGATCCGCACAGAGAGCCCCTGCTGCACTTTTTAAAGACGACTGGGATCTGCGACTGCCTTTAATTCCACGGTGACTGCTGTTGTGTGCATGTGTGCCCTCATCACTTCTTATTCCTTTCCTTTTCTTTCCCCATCCCCAGTGTATAGGGCAGCAAACCAGGTGAAACCTGGTTTTCCTCTCTGCATTTTCTTGTTCTCTCTCTGTCTGCATTAATGGGGCAGAACACCAGCTGCGCCCGCTTCAAACATGTTTCAGTGTTGCTGAGAGGCCTAATCACAGAAGGCGCCTGGAAATGAAAACGTACCTTTGTACAACAATCCCTAGTTTACACCGAGTCATACCATTACGACGATATAATAGGGAACACCTTAATTTTGAATTAAAGTCACCGGTGATAATTCCTATACCTGCTAACCATAAAGTGTTCTACGAGACGAATTGTTCAGAGGGAAATCTAGCTGGCTCATCAAAGTTTGGAGGACGCTTAAGCTTCGCCTTTAAGAGTGGAACGCAATAGTATTCAAAGATCCCTGACTGCGTCTGACGCTTCCCGGCAACTGCAGCTTATGTTACCGTAATGTTTACTGGGAAACGCTAGCGGCGAACGCTATGCATGAAGGCGAGCTCTGTTGTAGAAACAAGGCCTCTTGCGTGTGCCGCGATGCGGCTTAGGCGAGCGCCATCTGGAGCTGTTGCAAGGAAGTGGGCGCGCCGCTTTGTGGCTATCGAGATTTGCGAAAGAGGTCTTTGTTTTGAATTTCCGCGTAACAGCATTATGTTTTCTCCTATATTCAAGTTACAATCTGATGTCTGTAGGTTGTGTGTAAGTCATACTTTAGGATTTCTCTGCATATTTTACCTTGAGAAATTCCATTAGTTCAGTAACTTCCTTGCGCTACGTGGAGGGCCTGCGTGGTTCGGTATGCGTGGTTCGACATGTCTGCCAAAACGATGGTCGACGCTGGACGCAGGACGCCTGACGCCGTATTTTCTGCGGCACGGGGACCCTTAACGCTATCGCGGTAATACAAGCACGGTTGACTAGAATTAAAGAATGCAGAGTAGCCATTGTTTCAGAACGAATTTCAGCGTCCTCTATTTCCGTACTCACGGGTGTATATGACGCACTTCTTTTCCAGGCAGCCGGTTATCGCACCGAAGAAGTGTGCGCATGTAGACAATCGCGTTCTTTTCTTTTGGTCGCCTTGGTGCGAACGAAGCTGCCCACAAAGCCGCATGACTCGATTGCAACAACGCGTGCGATCCCCCTCCGTTCTCGTTTTAGGACACCGCCACACTTTGGCGGACCCCGAAAAGTCTCTTCGTAAAAGCTCAGCGGGTAGCATAAGCGCTATCGAGCGATGCTCTCCATCTTCGTCTGTCTAGCATCAGCGCATACTTCTTTACTTTTGACCTATTTTCAGCACTACGCGCCATTCAAGAAGGCGGCAGGCAGAAGCAACGATGCCCTAACCGGTGATCGTACACCCGCTGACCACATAACGGGTCTCTTTCTCGCAACGTGCCTTATTGGTGCTCCAACGTTGTGGGCGATTTGCGCCAGTTTGCAGCGTGCAGTCCAAGCTCAGCGGGATGTGGCCTTTGCCACGTCCAGGGGAAACTTCCGCTCGCTGGCTCACCCCGACTATCTCGCCGGCACCGCCACCTCGCGTCAAGTGTTCAAGACGGAGCACAAAAGCGCGCAATTTTCTCGCTCGGCATGACGGCGCCGCCTGCTGCTCGATTTTCTTCTCCGCCGTTTACTGGCTGAACGTGCTGCGATCGCCGCGCGTCGTTGCCTTCGCTTCCGTCTGAGGGTTACGATGTAGTCGCAGGGAACAATGGGGCTTGATTCGCGGTGGCGCGGAAGAGAGAATATGGTGCAAGGTCGAGGGAACTAAGAGAGGAAAAGAGAGCACGCTCTGTTTTTCTTTTTTTTTCTTATTCTTTTTTCTTGTTGTTGTTGTTGTTAAGCGTTTCAGATTTGGTGGGATTTACTATGCTGCGTGAGCATTGAGGTGCGAGCTTCGGGAACTGCGCCAGCGCTCTGTGTATCAGGTTGGCCGGTTCGTGGAGAATACCCTCATCGGAGCAAAGAACTTCCAAGTGCATAATGTGTGTGTTATCTAACACAATAGAACTGCACTCCATGAGCGGGCTAGGAAGCGACGCGTTAACAAACCAAACCAGCCGGTCCAAACGGGCGGCAGTACGCCGTCGCTCAAAAAGTATGGGGAGGCTGAAGCGGCAACTGCAGCAACTTCTCCCAAGAGAAGATGAAGGCCCGCAGTAAACGCGGGTAGCTCGCGCCGCCGACCTGTGTGGCGCCATCTGCCGGATAAGAGAAACATCAACTAAACGTCGAAGCCGGCAGACGCCAGCAGCTCGGTGCTGCATTAGCTTCCCGTTTACGTGCCCCCTCGGCACTGGACGGTGGCGTGCGCTGCTGCCTGTCATTGTACCTCGTATTTAAAAGAATGTTTTATAATTGACTAAATGTAATAGCAGCAAACAAATGAGCAAATACCAACGACAGCCGAGGACGTAGGTATCACGTCACAAATTAAGTCAAAGGAGAGATCTTTTGAATCATTTATCCGTTCTTATCTTTTTCATTAACTTAAAATAACCAAGAAAGGTTACTGCGTTCCCTTTCTGCAGATACCTTAGACATAGCGAACAGTTAAGGCTGCTTTTGTTTGGAATAACGCGCACATGTAAAATGAATGCTCTGACTGGAGTGTGAAATCCTTACTTTAATAAGAAGGTGATGAGGTTAATTAGCCTGGCTGATGGACAGGTGTGGTATTCAAGGCGTTGGGTATACACAGTGGCCACACAAACAGCACGTACATCTACAGATGCTCACATTCAGATTGAAGCTATTTCCAGCCCTAGGAACAAAGCCAGTTACTTCATTCCAGACAAGAAACTGCATGTCGGATTTAGACGAAAACGAGGAATGAATGAGGCTGTTTCCTCCAGCTTTAGTTATTTGCCGACACTTTTGTACCCACCTTGTGCCGCTCTGCAAGCATACGTGAGACCTGGAACAACATGCGCCATTTTTTGCGACGTCACCTTTTTACCCTGGTAATGCTTATTGAATAACCTTTATGACATTGGCGACAGCTATCTTTATAAAGCCTTCAAAACGATTTATTTCTTGGCGGAACTATGGAGCTTTATTCGGGACGCATTTTAATTGTCCTAAGGTAGCAAAAAAAAAAGAAAAAAAGAACACGAAGGAAATGAAAAGAAGAAAACAAAGAAAAACCGCTAACAATACAGTTATAATGGGAGAGCTGTTAAACTGATGCAGTAAGATCCCCTGACGAAGAGAACAATAAAAATGTAGTGCAACCAATGACAGTTTCATTAAAATTCTAGTTGTCAGCTTCACAGTACTGCTAGATGGCTGGCAACTTAATCATAAAACACGAATTAACGGTCGCGTAACAGAATTAGCGCTTCTGCTTCTGGTCCTCAATATTTAGCGCGACTCTTGGAGTCGTGATTCGCATATATAATCTCGAGATATTGTTGACAGTGTCGAATTCCATTGACATTGTTATGGAGAAAGGTTATGTTACGTGGAGAAGCTGAGAGAAAAACCAGGAACAAGTTTGTGAGAATAGACAAGGAGGCCAAGAATATATGCTAACATAAACTGAAGGCATCTCCTTTTTTCCAGTGCCATATTTAGATTTCTTGTATAACGATATTTTCTACCTTTGTTTTGACCTGTAGACTTGGTGGGTGTGTCCCACGTAATATTATATTCTGCACGATACCGCACGCGTGACACGCCCATGAAGGGTGTCAGTTGTGACGTCTGTTCGTCGAGTATCATGCGACTAATACATTCTGTTCACGCATGAGTGGTACTAACTGGCTGCGAAAGTGCTAGGAACGAACACTGTGCTGCGAACTCTCTGGCTATTGTCAAGATTAATAACTTATCCATCACCGGCGACTACACGGCCAACGCCCTATGTGCGCTCCCACTTTGATGGTAAATGCCTTCACTACTTGGCAATTGACAGGCAGTCCTACTATGGCAGCGTGTTTTCCCGTGCGCCGACCTCGCAAGACCCGCCGAACGCTTCTTCGTTACGCGAGCGGTGTTACGCGGCCTATATTGGATCTGGCGAGCCGCGACCTCCTACGATGCGATGACAGCCGGAGTGACAAGAGAGCTTCTCGGCAAGGATGGATTTGCAGAATGGACTCGGAAGCCTTTCTCGTCGCGTGGCGACGGGTCGAACGGCAGGCATTTTACATCAGCAAAGGCTCGTTCTCGTTTGCAGCTGCTGCATTTCACTTTTTTCAGTTCCGACTGGCCGACACCTGACAGCTGTCAAGAGCGTGCAGGCCCTGGCCGCTCGCTGGTGCGTGCGTCTTTCCTCATCACGTATAGCTTACAGCGACGGACACAGGGTGGCGCTGTCATCGTACTGTCGTGCGTGTATGCGACATTCGCATGTTGAGTTGCTGTTACTGTTAACGAGCAAATCCGCGGGAACAAGAAAGACGTAATGAGAGCAGCATTCCGGGCAAGTTGGTAATCCATAACTCAAGTAATATTGCGCAACAAAAAAACCGCACAGACCTAAGGGAAGAAGACACCAAGCGCTGGGTGTGTCTTCTTCTCTTATGTCCATATTTTTTTTGAGCAATATTATTTAAACAAGAAAGACGCATGCCATCTTCGTCGCGACTGCGAGCGTTCTGTCATGCGCGCGGGATGGCGTGGGAGCAACGCCAGAAAAAAATGATAAAAAAAATTAAATCACTTTATTTATTCTCAAGTACAGTGTGGAAACATATTCTACGGAGAAAAAAAAAAACTAGTTTAAGCAGCTTGACTAGCCCGCGGCCATAATGAGACTATCTTACAATGTACAGGGGTGACTGAACGAAAGTTAACGTATGCAATTATTTTTGGTAACGCCAAGCAAGCGTGACCTAAGCACTCAGGCTTAGAACAAACTCAGAATACGCTGAATGAATAATCAGTAATTGAGACACATAAAAAATGTGGAGATTTGCTGCGCACTACTCGTGCTTGATAGTTGGCAATTGGGGCACTATTGCCGCTTCTATAGTACACCACTCAAACATCGCTGCGGCTAAAGTTAATCTATATAGTACTTGGATCAGCAAGCACGAGGATGACTGGACCTCGTAGGGTACGCCTATTAATCATTTTAAAAGTGAAACCTCTAGACTCCGGTGTAGCTTTTCAGAGCCTCTTTTCTTTTAACTGCCATGTCACCGATGAAAGCATTATCCAAGCACCTTTAGGCATACCGCAACTGAGTTAGTGTTGGTTAGCCGCCGCGGCGAGTCACTGGCTGTGGTTTTCTGTTGTCAAACGGCGGCTAAATAAAAACCTTGCATACAAAGCTATATATTTGGTCTAGCTATAGACGTAGACAGCATATACAGACGTGTTCGATATGACCTGCAACACGGTACCCGTCGTTGAAAGGGCTCCAAGATTACATCGCTGCGCCAACGCATACGAAACAGAACTGAACACCCTTCCAATTACTCGTGTTTTTTAGGCCAATTTTTTGTGTGACGTAGACGCCTTGCAGTCTTGGAGGCCCTTCGACTATGGGCGCCGTGTTGCAGCTCATATTTAACGCGACAGTACCTTGCACACTCACACATATTCGCTTTTAATCACGCGTAAGGTTCATTAAATACTTGAGGTAACAGGTCAGAGAGATCATACATGTGGCCATCGTGGGTTTCTCTGTGCAAGACGTGAAGAACCACAGAAAAAAGAAAAATCACCTTGATGGGAGCGATTTAATCAAATGAGTCGTTGCGCTCCCATTTATTGATGTTACCTAGGCTGGTCACTACTCCTTTCATATCGTTGCGCTGATTTACGCAGGAGACAAACGGTACGATTCGGCGTCCCATCCGATGTGCGGGTACGGCGCTGCATGCTCCGGCGTACTAAGCTTCCTGAATAAAACGACATGCAGCATACGATGAGTCAGGATATATTCGACGCGAATCCGAACGAGCGAGCGTTATGTAAACTCTGCCCAGATCCAGCGTCCCAGCTTGTACGCTCGAGAGACCTCATATCCTAGTCGAGAAGTAGAAAATAAGCAACTTCGCACGACGCTTCTTCGCTTTACGGGAACATTTATGTCTGCGCAAGCGACAAAGCACTTCACTATGGCGCGTGCTCCACTGACGGCTTCGCTGACAGCCAGCGATAGAACCGGTAAGCCTAGCTCGGTGGACGCCGCGGCCGACGGTGTTTGCAATCCAGACGGAGCTCGTCGAAGAGCCCTTATTTTAGAGCGCAGCTCGTAGATGCCTGTTCCTGCGGCGAGCGTCGACATTGTCCCTCCTGATCGGGCGAACGAGCGCAGTGAAGGACGAATGCGAACGCGGAGCGCAGCCGGAGATGAAATACGGCGATAGCGAGAGAGCGCGAGGAGGAAAGCGGAGGAGAGGGTGCAGCGGAACCATGAGGCGGAAGGCGGAGGAGGAGGGTATGGTGAAAGCTTTAGAATACGTAGTGTCGCGCAACACGGACTCTGCGGCGACGATGGCTACGAGATGGCGCCAAAGCGCTGCATGAGAGGAGGTCTGTCTGCGGCGGCTGCTGTGAATTGCGCCCACGCGTCACCTACGCGCCGCCTCTCGCGATTAGCGAGGCCGCCGCGCCCTACTTCATTCCGTTTGGAAAGTGCCGCATGAGACAAATTGCCTACGCTAGCCAATGTATCGCGAAATCAAAACACGTATAGAGCTGCGCTCAAATTTCGCATTAGGGAGGGTCGTAGTCGTTGGCAAATTTTGGCGAACACCATTAACACCTTACACTTATATCGCCCGTAGTTAAATTAAATTAGTTTACTAAACGCCGTCGATGCGAAAGACAAACGTGCAAGCCAAGCAAGCGGCCTCGCCCAGACGGTCGGTGTGTTCTCTACCTGAGAAATGCCCTCGCATCGCGGCTCCCCATCTCGCCAGCGCTAATGTACTAGGCGCTGCTTTGCAGAATAGGCAGACGTTCGGGATAACTTTAGTGAACCGCTAAAACTACTTGGTGTCAGAAACGAATTATAGTTGGCAAGAAAAAAGCAGAAAAGAAGCGGCGAGAAACCGGCCCGCCCACACCGCCTATGTGGAGGGAACGTCTGAAAACGGCACACACCAGCCGCGCTGTCATTGGCTGCGTCCAAACTACGGAGCAATTGTCGGACACGTCGGGCGATGAACAAATTTCGAGGACGCTTAAGGCTTCGCCTTTAAAGTAGAACGCGACAGCATTCAAAGATCCCTGACTGCTTCTCGCGCTTCCCGGCAACTGGACGCGTATGTAAGCGTAATATTTACCGGCAAACGCTGGCCGCGAACGCTATGCACGAAGGCGGGCGTTGTGGTAGAAACACGGCCTCTTGCGTGGGCCGCGATGCGGCGGAGACGAGCGCCAGCTGGAGGTATTGCCAGGAGCTGGGTGCGCCACTCCGTGGTCCCCTAGACAGCCACGAGCCGGCGTGCGCAAATGGCGGACGTCGCGGTCGGTCTGTGAATTGTGGAAACACTGGAAAAGGGATTTCTTTGAGCTTTCGCGTAACCGAATTATGTTTTCTCGTATAATCAAATTACAATGCGAGAGCTATCATGTCTATAGGTTGTGTGTATCTCGTAATCTTTCCACGTATTTTAGCTCGAGAAATTCAATTAGTTCGGTAAATTCCTTGCATCAGACGGATGGCCTGGTTATGGGTGGTACAATATTGTCTTTTTTTGCCGAAACGACGTCCGACGCGAGACGCAGGCGCCGGATTTTCTGCGTCACGGGCTCCTTAACGCTATCGCGTTAAAACTGCACCGGTTGTCCTATCCGGCGCTTCGGTACGGCAAAACGCCTCGCTTCCGGCGGCCGTTGCGGCGCGTCGGAGGCCGTGCCGGACGCCGAATCGCACCGTGCGCTGGTCACGACGCGTCTGCGCACCCCTCTATGCAACGGGAGGCTGCGTGGGAGCGGCAGTAGCAGGCGTGCGAAACCGGATTAGCACCGCTCTGTCGTCGCCGCCGCGAACCGCGGTGCGGCAAATGAACCGTGCAGGTGCGTTACGGGCCCCGGTCCGACGCTAATCGACCTGCTAAGCACGTAAGCGTGCGCGTGGCCTCGCTCGTTCTGCTCGAGCAGCGAGCGGTTCCTCTGCCTGGCGCGCGCACGGTGACCGTTGTGCGAGGTCCTGCAGCACTTCCCACAGGCCACGCGAGTCAACCGTCGGCTGACGGCGTCGTGTGCATTGTGATCGTGGCCTCCACGTGAATGCTATCCTCTTGTGCTTCCCAGATTTTTCTCTCTCCAGTTGCATGTCCCCACGGGCTCACTCCGTTTTTTTTTTTTTTTTCACATTTTTATGTTCGGAAGAGGTTTAATAGTGGGCCACCCTAATGGATCACGCATGGAGGATTCGAAAATGCAACGAATGCTTGCCTGCTCTGTTTGGCGGCGGCTGTCATCGGCATCTTCCATAGTGTGCCTGTTTTGCAGTGGTACAGATAGGCTGCAAAAAACAAACAAATAAACGAACAAAAAGCAATCAACATAGTTCGGTATTGAGATCATTTGGCGGAAGCACGACAAGCGGTTGCAGTATAGAGCTTCAACAAGCATGTTCGCCATCGTCGAAAAAGCTGGTGGCGTTGATCATATCCAGGCAGTGAACGTCTGTTCTTTAAAGAAACAAATAAAGTCAGACTTAGTTTAGCTGTGCTTAGTTCGACGCTGCTGTTAGTACTTGCTGTAACGTAAACACTTTTTTCCCTTCCTGCTTGCGTGCGCACCGTCACAAAATAAGGCGGGAGGCGGCGAGTGCACTTATGCCATCAAAGGCCCCTCTCGCATTGGGATGTTGATGGTTTCAGCAGACACCAATCACGCTAATTTCTTGCGACGTAGGTCACCGCAAAACTACGCCAGTCCAATTGCTGGATTGTCTTTGTTGTCGATAAAGCAGTAGGAACCACGGCAGAGAAGAAGATTTGTACAAGGCTCAGTTCTCGTTTAAATACATTTATTTTTTCACGTTTACGCCACAGTAATGCAAGTACGATCACACCAGTGCGTCTCATCTGGTTTTCATCAAATCACAAACAAACATGGAATCGAAGCAGTGAACAAAGCCACGAAGCGAAAATAATGATTTATACATAAAGATAACTGCTACAAGACTCCTCCATACAAAACAAAACAGCGCACACTTTGTACAAAGGTGTAACTACAACATGGAAAGAGCATTGTTAACGAAAAAAAAAAAAAGACGGAGAAGTCTTCAAACAGTCCAAATACCATGCTATGCTGAGACTGAAAGTCAGGTCATACAGACAAGGAAGATAATAGCTTACACAACAGAAAAGGCATGATGGGTTTTAACAAGTCGCATAGATGAATACGCAACAATAAAATAGCCCTTTTTAGCGGTATATTTCATTTCTGCATGCGCTTGCAACATTTTCATCGAAAGCACTCAACGAACAAACACAAAAACTTGAAATGCAACATCTATACTTTCCATGAACTATGCAAAAGTAGGCCAACATTGACGTTCCTTAAACGGTGTCTGCCAGCAGCCGATTTGCACCCAGAAATAACTTTGCCCTTGACCTAAGCAAGTCTGAGCAGATTTCTCGCCCCCATATGTATTCACTGTATGGCCTTTAGAAAGAACAGCCACTTTGAGAACGACCCATCGCATTGTACCTGCATTCAATAAGGCGCACTTTGACCAGGAGATTACCTCAAGCTGCGACCAGTTTCGCAAAGACCATCAGCTATTGTAAGCAGTTGAACGACGCAGAATTTTTTCTTAGTGGCGCATAAGTAGTTTTTCGAATCCCGCCCTACAGAGTTGCAAGTCAAGAGCCTTTGCAGGCATTATATTTATTTTACTTTTCTGGCCTGCAAACAAGCGATGCGCTGGAAACCGCCGTGATCGATTAAGCAGTGGCTTTTATTCTTCCCGACTGTAAATACTAGTTATATATATATATATATATATATATATATATATATATATATATATATATATATATATATATATATATATATATATATATATATAGAGAGAGAGAGAGAGAGAGAGAGAAACTAATGCGAAATTGAATCGAATTGAATTTATATCCGAAATACAACAGAAAAGAAGCAGAAGCTAAAGGTCGTATGACTTGACGAAGCTTTCTGGTCCTACAACAATTGAGCACGCAAGCCGTACGCAAAACGCAAATAGCACAGGCGTGCTGAAATGAACACGAGTGTCGCGATACATTACATTCTTTTCATGAAAACAAACAAAAAAAAAAAAGATGGCTAAAAAAATACAAAAATCCTACACAAATACTTTCAGATTCCTGGTTTCGTCAGAATGCGGCTGCTTTTCGTGGGTAGACAAAGCGTAGCCCGCCGACACTTACACTGCCTAATCTCCCGGTTTTCGGTCTTTGTTTTTTCTACTCTCCTCTCTATTCCTGAAAGGTGCATTGTTAATTCCGTTTACGGGAAGACTGCGCCAAATCTCAACAAACTGTTACTGCTACATGACCGACCGGCTTTCTCTCAATAAAATGTTATCTTTCTTTATCAAAAAAAGTAAAGTCAAAGGTCGATTTCAAAGCTAATATATCGGTAACGTTAAAAACTACCAGAATCCTCCATTCCTTTTCATTTCGTTTTCAGTTTCCATGTTTCGTCAACAAATACAAACTAGATAAGATCGCTTTGCTTCAGTGCTGACAATCGTCTACTGCATCTGTGGTATATATAGGTATAGGTTATGTGGTCCCGCATAAGACGTTATCTCCTCTTTCTCAATGCTGAACTGTACAGGCGCGAAGTCAGGGAGACAGTGCGTGCAAGAGTTTTGACGATGAGAGGAAACCATTGATAGAAGAGCAGCTCGTCGGCGGCGCCGAACATTCATCCCTGACCTCTTGGTCGACGAGCGCATTCTATAGACAGGGCAGCTTTCCATTTCTTTCTTTCCGTTCTTTTTTCCTCGCCCTAATACGCACCGTGCTCGACGGAACAATGCGGAAGACGCGTGGACCCGCGCTTTTATGCTCTTAAAGAGCGAGTTTGTACGGGCGCAGGCGCCACGCCTTCAGCAATGCACGTGACGAGACTCTGCGTTTTCTCGCGTGATTGACGCGTGACGCTTGCGTGAAGGGGCGCGGACAGCAAATGCACGGTGTTTTTGATGCGGGTGTTTTATCGGCACCGCCCCTCGTTAGCGCGTTGCGGTTCGTGCGGGCCACGGGCCAGGCGTGTGTGAAGCGGGGTCGACCCGGAGCACTTTGCGGTCATTACCTGCAGGCCGTGCGTTCGGTTCGTCCATATACCGTTGCTCATGGGGCCAGTGATGGTGTGGAGGTTGGGCGCTTTCTGTGGAACGCATCATCCGCGATGTCTTCGCTATATAAGAGCTGTCAAGTTCGCCCTTCATAGTCACTTACGCGAGAAATTTCCGCCCTCGGGGACTGCGGTTGAACGCCTTGAACAGTTTGAGTGGGGCTAGCAGGCGCTCAGCGGCCGTTACATTCAATCGAAGCACTGTGCGCAGAGCGCATGCGCGTCTTTGATAATGACGCGGGTTGTTAACGTTGTCGGATGGTAGGCTGCAGTAGGTCGCTTTGCGGTGACTGCTTTCTTGTGTGTGTATGCGCATGCGAGGAGAACATTGACCACATATTGTGCCATTGTCCTCAATTTCAAGCACAAAGACAGTATTTGTCCGACACATTGAGGAAACTAGACGATCGTCCTCTGAGTGAACAGACAATATTAGAGCACCGTCCCGACCGATCATCGGCTCAGAAGGCAGTGAAGGCACTTTTGTGTTTTCTCAGAACTTCTGGTTTGCTCGAGCGACTTTAACTGAAGTGCTCTCCGTACACATACCTACACCTTCTCTCTCCCTTCTTTCTCTTCCCCTTCTCCCTTCCCCCAGTGTAGGGTAGCCAACCAGACTATTGACTGGTTAACATCCCTGCCTTCCTGTATTCTTATCTCTCTCTCTCTCTCTCTCTCTTGTGTGTGTACGTGTGCGCGCGCGTGTGTGTTTGTGTGTGGCTTCCGTAGCATCCCATGTACATTTACATCCGCGTCATTGAAATGTAAAAAAAAAAAGATACTGTAAGCAGACTAAAAGCTAAAAAAACGTTAGGACGGATCTGCTGACCGGTCCGCCAGCCGAAACTAAGATAGCTGGCAAAGGCAGTGTGCTCCACTGTTGGAGATGACGTGCGCTGCATTTAACAGCACCAGCACGACAACGACATTTGTCACATACAGTGCCCGTGGGACACAGGGACTAGACTGTACCCACAAGCAGTGCAGTGGTTACAGTTCTCGAAACTCACCTATAGCAGAAACACTAAGCAAATGTCATTGGTGCGACATTATCACCGAGTTCGTCGTGACACATAACCAAACACAGGGATACTGAAGCAAGAACGCGACGATACTCAGAATGATCTGCCTGACAATATTGCTTCGGTCTTCATGTGTTTTAAGTGTGCGGCGAAAACTTTCTCAATAATACCATACCAAAAAACTCTCAGATGACCCCCATCATATACCATTTGTTGCTAATGCACCAGATTGAAACGTGCTTGCTTGTAAATACCATAAATAGCTCCAAACGCTCAGCGAGGTTATACATGCAAAGCGAAGAATCAAAAAGAAATATATGTATGTATACAGTGCTGGAGGCACGTAATTATTTGCACGTCTGCACGCACACAAAAGTTCGGATAAATATTAAACAAAAACAGTGTAGCTGAAATTGCTCAAACACGCTTTCACAGACACATGTACGCATGGACAAGCAAATACAGATGTATATAGAGGGTGCGTCAACTATCATGCAGCAAGATTTAAAAATATCCAATTGCCACGTAGCTGGACAAAACCAAGGTAATGTTGTTAGGCTGGAGATACTGAGGTTATTTTTTCCATTCCGCCTAATTGCATAAGTAGTCTTAATTAATTAATAAACTTCTGTTGCTTAACACGTGCTACATAAAGTGTTTTTCCAAGCATGGCAGAAGCCCGCGAACACACAAAAAATTGCCGTGCGACTGACCGCGGGAGGCACTTTGCACGTATTCGCGAGCGTCTCTCAAACTCGGAAAAACACTTTTATGTAGCCCGTATTAGCAACAGAAAGCCGTATTTGGAGTTTTTCATGTTGCTCTACAATTTTCTCATTTACACTTTTCATTTAATTATAACATTTGAGAGCTTGATTAATTAGTACTACTTATGTAATTAGGCGGAATGAAACAAATAATTTCAGTATCTCCAAGCGACGTCAAACAACATTACCTTGGTTCTGTCCAGCTATGTGGCATTTGTATATTTTTAAATCTTGGTGCATGATAGTTGGGACGCCCTGTATAAGCAACTTCGCCAGCACCTATGTACTGGTATTACAATCAGAGATGCACGAATGCTCCCTTTTAATCAATGTTCCTTACGAGCTTTGACGTTCGCTCTATATATGGTCGCCCAGCTAATGTTAGTGAAGCTGTTCAACAAAAAAAAAAAACGACTTCAAAAGCGCGATATGAGACACGATCTTAAGACCTTCAATGTACGGTCGTCACACCACTGACGATCGAATACCGTAGATTTTATAGTTGTATCTTGCGCCATCTTTCGAAATATTTCTTTTCTTTTTCACTGAACAGTGTGGCTAACGTTAGCTGGGGCGCCCAGTATATGTGAAATGAGATATTTTCATGGGGATTTACGCAATGGCGCGGTTAATTCAGCCAACGTTATGAAATTCTATCAATGAAAAAATTCGTGCGACAACTCGCTATAACGAAATGAGCGCATGGAGATATTATAGCAAGACAATGTCATAGTATGTTAATAGGCAAGTGTGCAGCAACAATTTTTCCCTTAACTTTTCTTGCATAAGTTATCTTGCTTCGGAAAAAAATATAGGTATCGCAGTGACATGGTAAAAAATATGCTTCCAGAAATCACTCTCTCGCTATCGTCTCAAACGTTATCTTAGTTTATAGACTCATCCTGCCTCTCGTGGTCCATCGCTGACTTTTTCTATTGAATTGTAGATAATACTGATAAGTAAAGTAGGACAAACAAAATTTCTCGACATGCAAAATTCAGCACGCCTGTCTGACGCCCTCGATAGAAAAACAAGTTGCGATGGTAGCTTACCGTGCCGTTTAAGCGTGCTTGTAAAAAATGAAGAACATATATTTGAGGCTGCATGGATAAATACAAGCGTTCATACTTGTGCACAAATATGATTCCCTTCTAATGTCAAATTCCTATTTTATGCAACTTAATTTCGGATGGCTGGGTGGCCGCACGTTACTCCACTGCAGTTTTTGCCTCCAGCTAATGGCGATTTAAAACCACGGTTTCCCTTAAGCATGCAGTATGTGAGGAAGGCTTAGGCACATTCAGTACCGCGTCCGACTCAACCAATACAATTTCAAGTAAATATACGCACCATATATTACTATGTAGATTACATACATATCCTCTTCATAACGCCTGTATGTTTGTCCCAAGCGCAGTTCCAGCACTTCGCAAGGTCTACACAGAAGGTGCAATGACTAGACAAGACTTATATAGTGTATAACTGATTTTTTTTTTATTTCCAACTTCGTAAATGTGTATAAGGCACAAAAGGATAAGAGGGCGAAATATTTTACAACAGTAACATGCAAATGCCACGCGACGTCAAAATAGACTGCAATTTGAAGGCAGTGTGAAACTTTAGACAGCGCTGTGGCATAAAACAACGCTTTGGCACTAAGAGGTTGACACAAAACACACAAAGCTTGAGCAAAGTCTGTACCTTTATCTATGGCACATTTTGCGTGCACCTTCGGCACCGTAAAGAATCTTCATAGGTATCATCTAAGATGGGAATGCCTCGTAAAACGTTATAGAACCGCAAGTATAGGGACTAGTATGATGCGCTCAGAATTTGAAAACACTGAGCAGCTCTATGGTTCTCCACTTGGCAGTTCTGACCGGGCCCAACCGGACAATACGACATAATGAAGTCTGCAATATACAATGCCACTCGGAAGCATTAACAACTATATCAACAAACGCATGTAGATGAGAGGATTTAGACGGAACAAATGAAAAACAAAATGCTGGAAATCTTGGCTGTATCAGAACTAACACAACGCAAGGCAAATGAATAAGCGACTGATATTTGGAAATATTGGAATGCAAGGATACATTTGGTAAGCTTCAGAAAAAGTGAATAATACTATCCGTATCATAAATCCCTGACATAATAAATTTTGGCCTTGTTGCGGAGGTAGCTGTGGTATTTTGGAATGTTGGCATAGTGGCACATACGCTGAGCGCTTGAGTATTATCTGATCTGACATAATTATGGACATTGACGAAGCTACTTACTTTCCGTAAACATTAAGAGCTTTTCCTGCCAGTGCTCAGACAGTAGTGCAATATATCAGCGCCTGGCTACGTGCAAAACAAGTAAAAAGGCACTGGGGCGTGTAATACATACGCGGCATGCCACATTCTTCCTTTTGACTGTGGCTGAGTTCGCTCATCAACACACCTCTGTGTATATAAAACACGACGCTACTCAATTTAACAATACTGATAAGAGCAGGGGCTGACACCAGTCACGTGAACAGAAAAAAGTCTTTCAAGTCCCACATGCAAAGGCGTGATGTCGCCGAAGACGGCAGTCAGTTCGCAACAAATTGTTCCGAGTCCTTTCATGACCGCATACCTTTTCCAGCATGCCCAGGCCAGAAACTCCTGCGTACATGTGTGTTTGCACCATGTGCGCAGCAGCTACATTGGCACTTTCAATAACAGAGAGGAGTGGATACCGTGGAAATGTCAGGTGCGCGGCCTGGATGAGCGAAGTCACTGTCTGAGGAGCAGTTCGCTGAGTGCATTGATGTAGCTCTGCGCCATCTGGAGCGTTTCGAATTTGGAGAGTTTTCGGTCGTTTCCCAGTGACGGCACCACCTCCCTTAACCTGTCGAAAGCAACGTTCAGCGAGTGCATTCGGCGCCGTTCTCGAGCGTTGGCGGCCAGCCGCCTCTTTTTGAGGACAACCGGGGGCGGCGGAGCCTTGTCCGAGGGTTTTCTTTTGCTGCTGGACCCTTTCCCGAAGGGCGAAGTGCTATTGCAGTCTTGAGAAGAATACTCGCTCCCATTCTCAGCATCCGAGTCGAATTCGTCAGACTCGCCTTCGTCCCTTGTGGGCCCCCGGAACGGCAGCACGGAGTCCAGGTGTGCGCCGGCTCCAGCCCGAGAGACTGGACAGAGCTCGGTGAGGCTCGCGGGGCTCTCGGAGTCGGGCGAGCAGGGTGGCAAAGTCGCTGGGCTTGACGCCGGTGTTGGGCATCCGTCTGACAGAGGCACCCCATACGATAGAGGCTTCATCTGTTCGTGTTGGTGGTGCAGCGATGTGTAGCACGTGAAGTCGTGGTGCTGCTGCTGCTCAAGAAGGGCCATGTCTGTGAGGCAGTTGACAGCCATGGCCAGGGCCGCACTAGCAGCGTTCATTGCAGTGCTACAGGGAAGAGCGCTGATCGGAACACGTTGCGGCGTAGCCCGGCCGTCCAAAGTGTTGCATTCAAACTGGCCCGCTCAGCGTAGCGAGATGCAAGGGACTGGGTGAGGAGTGCCTGGCTCACGACTGGGCCGGCGGGTCTCTGGAGCAAGGAGGCGGCACGGCTTGGCCTTGGCTGTTACGGGCCGGTTCTCTCCGGCAAGGTAGCGCCGCGTGGCGGTGGATGCTGCACTCCGGGGCGATTGTCGGAGCACTTCTGGCTGGGAGCCGCTTGGCTTCTGGTGTGTCTGGCAGCGGGACCCGAGGAAGTCTTTGCCTCCGGGGGCGCCGGCAGGAGCATCCCCCTCGGGGGAGGAGAACTGCGACAGCGACCAATGAACGGGAGGCGTCTGCCGACCAGGTTCCGTTCTTGCTTTTGTTTCTTGGCGCGCAGCCCTCGGCTGCCCTTGCCCGGATGCACCCCACCTCCCATTCTCTCTCGTCTCAGAACGGTTCTTTTTCCCCTCTTGGTCTTAGCTACCTGAACGGTTGTGGCACACCCGGGAGCTGTCTCTCAACTTTCTTCGCGTGGTTTCCTCTTCAATGATGGGAGAGGGTCAGGAGAGTGGTGGTGGATGCGGCTACCGTTCAGGAGTAAGGGTGCTGCTTTTCTCTCTCGCTTGTTGTCGTCCGCTGGCGGCTTGCGCGTGATTAAGCCTGTGTGCGGGTTCCGTTAGAAAAAACAGCAAAAGAAAGCGAATAGGTGCGTGCGAATTCCCTCTCCCGCGTCTAGTGGGAGCCCAGGGTGCCCGTCTGTCGCCCCGCAGAAAGGCCGGCAGCGGCGCGAGATGCGCCTGGCAGATCTCTCCTCTGCAGCGCATGCTGCTTGCGAGCCTGCGTTCGAGGCATGGGGTGCGTGCTGCGCACTCGGTTGACCGGAAGGGAGGTCTGCTCTTTGGGGAGAACAGAGGAAAGGCTTCTGCCGCGTGCGTCTTGTCAGGGTGTTGACTTTCACGGGGCAAGCGGCAGTCAGCGGAAAGGTCCCGACCAGGCTCACGGTTCGTCTGCTTCTTGAGTGAAGCCTGCAGGCATGCTCGCACAGCGTGTGCATGAAAAACGTTGCGACGTTTCAGTCGCTGTTGATTTTCGAGCCGCTGGCCTGACGGAACTCGGAGATCTGCGAGCGCGCGTATTACCGCTGACCTAAGCGCGTTCGCTTTCTCGTGGCGCCAATCTGCATTAAATCCCTAGGGACTGAGATTGCAATGAATGCATTAAATGTAAATGTATGAAATACGAGCATGATAATAAAAATTGCACTTAAAAACAAAAAAGAAAAGATCATTATTATACTTAAGTAAGGTGGGAACTGCGGAAATCATGAACGTCATTTCTCTGGTGAAAAAGCAGGACTTGACATTTTCTTACTTTCGGATGGTGCTGTCAAATTCTCAATATAACTATGCTACCTTGAGCCGTCGCTATGCCTCTGTACTAAGTGCAAACACAACGAAATCCATCGATGCATCATAGTACGGCGTCGAAAAACCCCTCTAAGCCATTGCGCACGCTCACCCAATGCTAAAGTAATTTTGGTATCTTGTGGGCAGCCTAAACTTTGTAAGGTTCGTAAGAGCGCAACACAAGACACGGACAAAAGGAAGGTAAAAACGCCCACACGGCGCTGCCTCTCAACTGATGTTTTATTGAAGATATGTCTAACATATATATAAGTGGCAGTTCAGCAACCATGACATGCACGAGACACAGATACATCAAGGCAACTGTGAACAACTGACGCATAATCAAAAGTGACAAACGTAACGCAGTTCCTTGTCATGAAGAGAGATACACGGTTCGCTGATACATGCCTTGTCCCTTATCTTTATATTGTAAGCCTCAGCAATTTCTCCTGTCAATTGGCTCAATTAACGCGAGCCAATTGACAAGAGAAATCGCTGAGCCTTACAATATAAAGAGTAGGGACAAGGCATGTATCAGCGAACCGTCTATCGCTCTTCATTACAAGAAACTGCGTTACCTTTGTCACTTTTGATTATGCGCCAGTTGTTCACAGTTGCCTTGATGTATCTGTGTCTCGTGCATGTCATGGTTGCTGAACTGCCACTTATATATATGTTAGACATATCTTCAATAAAACATCAGTTGAGAGGCAGCGTCGTGCAGGCGTTTTTACCTTCCTTTTGTCCGTGTGTGTCATGTGTTGCGCTGTTACGAACCTTACAATGAATCCTAACAAACTGGCCCAACTAGCCGCCTTGATGCAGCCTAAACGACGGAACTTTTCGGGCTGTTTACGGTGTCGTCGCGTATTCTCTAGAGGTATGCTTTGCGCTTTTTTTTCTTCTTTTTTCAAGCTGAGTGGCAGCCGTGAAGGCTGCTTAAATATACTTCGTGATCAACGGTAACTGCCTGCGCATGCGCAATGATTTGCACTTTGTATACGAGATTTTGCAAAGTACTGTGCCGATAGATCACAAAAATTTGGGACTTTAAAGAGAGAACAGCCTTTCTGCAAACAAAAAAAAAAAAAGACTGCTCACAGGCGTAACATTGTCCTAGCCATAACAACGTTATCTTAGCCATTCTATTACGTTTACCGCTCCGGCAGTGGTAATCTTTTTGCTATGCTATTAGTAACGTAGATCTGTCAGATGTAGCGTATAGGCTTCGGGCCTGACGTGTAAACGTACCGAATTATTCACTCACTTCCTCATAGGGCTTATTTCACGTATGGCCGTATCGAACTATTCGGGTAAATTCTCATCAGTTACGCAACGACATATATTCGATATTTCTCGTTTCCCCTTACTTATTCGCGTTTCATACCAAATGCCTGTTATTTATCATTCATTTATTTCAAAACAGCGATGCGACACTTTATGTTCCTGAGCCTTGGGTGCAATGTCATACTTTAATTAGCCACGACCTCTAATTTGTCCCTATGATCTTCATCTGTAAGAAACCACACAAACAAACAAACATACAAACAAACCAAAAACCCGTATATGCCAGGAACAAAGGGCAGGGGCGTGCTCTTGTTGCCTGTCTCTGCCTGCGTTGTTATCCGCCCTCTCGTATATATTCTCAGTGTGGCGCAATGTTTCCGGGAAAGTCTCGGTCGATGATAGGTCACATTGTTGAGGCGTCCATCTGTCATCTTTTCAGTGACTTTTCACAAAGCAATGCTCATTTTGTGGCTGCGGGACATCTCAGAAAAAAAAAAGAAGAGAATTGCCTTAAGGATGAATAAATGCCTGAAGCTAACACAATTCATATGTTCGCCTTTAATCTCCCCGTGACGAGGGGGCACCTTACTAGTATTGTATCTGGAGCGTACTTTCCTGCTTGCCATGCTTCCACATCTATTCGTCGTTGTTGGGTTTCTGATTTGGGGGGAGGGGGGGGGGGTAAGAAGGCACCGGTAGCGCATTCTTCCCGTTCCTGGGGACCACAAAATGCACAGCGGCGCTTTCTGTTTCTTTTATTATTATTTTGGTCAAAGGAAAGAAGGTAAATAAATCATTCGCGTCTCGGATGCGTCTTCTCCATCCCCCCCCCCCCCCCCCCCCCTCCTCCCAAATAGACGCGGACGTATACTCGAGACGCTGAACTCACCACTGATGGAAGGACTTGCGCGCGGCAATTCCTCATTTTTTTATTTTTTGCCGTCCCTGATTCACGTTTCCGTCTTTCGGCTCGCCTAAGGAGTGCGTATTCAGCTCTGCTCCCATTGTGATGAGAAAGACATATAGGGGGATAGAGCTTACGGGAATAAAGGAAGTCAGACGCTATTTCGACGAAACGTAGGTTACCGTTGTCGAGTTCATTTTCTATATGATGTTAGGCTACACTCGAAGCCCACTCCATTCTAGTCGTAGGCATTTTGAACACGAAAAGGGAAAGTGGAGCACAAGCTTTAGGTTCAAACCGAAAAATTGAAACAGGCGACGATGCCTTTATCGATCATCTGCTACATTCATGCGCGGTATCCAATTTTCGTGCCCTAAACAAAATTTAAAAAAAATGGGTCATTGAATCTCGCCTTTCATGGTGCACGGCATGCACTGTCACGTACTTCTTCTATAACATGTTAGCTATGCTAACACCATTATGAAAACACGTACGGCGCAATTGGTGTCACCATGCCACAGATGGGCTCTTATGTTACACAGCGTAAAACGTTCAGAAAAAGCCTTTTTTTTTTTTTACTTCAGTAGTGTTTCTATAGCCGGTAATGCTACACAGTGAGCAGCGCGTTTCTTTTTTTCCTATTTTGCTGGCGGGTTCGAGCGCATCTGACAGAAAACTGCAATCACGGATTCGTGAGCGAGCGCGTGAACGAGTCGATGTACCTATAGCGATACTTGTTGCAACACCCTAATTCAGGCACTTTACAGCATACTACAGCATACAAACGAAGCCTAATGATACCCGATAGAGAAATCAAGAAAAGAAAGAGGAAAAGGTTAGCCTGACCAATGAGCAAGTGGTCCGAAACGTAACTGAGGAGATAAAAAGAGACGAAGAGAATGCCTATAGGGTTCAAACAATTGGCATCGTATGAACGGAAGGCATCGCCGTAGCGCCATAGCGCAGTTTTTTTTAAAGCACAGGAAGTGTGAGACCGCGCTTCCATCATTATGGCTTCAGTAAAAGGTGGTGTGCCCGATTGGGTCGACGCATGTCAGAAAGCCCGACGTTGCAGTTCGAAGCAGGAACAGTCGGGGAATACATAGCTTAGTTATGCATCTCTTTCTGTAGACCACTTTAGTTACGATGGATATACGGTATCACCTGAAGAACGACAGGATATAGTAGCGGAGCCAATTTAACGAACTCGCATAGGTTTAATGTTAAAAACATCTATGCATATTTTTTTTCTATCGTTCACACAGTGACCCTAAGCATCGTGCATTAACGGTATGACCACAGTATACCGCTGTGGTAACAACCCAGGGCAGTCGAGTGTTCTTGCTTGTGTTCAATCGTTAGATCATACAAGCTGTCTTTTATTAAATCATACGTGTAAAAACACACTATGGCAGCCATTCATAACCGCTCTGCATATGCCTCAAGGCTTTGTGAAGAGGCGGAAATAACGGGCAAGAGAAATAACAACGGCGAAATTAGTGATTGAATAAAATCGTGTAACGTGCATGGGCACTTATTCAGGGTGGTAACAAGCAGCACCTCTAGCGGCAGCGACTACAAAATACGTGCTCAAACGGCTTTTTTTTTTTTTCACGAATAACTATAACGACGCAGTCTATAAAACGAAGTTTAGGCGGGAGAATGCATTGTATACTACTGGCTCAGTCACGCGTCACGCATGCAGCAGTATGAGTTATGCGGCCGAATTGTTTGCCCAAACGCTTGCAAAGTTTGAACCATGAGATCTATATAAAAAATATTCAAGCATGAAGCAGAAAGGAGCTGTTTGCGAAGAAAATATATACTTTGTGAAGTAAAATTTAGAAGCATGTAGACGTATAGTTTGATGATTACATACATCCCCAAACTCTTGCGCAACCTTAAGAAACTACAGCACTCCGTGATAGCGAGCGCCCTAAGAGCTATATAGGGAAGGGAGCCTTTGTAAGAAGACAGATCCGGCAATGGCGAAATATTCATGTGCAGAAGTGTTCTTGAACTGTTCGTGAAGAAGTTCGTGAACTGCAGGGGCCGAATTCACACAGATTTTCATTGGCCGCCCTGTTGCGCTGATAATATACCCGGCCTCACGATTTTGTAGCAGCTGCTCTTCCGAACAGCTTGAACGTAAGAACTTTTCTCTTTTGTGAATACTTGCCCAGTGGCTGAATTCACTGAGCTGTACCCTTGGTACGCCTTTTGTTACGAAGTGTAGAATTCCTCCGCAAGTGTGGATATCCTGTCTGCGCCAAGAAATGATGGCTCGCTAGGTGGCCGAATAGGTTTCAATTATCTATTTCACCCGATGTTATTATCCTTGAATCATTGAATTATTTGTAGTTTGCGGATTATGGAGAAGCCTGAGACAAAATAACTGACAACGGTTCCAATTAGGTAAGAAAGAAAATTAAGAAATACCTCTACTGATCCCGATGGTATGTGGGAATCGGTGATAAGCGCAGCTTATTTCGATGTTTAAAGAAATGTTAAAGAATTATGTAGACGTCACGCTAACGACGCAAATGTTTATGTTTACGCCAAACGTCGCAAATGCAATGAAATTTTGTGCAAATCACGAAGCCAATTAACAACGCGAATGGAGTGCAATGTTTATGCAAATATAACAAGACATGCAAATGTAACAAAATGACATAAATGTTTCGATGGAGCGGCGTTCCTATCAACGCGACACAAGTTACGTTTATTTGTCTGTCGTTGTTTTGTTATGTTCACCGCGCTCCTCGCTGCGCCTCTGGTTGTGCGGTGTCCTAGGTTGTGCCGAACCTAGGATACCGAAAAAAAAAATATGCAAATCCAGCGCACATGTACGAATCTACGCGAAGTGAAACTTTTTGGGAAGTGATTCATGAAATGCTGTAAAGCTGTTCATCTTCTGCATCGCGTTTTGCAGCACAGTGGTGACGTGGCTTGCCGGCATAACGCAAAGGTACCGCAATGCAAACCACGTTACTACGCGACCGTGGGTCACACTGTCTCCGGGATAGACCCACTTTTCGTTACACCATCCTCGGGATCGGCGCACGAATCTATTGCATATAGACTCCAAGATCGGCCCACTCGGCGAGAAAGCGACCAAACAGACGCGCCATCTATCGGGACAAAAGCCGTAGAGAGCTTCGCATAAATAAAGCAATTATGCACTCGAAGACGTACATTTCTGGTAGTGAGGATATTTAGGTACCGTTTCTTGTTTCGGTGCCTAATTTTGTAGTGAACAAACCCGGCCACCAGCACAACCGTAGGAATCGTACAGGTGAGGCTACATATAAACCGATTCGTTGTATGAGTGATGTCCTGTGTTCGGCTGCCTGTCCTGTGCTGTGCGTGTTATGGGATGTCCTGTGCGAGTTATTCGGCAGGAGAACAGCAGCAGCCACAATCAGCAACGTACCGGAGGGTTCGTGACGAAGTCTTTCAGAAGTATTTCGTCTAGCACCGGAATCCAAAAAAAAAAAAACCGTCTTTTTTCTTTCTTTCTTTTTCTACCAGCATGATGAACAAGATATTAAGGCATGTTAGACGCTTTTCCCTTCCTTCTGCTTGCCCCTTTAGCTTCGTTCGAGCTCCTTGCCTGAGCAATTATTTTGCTTTGTGCTTATATGGGTGCCTTTCTTGATTAGGACAAGGTGGCTGTCACCCTAATTGCAATAAACGTAGTCATGGTTACGCATTCTCTGACGCGATCACATACCAGTCACTGAGTAAAGCGATAGCGTTGCATCTGAAATGCATCCATTGAGAACAAAGCAGCATCAGCTCCGGAAGAGATTACAGAAACTTAAGGCTGGGTGCTTGAGTGTTTCAACGGTGACTTAACATATCTTACAGAAAAAGTGCAGCAGAGATAACAGAGTTTATTTTTAAGACGACACATTATCCGCACCGGTGTGTACGAAAAACTGCTCTACACTCACCACTGAACGCTTTCATTGACTAGACTAATTGCTCAATAATTAATTTAGCGCACGTTGCAATTTCATAATTAAAGTTGGTCGGTGAATAGGGAGCGCCTCCGTAGAATGCAATCCTTGAGGGTACCACCAGTGTTGAGGCAATCATCCCCTAAATCTGCCACGACGCATACGCTGGCATTCCGTATAGTTCTCGCCAGCATAGCGCAAGGAAAGCTCGCTGGGAATTTAATATGTTGCGAGTTTGCAGACCGATTTCTCAAAACTGATCATAGTCTGAGTGTACGTACTTACAGGTGTAAACACGTGTATGTCTATACGCTTATGCAAAGACAAAGTCTTGCGGGATCTGCAAGCGCGTGCCGCACTGCAGTCTTGAGCCTCAGCTCTCACGAAGCGGTCGTCTGCTGTCGCACCATGGCACTGCGCATGCGCGTCCTGCCAAAGCGGCCGCTTCTGGCTCGCGTGACGTCACAATAGCGATGAGCGCAAAATATTACGCTATGAGAGAAGCGTGTCGGTTTTGGGTGGCGGAGCGTGCATGCGGTGCATTATCGCTCGGGACAACGATGATGTATTTTTTCGGAAAGCCGCACAATCATTGAGGATGCTTTTTGCTTGTCCCTATAGTAATCGTGAAATTTACAACATCATAACAAGTCACATGCATCGGCAGCACTCAAAGAAAGAAAAAAAAAGCACAAAAGAAAACCATTTGACAGCGTTAACGGATGATGCAGGCCAGCTGTACAATGATACAAAGGGTCTCCGGAAGTTTCTTTCTTTTGAAAGATTAAAAGTAGTTTCGGGCGAAATCCTCTGAACAAGCACTTTGCGAGCTCTCAGAAAACCGGTCCTCATTTTGCGGGCGTCGAATTCCCATTTGTTAACATATAGACAGTATTTCCTGGATATTAAAATGAATAACAAAGGACCTAGAAGATAATCAAACGAAGGTTTATTAAAGTTAACCAAAGCAAATTATTGCACCGCAAGGAGTGGCATAATTGCAAAAAGAGTGCTATTGGTAGCGTTTGTGTTAGCATTCACCGTAGCAAGTCTGTACGAAAACTTGCACTTTGTTTTTAACGTTAGAAAAATTACTTTATTTCCCCAAAAAATGAGGCGTATGGACGCTTACCAGAAGTTAGTGTGTGAGTATCAGTCAAAGTTATTCAACTCAAGCTATGATAGAACGGCTCGGGTCGACCAGCAGAGACACTGTCATTAATATTTGCGATTTGCAATGCACTAACACTAACGTAAAACGTGAGGTTGCCTAGTCAGTGTTGAGCCCGTTGCTGTTGAGCAGAGACGGCGATGTGACATACTTTCCCCCCGCCCCCACGCCGCCCTGTTACCCTGCAAGATATTATAGATCCGGACACTCCTTGCCCACTATCTGTTGCCTCGTCCGTAGGCGCTGCGTGCCACTGCAATCGCTGCCCGCCAGAATCGAGTTCATGTGAGCGTGGTCGGATCTAGATGCGTCAGCGCGACTTCCAGTGCGACTAAACAAGTCGCGGTTCACATATGCGAGTCATAACATGATTGGAGCGTGGCACTCCTTGTGCGTCATACTTTGAAACACTGCTTAATAGGGCAACAAGGCTAAGTGCTGGGCGACATGGTACATGATCCGCTAAGGCAAAAACAACGCATTTACAGGAGATACAAGAAGTCCACCGGACGAACGTGGGCACGCAAAGTACGGAGGACAAATGCAGGACGATCCAGCGTTCTTTCGCTAAACTTCGTCGTAGCTGCCTTAAAAGAACACTATAGGGAAAAATAATTTTGAGCTATATTAGTAAACTAGCCTTCTGGAATACCGCAAAAGTTCCTCCTGCCGCAATAGGTGGCTTGGTAATGCAGAATAGACTCAAATCAGGAAGGACGGCGCCGCCTCAAAGTTCGCGCGCCAGCTCACGGTGATGTCGTGAATTTTGACGTTTGCTCGGGTCTAGTTAAGTTTTTATCGCGAAATATAGACAACATTGCATTTTAACAGAACTAAGGACTGAACTCAGCAAGTTCCGAGAGTTTTTACTTACCCACAGCGGCCCCAAATGCGAAATAATACGCTGAAATCACTGACGCCCCCCTGACGTACACCGGCATTGGGGTTACCGCGCAATATTTGAAAAATTCAACTTTCACCTTCATGTTCTTTTCCAATAGCCAACGTAGCATCGTAAAATGAACCAAAATAGAGTTTTAAGAGACCATTTAATCAGTTTAAACTCATTGCGTGATTCTTTATTGTGTTCCCTTCAAGGGGCTCGTAGCTCTTCTTTCGCTTGCTCTAACGTACGGCCATGGGAAGCGCGCGTTGTATACCGAGTCTTGCGCAAAGCCGCGGAAAGGGTTACATACGATACGCTCTCGTCGATATGGGTAAAACTGCGGCACATTATTTTTATTGCCAATTATGGTAATATGGTTTTGAACTTACTCGCCTTGTCCGCTGAAGAAGCTCGTTTCCAATGAGGGCTTTCGCCTCCAATAACCTCTCTGCGTGTTCTGGGACTCCTTTGCTCTTTACAGAACTGTGTGCGTCATTTGAATGTTCTCGTGATCTGTTCATTCCAGTACATTTATTTCCGCCTTAGAGGCCCGGAGGGATAACATATGAGATGGCTTCGTTCCATGCGACAATGCCAAAACAAATTACCGCTTTTGTTTCTTCCTTTACCATGTAGTATGTGGAACATCGCAGACGTTGGCGCTTTTAAAGGTAGGTAAGTACGGTTAACAGGGCCCAACTGGAATGGTTGCAAGTGACGCCACCGGCAACTCCATTTCTGTGGAAAATATAAAATTTCCTAAAGAATATAACTGATATACAGGAAAAAATGTACAAAGAGGACTTTAGCATTCTGATTGAAACAGCGCGTTAAAGGGACACAAAAGGGCCGCTATATTGTAGCGATGCCTTATGCCTTATTCTATGCTCTTCTTATCATCCACCACACACGGCCGCCTGATTCCGTTGATAATGTGGGCAGACCGTCGCTCTGACCAGTGGCCAAGCGCGAAAAGCCTGAAAAAGCATAGAATCGGAAAAGGCATCGCTACAAAATACCGGCCAAGGTTACCAGAAAGTCAAGTTAAAGTGATAAAGCAATGCTATAGAACGTCTAAGGCGTCAATATCATCGCGAACAGAGCTTTAGTAACCGAGAAATTGAGGTAAATGCATGACACGATTTGAGACCCCCCAGCGACATTCCGGTACCAGCCCGATGACGAAAGCACTCCTCATCATAATTTATGTCACTAGTACTCAACTACTCGTATTAAAAAGATCATTTCATTAGATTATAAGACGGAAGAAAATGCTACTTGCCTACTTCTATTCGATTCTAAGAAACAATAACATTTTGACGTTACCCTTGAGTAGTATGGGTGATCGAAAGGTTTCGTTTTCGCTCGACTTTGCGCCGCGCGCGCTTTGGAGTCTCAGTTGTTTCGTTATCGCGTCGTGCTGCGCTGGTCCTGCTGGCTCGCGAAACTTGCATTTGGAACAAGCAGCGAGAATGCCACGTCCATGTGATGTCGTGGGATGCGCGAACGGTCCGCGGAACTTGGCCAAGGGCAGTTGCAGCGGCGAATCCATCGTTACTTATCACTGTGTGCCAATGAGTGAACCTCTCCGTTCGAAGTGGTTGAGTGCCGTACCTCTGCCACAGCGCGCTGGCAAAGAGCCGAAAAATCACATAGTCTGCTCGCTGCACTTTCGTCCAGAGGATTACGAGTTCAACGTCGACTTACTGAAGTCGCGTGGAGTGCCTTTCAAAGCAGGCCGCCGGCGTAGTAGTACGCAACGACGCCGGCAGCGCGAGCCCTCAGCAGCAGGTCACGTTCATCAGTGCTTAAATCGCTGAACTCGAGCCTAGCATTGCGAGCCAATGTGTCGTTGTCAGGGTCGTACATTGCAACGAGCGTCGAAGTTGGCGTCATAAAATAAAGAACAAGCTTATCGTCGCGGGCTTTCCCTTCCGCTAGCCATCATAGTTCCGCTTTCCCGCTGCTGTTGGCTCTGTCTTGGCTCTGTTTCTGGCCGCGCGCTTGCGTTTTGCGCAGAAAAGCCGTAGCGCCGTCTGCGGGAGCCGTTTTACCACGTGCGTTTCACTCACAGACGGCGCAACGTCACTATGAGGCCATGACGTCAATACTCTTCGATCGGAGGGCGGGTGCACGTCATGATTTGAACTGCGCTCGAGGTACGCGGACGCTTCAGAACGCATTTTCTCTTAAAATAAGTCTCTTCTTCGCACGAAACAAGCGTTTCGAGGTTTCTGGGATGGTGGTTTCGAGGTTTCTTGGACGTTGACTTAATATTAACTTTTAGTGTCCCTTTAACTGGGACAAGAAGAAACGAGAGAAGCAGGTAAAAAGATCGCTTTTATCTGCTTCTCTCGTTTCTTCTTGTTCCAGTTAGCGCACTGTCTCAATCGTAATGCTTTCCCAACAAGCACAAATCGCAACATTGTGACACTTTAGCACGCGCAAACGCTAACACCTAAAAGAGTGCAGTCAATTTTGTTTTTTCAATGCTTTTCGTGCTTTTATATGTTGTCTGCCCTGTGCTGGTAGCAGGCGCCGCTAAAGGCGCCAACCTCTCTTTAAAATTCACATGAATAAAGAATGAAAAATGCTGCTGATGCAAGGCACATTTTGGAATCGGTGTGAAACGAAGCGGTTAATGAAATGCTACAACTTTGCCCATTTGACTCCTGCGGCTTTGGCGCAAAGGAAACTCGCACGCGCGCGTATGCTCTCGCGCACCAGTGCTATACGCAATGTTACAATTTAAATGGCCTCGTGTTTATTCATTTCTTCTTATTTAACTTAAATATACCTCCCAATCCTTTGACAATCCCCTGTTGTGGGCACGTGCCATCGTGTGGAAATCATCATGATAACCAACACGCGGAGACCATCTCAAAGAGGTAGTTGTCGTTTACACGATATAAGCAGACGTGCGATTGTGGCCTAATGGTTTGAAAAGTAGGCACAGAGTGGTTAGCAGAGCTTGCTTCATCGAAGTAATTGTGCTGTTGATTACGTATATTTGTAGCAACGAGGGTATTTGGGTATCACTTGTTTTATGACTGAGTAATTCCGTAAAAAAAAAAAAAAAAAAACGAAGGCCGGCCGCAGCCTGGGCACCTGCAAGGGTAGTATAAAGGTGCTAGTGCTGTCCTGAGTGCGAGCCATTTGGCGAGAGAGCAGAGGCAGCACCCAGCCAACAGCCACGGTCAGGAAAGTCCGGCAGGGTGCGCGAGAACAACGAACACTGTTGCTGCTGATGATTAGGAAGTATCACTAATCACGAGTGTGGTGGTCACCCCACAAGCGAGCTACGAATAAACTTTTATATTGGCGCTCTGTTGTAAATAGAATAGTTACCTTCTTTACATTATCATTTCTGCTGTCCTATCTTCCTGCCTTTTATTGCCATATCAGTTACATGGACTCTACAGGCAGATTTCTGCCGTCGCCTTCGCCGTCGCCGTGAGGTTCCGTATGAGTGAAAGTGTGTGAGGGAGAGCCGGCGAACGCGGTTCAATCTCGCGTGGGCGAGCGAGGAACGCGGTCCGGATGCGTGCCCCCTCCGGTGGCGCGCGAGGCAGGGTGGTGAGGCGAGGGAGGAGGGGGCGTTCTTATCCGGCGGCTGCTACAATGCCTCGATGTCCTCCTCGTCCGCCGCTCCGTACAGAGTGGACACAACCCCGGCGTCTACAACGGCTTTGGCCACGCGAATCGCGGACGCCGTATAGTAGACGCCTTTGGCGGACGCCGTGGGGACGCGTTGCTGGCGCTCGTGCGTCCTGAAAGCCGTCTGCGACGTGGCTAAAGTGCGCTACCGCGCGGGCCTCATTTTCAAAGCGATCTGCGATGTTTGCGGAGTAGTGCCGGTAGCTTCGTATGCGCTGTGCTTTCGACATTTCGTACGCGTTGAAGCGACAGATGCACGGAGGTCAATTGGCTCGCGGCTACTGCAGCGATTATTAACTCCAGCTTTTTCACAGACAGTTGCCGCTGTCATCGAGCGATGTCTGTTCATGTTTACCTGTGCGCGCGTGACATTGTGCTGGTTAACTTAGTTAAAACACGTTGACGGGCTAGTTGGTTTGAATCCATGATAGAAATGTGTAAGCGCGACTGAACAAGGACGTAGAAAGAAGCAGATCATAAAGAGAGCGCTGTCTCCGTGTGTCTGTTTCTTTCTACGTCCATGTTGAATCACGCTTACGCATTCTGTCATTGTTAATTTAGTTGGTAAGCGAATGTTTACAAGCTTATACGGCCGATAAAACTATCCTTACTTCGTACAGTTATCTACTAACTTGCTATCGCAATCGGTGCCTCCCATTTCGGGCGGAACTGCGAATTTCTTACGCCCCTACCCATCTCCCCTCCCCGTACATCTGACCGTCGTTCAGGTATCAACATGCTGTGCTAGACAGTCACAGTGTAGTCAGTAGCAATTTCCTTCCCTTCCTTCTTCCTTATTTACTTTATTTATTTCAATAAACAATCAATTACTACAACTAGCGCTTGCTTCCCAAATAAGAAAGCACACGAAAAGAAATCGGATACTCATATTCGCCAAAGCAAGATACACAGGCAAGGACACATTTCCTTGAAAAGCATACGGAACACATGCAGATATTTTTGTACCTAAAAGCAACAAAAAAGAATTACAAAAATGCTTTTGTGTCAGCGTCCCACTTTTATTGCGTTGAACGAAAAGGCTTGTAATTTCTGTAAGCGACATAGCGCAGACGTAATAACTCAACATTCCCCTCTTCCTACTCGTAAAATAAAAAAAACATAAAGGAAACAGAACGCTTGCAATATATTTTTTATTTTCTTTAGAATTCTTATTTATTTTTTTAGAAACAGTCGTAATGTCTATCTTTTTTATCATTTACTTACTTTTACAGTTTATACAATTTTTGTCGAGGCATTGTTCATTTAGCTGTATTCTGCTATGGGTCATTGCCCAAACTCGGGTTTTACGCGGTGAGCTGGCATAAATTTTGTTCTTTAACTGAACAAGTGCTCAAAGTACCCTCACAACACTGAAGATATTGTTTGCTCCGCAGGGCTAAATTACAAGGCAAGAGGTTGTGCACCGATATTAACCGAACGTCGTTGACGAGCGGATTAAAGTGCGCCGTGTAATGGTTGTACCGGCCTCATGACGAACAGCTTTCCTTTCTCGACGGATGCGCGAACAACTTATGTTACTTTGGGTAGGGTTGCCCCAGATCAGAAAACGGTGTAGACCTCTATCGTGCACATAGATTTCTGAAAGTCTGCGATTACCGTTTAACTTAACTGAGACACAGATGTTTGAGTTCTTCGAGGAAGGAAGTCTCACTAATCCTACTTGTATTAACTGTCACGGTTGTTACTTATTCTCGGATGGGTGACTTGCTTTCCTCGCAATTATCTGCCCCGTTTTCATTGCTGCCTTTGGTATGTGTCAATTTGTTCAATATTCGCGGCTCAAATAAGCAAGTCCTAGAAATACTATACACATTCCAGCGATCAGGCTCTCTTCGGTCTGTAATTTGCCATGGCAGCGCATCAAGACCCATACACGTTTGAAAGCTCATCTTCCTTCCGGCTTTCGAACGCATCGGCTATGGCATAGCTCCATTGATACCTTTTACGACCCTTGAGCTGTTTGGACCACTTAAGTACGTTGCAGGCACCACTTAATTTGGGGCTACTTTGGCGCCCTTAATTTCTTGTGGCGCGTGCACGTTGCCTTAGGCATCGTCGTCTCGTCGAAACAATTTCCCGGGTCACTTTGGTCAAACGACCTTCAAATGTGCTGCTAATTTTTGTGTCCCTTCGGGTCACTGCTCCTCCCATGGTGCCTTCGAACACAGCTGAGAAGCGGCACGCCTTGTGGTCGGCGTATTTACGGCGTTGATAATCGCTAAGCATGCTCGTTCGCCACTGCACGGGAACGCTAGCGTCCTTGTGGAGGTGCGAAGCCTTTCCTTCCAAAGTGCCTGTGCACACTGCCTGCATTATGCATGCACGAACGCTTTATTCAACACGGGCGACAGAAAATACGTGACCAACACTTTTGTACGCTTATGATCACTATTTTCTCGAAAGTAAAAAAAAAGAAAAAACTGGAATAGCATAGAAGGAAACAACTGATAAATGCGGCAAGGCAAGCTGTCTCTTTGTAAGCATGCATACGCATGCGCGCACACTGTGTGTTGACTGATGTTAGCCAGATCACATATAGTCGTGCAACACTGAGGAACTAATTAACTATACTTTACTGCGACAGCAGTTAAAAGCGCAACACTGAATGGCTTTGCTGCGCTGGTGGCACCTATAGGGAGTCCTGAGGGCCACCTATATGGTGTTCAGAAAATTCGTGCGCTGTCAAAATTGAACAAGCTGTCAAGTGTGCCCTATAGAGTATAGACAAGCCACAACTGAGCGCTGTTTGTCGGTGTGTCCCCTTTTTCCCCTTCTCCTCACTTCATATTTGGCCATCCTCCCTCTTCTGTACTTGAAACAGCCCACATGCGAAAAATTCCGGCAGGAATCTCACGATGAATGTGGACGTTAATTCGATTAGCAGTGAAGTAATGTAGCGACACGCAGCACTGCCACCGCCGAAACGAGTCATGTGTATACGAGGCGCGTATGCAGCCGGGCTCCTCTCTCATTGCGCTTCGCTCTGGCTGCGCTGCGCCCCGCACGCTGGGTGTGTGTGTATATATATTCAGACAAGATTGTCATAGTTTATATAACACGCGTTCAATTGCACCCAGCACCGGATACTCATTATAGGATTTTCTTTATTCGTCATTCAAGAGCAGCACATACCCAGTGGTACATAACTAGTGACACGTCAAAAAGGTTCGCTGATGCGCGGCACATACTCAGTGTCACTACCCAGGGACCCAAGCCGGTCCTCCGACGGTTGGTTTGGAACCCCCGGTTAGCTGGAAATTGGTTAGATAGATAGATAGATAGATAGATAGATAGATAGATAGATAGATAGATAGATAGATAGATAGATAGATAGATAGATAGATAGATAGATAGATAGATAGATAGATAGATAGATAGATAGATAGATAGATAGATAGATAGTCGCGGTGATAAATGCTCCAGCGTACAGCTACTCACTTTCAGAATCTCTGTAGCTAACAGTGCTTTCCGACACTTGTTACGTAGCATTGAGTGAGTGAGTGAGTAAAGACTTTATTGAAAAACAAGGTATTGACGGATGACCTTGTTTTTAGGCAGCCACGAGCCCCTGGGCCCGGGCGGCATCTTCAGCTTTCTCGATGACCTTGGCCTGCAGGTCAGGGTCGGAGCTGAGCAACACGGCCTCCCACTGCTCAGTATTACTTATTTCGTGGTTTGTGTGATTTTCGGCTGGGCACGACCACATAATATGGAATAGATCCGCTTTTTGCTTACAATGCTTACATGTATTAGGGTATTGGTCCGGGTAGTAGCAGTGATAGGCTACGGGGTTGGGGTAGGTGTTCGTCTGAAGTCGTCTCCAAGCTGCTTCTTGTCGCTTGTTAAGCGATTTGTGTGCTGGCGGGTACACTGCTCTGGCTAACCTGTAGTGCTGGGTTATTTCCTGGTAACTGACCATGCGATCCCTTTCTGATCCTAGCGTCAGCCGTCCAGGTGCTCGGTTGGCGAGTCCTCGAGCGGCGGTGTGGGCGGCATCGTTGCCGGGTAGGGAGGAGTGTGCTGGTGCCCAAATGATCTGGATTGGTCGTGGGTGTTGGTTGGTGCCTACTATGTGTTTTACGGGAGCCGAGACCCGACCTTACGCAAAATTGCGTACTGCTGCTCTGGAATCGCTAATAATGTAATGACAATGTGTGGAGGCTATTGCCAGAGCGATAGCCTGTGAACCTATGATGTTCGGTCGTTATACACCTGACTACCTAACACCGTAGTTCTTAGAATCTTATCTTCCACCGTGTTCATTTAATATATATATATATATATATATATATATATATATATATATATATATATAACATACAGCTGGACAAAACTTAGTTGGAGACCCTATATACCCTGGCTGACGAACTCTCCGGTCACCGGAAGTCTTTTCGTGGTCATGGCGCGCTCCCGTCATCGAAGAGCTTTGGCGTTGTATGCTGTGTGGAATGCTGAGGGAACCGCGGCTGACCACGAGGTCGATAACCTGACCCTCTCACCCAGCTTCAACATGCAGGCGAGGAAAACAAGGAGGCAAATGAATACAAAAAAATAAAGGCGACAGAGAGTAGGACACCCGCTCGATCGACCAAAAACGCTCGGCACGCGTCGCTGCACCCCTTCTGCGACGACCCGCTATCGTATAAAACGTAGCCCCAACGAAGCTTTGCCCGAACAGTCCCGAAAAGACTGGTCGCAAGGTCCCACGGCTACGGCGAGCGTAAGTGGCCGCTCTGGCCGTCTGGCGAGCCCCGTCTCCGGGGACCCATCGTGTGCCCGGCACGAGCGCAATTAGCAGCGGCGACAGACACAAGCCGTGCCCTCGGCGCGAGAGGCCTCATCACGGAAACACGCCGCCGGTAGAACTGCAGGAGCGGACGCTCGGATTGCCGGGAAAGGCTTTGATTGGGTTAATAAGATATTCCGTTAATGCGAAGCCCAAGAAGAAGGAAATTATCTGGCGCCATGGATAGAACCCTCGTTTTCTTCTTTCGTTCTTGCTCTAGTTTTTTTTTTTTTTTGTCAGTTGAGTACCTATTGCGGGCAGCCGGGGGCGTTTGCATTCACTGCTGTTACTTTTTTTTCTATATTCACTGCAGTTTTTTTTTTCTTGCGTTTCTAGGTTATGCAGTGTACTAATATGTATTTAGGTAATGCGATGTATTGAAACATTGCATTTATTTACGTTTGCGTTGCTGGAATTGTGTACACAAATAAACGCGGAATGTAGTACAGCGCATCTCTGCGGCTAATTTATTTCAGTGAGCAATAATTACGTCATGGTGCCATGGCCGCGATTCTCGATCGTCAGTTTCTGGTATTGCCGGTGGTAGACATAGCCAGATATGCACTCTTAAAAATAATGTTACTAAATAGCTAGTAAATGCACGCGTTTAATAGATTACTATGCATGTTACTACCTGTTTACTAGTTCTGCACTAGCCAGTGGATAGTAAAGTTAGTAGGTACTAGCTTTACTATCCTTTACTTGTTGGAAAGTTTTACTAGCTTAAAGCCTTTACTAGCCAGAAAGGCTTCTTAGTAGTTTTTACTAAGTAACTACTAAGCCACTACTACCTCGTCTGGCCGTGGCCTGTTATGCTGTGATTGTGACAGTCTCATGCAACATTGAGATAAACTGTATAGTGTTGTCCATTATGTTGGGCTAACAGTTATGTTCGACGGCGTAGCACACATATGTTCAGAGAGTACGCTTTAGAAATCTGTGAACAAAGCTTTGGTTGTTTACCCAAATAAATAGGTGCTCACCGGTGCAACATGTGCTCCCTGAAAGTAGGGCTATAAATACTCTTGAAGTTTCTCGTCATAAGCGTCTCGTAGCACCTTCGCCGTTCTGCATGTGCGTTCTTGCGTATCATTGCTTGTCGGAGATATGTAGTACATTCTTACCCGGATTCAGTGTGTCTTAAAGTCCCTGCAAACACTACGTATATATACCCTTAATTGATGCCGTAATATATAGAGAAAGGGCGCGATTCTGTTTTTTTCAGCATATATTTATTGCTTACTTTCTTGTGCTTTTACAACACCATCGATTTCATGTGCCAATGCAAGCTGCACTTATAAATCGAATATAGGCCCCATTGTATTGTTGGTAATTATATTTCAGCTGCGTTAGGTTGCACTACCGCACTACTGCCCTACCGCAACTGTACTACCGAGGTAGTATTTAGTGCGTACTAAGTTGGTGCTTTTTTCTGGCTTCTGTCTGTTTTGTGTGTTTGGTTCTGTCCACCTACGTGGCATATGCATCTTTTTAAAGTATTTTTAAACACTCCTCGGATTAGTTCTAGTAGTGAAAACTTCAATACCCAATAAAGTGGATGGAAAAACGGCGGCGCGGTAGCTCAATTAGTAGAGCATCGCACGCATAATGCGAAGACGGGGGATCGTTCCCCACCTGCGGCAAGTTGTTTTTTCACCCCCTTTCATTTCCATTAATTTATCATTTCTTTGATTCAGTAAGTAGAAGTAATTTCGCCTATGTTGTCCTTGGTGTAATTGTTTGTTGGCTTCTTATGATTAATAAAAATCCGGCCCCCCGGTGACAGATGACAGAGGCGTTTCCGCATTTCCGTCGGAATGCGATAGGCGTGGCCGAAGCGCTAAAACCACCGGGTTACGGTGGCGACTTTGCTCAAAAGAACGATTCAGCTGTTTGAATATGTATAACCAGGCGCGATTTTGTCGGGGTATCGAAGATGAAAACGGCTCCATTCCTAGCCTTGCAAGTCAATGGCTCGGACTAAAAACGAGCCTGGAATAACAGCGATTTGCCCATTTTGTCTTGTGCTACATTTGTAAGATCAGCACTAACGCAGTAAGAACTTTCTGCTATCTGGAATGTAAGCAATTCTCCGCGCAGAAGACGAGCCGTATTCATGCACAAATTACTTTAATTATGTCAATAAAAAACAAAACAGAAACATGCCGACTGTATTAAAGTGGACGCGCTGTATTAAGCAGGCACGACGCTATTGTGCTGTTTGTCATGCAAAGTAAGGTGTGCTAGGCAGTGGTTGCAAGCAGCTGAGATGGACTGCACGCTTGCATACTCAACTATCTCCAAGGAAAGATTGAATCAGGATTCAGGTATCGTGTACAATAGTTGAGTGCCTCTGCCTTCTTCATATTCATTATTTAAACTGCGCCCCTATGTACGCAGTTATTAAAAGCATAAGTTTTTCTCTTAACACCTTAAGTACGCTTTAGCAAACTGTCCACTTCATGTGTGTACGCAATCTGAAAGCATGCTGCACATTCATGCACACATGTTCATGCAAACTTAGACACAGAGCATATTTTTCAAAGGAGAATGATTTATTTACAATACAACAAAGCGCACAGCGTAGTTTCATTCTAGGTTCTTAACACAGAATGAGGACCTATATACCAAGCTATGACAGTAAAAAGTAAAAGACAAACTGCAACAGGAAATACAAAAGCAGATGGCCATTGTTCGCGCCTGCAACATTTAAAATGTGAAACAAGCATAACATATGAACTTGCATCAACTTCATGCGGTTGTGTCCAACAGAAGTTGGGCCTCTCAGTTCTCCGCTTTCTCGTTCATTGAAAAAAAATTGTTTATTACCAAAATTGTGCAAAATAGCAGATAAGTATAATATCAGGAACAGAACACACATACGTCACAAACTTAGTGTAAGGCCACATTTTCCATAGATAAGTTGTCTAAAGAGGAACTTGAACCGCGAAGTGCGCGCAGCTAATGAAAAGATAGGCTGAGGTAACATCATAAGAATGTTAGAAATGAGAGATAGGGCCACCTGGTAATTCATTGTAGAGACTGCAAATGTAAGCCAAATTTTCGCGCCTGCGCTTTGGTGGCCAGAAGCCCTGACAAATGGGCTGGATCAGTAATTGACGCCAAAACGATCATTGGGGCAGGTGATAGGTGCGTGAGTGTTGCACCAATGTCATTATTGCAAAAAGAACTGCATTACCTGCACGCGAATGTGCACAGATGAACTGTGGTAGCGATTCTTGTATAAAATAGTGGCGTTTATTCCTGACTAAACATTGTTGCAAGTAAAAAAGGCACAATATGTGTGTGTTTCTCTTTTTGTCCGTCGTCGTTATGCTCAACCAACGCGCCCAGCTCTCCATCGTAAGATTGTAAAACTAGGTGTCGATGATTCACTGCAGAAAGCAGAGCATTCTATATCACACTTCATATGTGCATAACTTTTAAGAGATTGTGAACGACATACCGAATGTGTCCAGCCTTTCAAGTTACCGTACTGTCTTTGTCATTTCACTGGCATTATTGGCACCAAAGTCCATCTCTATACTTAATCTGAATACAATGAGCGCATACGTAGTGCAAGCAAAGTATTCGAGCCATGACAATAGACGAACACACGTAATGTTCAGAGCGAGCAACTAAATCGAGAAAAATACGCTCAGCTGCGTTCTCCATAATTCTGCACAAACACATTTCACACATACTTGTCCTCTTCGAAATCAACTCAATGTACTTTCGCTTATGGTTCATTTCACAGCCATATTTCTTCACACTTGCAGGTAATAACTAATTGGCCCACATTGTCAGCTGGCACTGACGGGCAATTATTTCGCTCCCTTACACTTACTGGCATTCAACTGCATTTGCGTTCACTTACACTCACTCAAACTCAGTGACTTCCCACTCTTGTGAAATCATGCAGCAGAAATGAGTGAGAGCGCTCTTGAATGTGTGTCAAGCTGTAATGATAGTACAGCGCGCGCAAGTGTTTCAATGTCATCCGCATGCGATCGGAGTAATATTGTAAACACGTGACTCTTTCTCAGCCCCTCCCCCCTTTCGTGCTGGCAAAATATAAGCTTTTTTTTCGTGTGCTTCATCATAAGCATAGGATCTTTCTGCAGGGCAGTGAACAGCTATTCTGGGCCTGATTTTCACTTACCAGTGCTGTGGTCCACTCTATAGTTGCACTGGAAAGCCGGGGGTTCTGCTTTCTTTCGTAGTGTCACCATTAGTGTCCACCTCTCCCGCTTTAATCCTGTATAGAAAAAAAAGTTCAGTTAGGTGAGAATAAAAAGAAATTCCAGAAATTTGATAATTTGAGAAAGAAAAGCTCATAGAAAGGTCTTATTAAGGCCTAATTTGGGGCTAGTGGGTACCTCATAGCCGGAAATCAACGCCACATAGCAATCACTGCACAAAACCAAAATGTCCACCTTGTTGATATGTTTCTTTTTGTTCCTTCACGTCCTTTAGCAACGCTGCTTTTTGACAACATTATGAAACGGCGCAATCACTGGATTCCACAGATTTTTCAGCCTGTGATAAAACTTGAAACTGCTAGCTCGACGTGAGGTATTTTGCCACGGGAGTAGAACTTCGCCCTTTCTACAAGTGACGAGTATAATGCTCCTCTCCAAGAGGTATTTTCTCCGGTGCTGCAGCGTCGTCGGAGTTAAAGGATTATTTTCGCGTTAAGCAAGCTTCGAACGAAATTGAGATTTAATTTCCACTGAACTCCAGCATTGAAAAAGAAAGCCAGAAACCCACGCAAATCTACACATTACACAGAGGAAAGTGCATAACACACCAGAAAATTGTTCAAAATAAAACCGTCGTTCGAGACACTTACCCTACGAAATGCAACAAATTCATTTCGCAAAGTTCACGAAATTGCCCTTATGAAATTTCAACGAAAGGACACCTGGCTACGCAAGCAAAGATATCTCCAGCAACAATGCAATTTGAGGAAACCGATACGGAGCCACGCCTGCAGTTATAGCTAGCTGACACGCCAAAATTTCAAAGCGCGTGTACGCATTAATACTCGACGTTCAGATGCTTAAATCAACGAGATTCGTTATCTGCTGGCTCATAACACTGCAATGGCAGAAATCAAGCATCTAATAGTATGGGAAGCACAAATGAACCTACCGAATCAACACTGTTCGCAGCTGTACAGCACACACTCCAGGCCCCGACGATCCAGCGCACATGGAAGCTCACCGCCGCTGATCTTCACATACACGAGTTGTCGGTGTTTGTACTGGCTTCTTGCAATTTACGGCAACATCGGTAGAATTGAACATCACTGAGATCACCGAGAGCGTTCATCGACGTGGGCAGGTGATTTCACAACACGAACACCGTCGCATAACGTCGCCGGTACAAAGATATGACGATAATTGCCGCCGACAACAATCGCCTCGTCCGCTGACTCACGCCATGTACTTGCTCCTTCCCGGCCGGCGCAGTCTACCTCCTCCTCCGCCATAGAAGCTACGCACAGAGGCGACGACTCTTTTGTTTAGTCTATTCGTTCGCTCCTTTTGCTTTTCGCTCTTTTCTTTATAGATATCATATAAGGAGGCGTTAACGCACAATTTAAGGCGCCGGCTACTCCTTAGCTCTTGAAAGGGTAGCTTACAACTTACAGGGTACAAGATCACATATCAAATGAACTTTTCATACAAACACCAGAACTTGTTAAACAACGTTTTCACAGTAACACTATGACGTAAGAAGCACATGTTACATGAAATATACACGTTAAATGACTCCACAGTTCTGTAGAAAAAAAGTCTCAAAAATACAAATGATACTGCCGCCTAATAACAGTCAGCGCGTGGTACATACATCGTGTAAATGCATTATTACATATAGTCACAACAGAACAGTCAACATAACATAATCCACAAACACATACATTTACAGAGCGACATTGAAATGAAAGGAATAATAAAAACCTTAATAACGGCCAACAATGCCGCTGTCTTCAAGAAAAGTCTTTAGTGCTTTTAAAGCGTTCTTCTGCAAGGACGTTGTTGGCCAAACATGCAAAAGTTTCTTTAAACTGAAAGGTCTGCAGTCTAATGTAATTAGGGTTGATCTAAGTCGGCGTCTTGGTGTGTCGTGATGTGGGCAATCTAGGAGGAGGTGGTGTATATCTTCGTCTACAAACTCACAATCACATTCGGGGGCTTCCGCACGGCCAATTCTGTGTAAGAAATGTTTTGTGCCGGCAGTGCCTAGCCTTAATCGATGAATAAGGGTTTCCATATCTCTATCTAATGACAATTAAAATTTGCATTCAATAAACGAATCAATATGATACAAATCCGAGCTCTTATATATATATCTATAGAATTCTGATCAAACCCGGTATTTCTACACATTTTGAAGGACGTTGTCCTTATAATGCAGCGTAATTCATTCTTTGACATTGGGAGTGGAACCACATCATCTTTGAGGCGTGCTTGTCGTGCTGCTTCATCGGCTGCTGTGTTGCCAGGAATGTTACACAGCATCTCCCTCAGACGCTCCTTCAGCTTTTGCTTTGTAACACTCTCTCAACGCTCCGGCGAGCTTTTTTGGGCGTCAAATTTGCAGCGCTGCATATGAACGTTGCGTTTGCTCATTGGCCGTATACAACGGTGAGCAGCGGGTCGGCCGCGTTTTATCACGCGTGATCTCGATTGAAAGAACGCTTATATGCGGTCGTCTGGGCTGAACCGAGAACGTGCCGCTTATACGGAGGACGTTGTGCATGACTTGACGAAGAGTTTACTGGCGTCGGGAATAACTGGAAAATGCGATGTGTTTGCCGGCACGTGTCTCTGTTTCATTGACACGCCCTTTTCAAAGCGACGTCGTCAGAGTACTTGAGAGTACTTTGAGTACAGAGTACTCGGAGTACGGAACTATTTACTCCGAAAATATCGGCACTTCATTAATCGACAACCTTTCCATGCCGTGTCATGTTTTCCATAACACACTCATCCACTCATCCACACGCTCGCGTGCGCGCGTCGACTAACACGTTTTCTTCATAGATGTATAATAGTCGTACGGCGATAATACACGTTATGTTCGCTCTACAGACGATGGAAATGTACGAGGTTCTTTTTTTTTTCTCGGCTATATGGAAATTTAAAACAATGTCTTTGGCAAATAACAACACAATTCTAATTATCGATCTGCATTACGCAAATCACTTGCTCGAGAAATGTTAATAGCTAATTTACTAATTAAATGTTTTATTAATTAGGTTTCTAACTAATTACTTTAGGGCAGGTATTGTAATTTATGAACTATAGCCGATGAGCTTGCGCGGCATATCCTCAAGGAACGAATTTTCAGGATGACGGCAGTTTCTAGATATGCGTTGTCAAACTTGCAGTGAAAATGCGTTGTTTTTCACGTACTTTTCTTATCAAAACTCCGCTTACATGCGTTGAAGCACAAAGATAACTGGAACTCCAATGTAATTTTCGTCGCACACTTTGGGAATAGGTAGCTAGGTACGGTTAAAGGGAGTCTACCTATAAAGTTTGGAAGCAATAGGCCCCCGGCTACATCATTTCACTTCTATGTATAATAATAATAATAATAATAATAATAACTTTGCTTTAAAAGATATGACTAAAAATGACCACAAGGAGTACACTTTAGCACGCGCAAACTCTCACACAAGAGTGAAATAAAGAAAGGACGAAACACCTAAGGTGCGTCACTGCAATAAATCATCTCTTATACAAAAGTTCACGTAGAAACACCCCTGGGAGTTGTCTGAGTATGCATAAGCATTGTGCCATGTGCTCATCTCCGCGCAGCCAGGGTCGTTATCGGTGTTAGGAAACTTGATCCTACGAGTATAAACGACAGCGTTGCGGCAACACGAACTGCTTCAGACAGCGGCGCAAGGTGAATTGATGACGCAAGCAAACTACCGCAGGTGGCGGCGCCAGGTGCGCTGATGACATTCCGATCATTATAAGCCGTTATCGCTCTTTAGCGCCTGATCGATCCGCTTCGAACCATTATCAACCGCGATCAACCGTACTCCGGCGGATGTTGCGAATGCGGCGGCCGCGCGCGCCTCTATTCTCGCCGCTTATTTCGCGTTGGAGCGAGACGCACGGGCCCTACCTGGAAAGCGACCTGCGATGGGGACACAGTGCGCCGAGTGCTGATAGCTTCGTGTGTGCTGTGTTCTCGCCGCTTAGTTCGCGTTGAAACGAGAGGCAGCACGAAGGGGAATTCCCTCGCTGCAGCGGGCCCTACCTTAAAAGCGATCGTCTTACGTGATGGACGGATGGACGGCTTTCCTCGTTGGGTAGGCATAGAAATACTTACGCGCTTAAAAGTATTTCACACTTTGGGAAAGAATATCGCAGAATTGGTGTTTCCCTGAGAATTCGTTCTGAGTAGGTACTCCTTGGGAACTGACCGCGTATAATTCGTAAATTACAATATAGGCAGTAAAGAAATGAGTTCAAAACATAATGTGTGAAATTTTGTTAATTAGTCAACTATGCAGTTCGATTTGTCATGCAAGTAATGTCCATGTTTTCCAGTAATCCAGATCAAAAACTACGAGTTTGCTCTCCGCCACTGGGCGATGTTTAAACATTCTCTATCGTCCTAAAAAAAGGAAGAAAAAACGCATGTTCGGTATGTGCGAGGCGAAAGCATTAGTGCAACCCAGTGTCGTATATCCTCGCACGTTGGCCCTTATTTACAAAGCTGTAAGCGTGGTTGAGCTGCTCGTAGGAGCAAATGCCAGCTGGAAATGAGGCCTCACACATCATTATAGAAAGGCTGCGGGCCTGTAGTAGCAGTAGCTCTAGAAAGCATTTTCATTTCTTTCAGAATAATAATAAAAAAGATGTGAGAAGCCCTTTTCGTTCTGGATCACAATTCGTTATACGTTGTCCGATTTTAACAACATTAAGGCGGATGAGTGATGTTCACTTGGAATGGGCATTTAGGCTTTCACTGCATGTGCATCGTTGCCCTTTCAGGCAGTTTTCTGGTCGTTCTTACATTTATCTTAACACATATGCCATGCCATTTGTTTAAATTACGGTCGCCGTTAGTGGTTCTGCGAGAAAGCCCACTGCAATTCGCAAGCGCAAGAAAACAGTGATATTATTATTTGTTGTGGCTGTTGTTATTGTTCGACTGCGTCGCATAACAACGCTTTCCCATGGTGAATGTAGCGCAATAATTTCCGCAGCACTGCATTTATCTGTTACGGCAAGAAGACGTGTTAAGAGCAACACACGAGTCTCACGGCCGTAACGAACAGCCACACAGCGCGTTATATATAGCGGAAGATAAAACAAAGAAAAGACATAACCGTGTCGTTTCCGAACGCGTACCGGAGTACTGCGAGAGATTTATCATACGCGCAGTTCTCAAGGGGGCGGAAGCGTGTACAGGACGTGGCAAGACACGTATGGCTCTCTGTTTCGCGCTCACCCGGACCTGCAGTGACGACGCCGTTCTCGAAAGGGCGGCCACGACGGAAAAACGCACAAGTGGCAGCAAGCACATCGCATTTCCCGGTTAGTTCCGAAGCCAGCTCGGCCCCGCGTGCAGATGCAGCCGTCGAGCAACAAAGGAGCGCTAATGGCCGCGAGGCGCCGTGTATCCGGCACCTCTCGGCGTGCAGCGCTCGTGTCCGCGTCTACAGTCATTTCACTTCGCTGTAAGCGTCTGCGCGCGGCTACGGACGTTCGCTTTATCCGAGTGCGCGTAGGCTAGGAGCCCTCCTTGAACATTGCAAGTCCGTAGGGACGCCTATTAACTTAATTAATTCCCAAGAGCTCCTTTATAGACAGAACGAAACATTCTGCCTCGTTTATTACGCGCACTCCGTTCAGTAATGTCAAGAAGAGTGCGAGGCACCCTTTTCCAGAGTAAGCTGGCCTGCCGCAAATTGCGTTCCACTTGCTCGCTTTTTCAGCGTCGATATAGTAATCCTTAAACTAAACTTAATAGTAGCTACTACCTCATAACGAAATTACCACAGAAAGATAACTTTGAACATGGTTGATGAGAAACGTCAGAATGATGCCTCAGGGCTGCTTTATCAATACATGAGTGCTTTTCATCGTTTCCATTCGAGATGGTACTACGATTTTGAAGAATTTTCTGCACCAGAAACAGTAATTGCGCAGGAAAAGCTAGGAACTGAATGTCGAATCTTCCCACAAAGTGCTGGGACTGATTGGCTCTGGCGATTCATGAGCCGTGAGAGTTACAGTAGTGCGGTGCTCCGAAGTTTGACCACTATGGATTCTTTATCTGAGTCTGTGAACACGAGTGTCTTGCGTTTCTGTCCGCTTAGAAGGGCGGCCGGGAGTATACCAAGCTATCAATTCAGCCATTCATATGTAAGATGTGACAGAATTAAAAAGGAATATGCGGGACCGTCGCTTGGCGCGTTTTAGCAGAACCAATGTTTTCGTCACAAAGTGCAGACTTGAAAATGATTATTAGCTACGCCTGCTGTTCTTTAAGACATCAGTGGAAAATGGGACGCGAGAACACAAACGAAATGGCTAGAGAGTTGTGAAATGCCAGTTCTAAGAATTCTTTGGGCAGCAGAAAGAAACAAAGAACCGCGTCTTCGTAAGTCACCTGAATGAAATGTTCACCATAAAAAAGTAAAAGAAAAAGAGGGAACAACAAATAGTTATTGACAAGCACTGACAGTAGTCTCGCGGATTATTGTATACTCGAGCGTTTCGCTTAAATAAAGAAAAATGCATGAGTTATTCAGCACTTCATTCCAGAAAGAAAAATATTCCCGCCACTGTTTCATAACGTTAGCTATTAGATGATTCCGGTAACGATAAATGACTAAATCGTCGTTACTTCTACATAATGATAGAGAAGCGGCCCACTTACTCCTAAAGTAAGAGACTGCGAAAGCCAGTGCGTATGATATCTTTTTTTCAATCGGTATTTACTACAGACAATATCATTATTCCCCTTATCCTAACCAGACAGGGTGTACACATTGGCAAATTAGACATTACGGACGCTGTCATACTTAATATTCTGCTTAATATTTACTTTAAAAAAGGCAGTGGTCCTCACAACGTGCCTAATGACTTTCTGAAAAGGTATGCGGAACGGTATAATTTGGCATAATTTTTCGCCAATCACTCACGAATTCACAGCTACAAAACGACTGGAAGATTGCAAATACCGATACCTGCATCAGGCGACTAAGCAAAAATTTCTAAATTTTAGATCCATTTCATTAACTAGTACATCCTGCAAGCTTATAGAGCACATAATCCTAAAGCACATCGCGGTTTTTCTAGAGGGCATTGACTTTTTGTCTCCCTACAAACATGGCTTTCGCAGTGGTTTATGAACAGTAACCCAACTAACAGAACACTATCTTGCGTTTGCAGTCAGCCACCGCGGTCAGAGTGACATGATTTTATTTGACCTAACTAAAGCATTTGATTGTGCATGCCATAACAAATTAATTGCTAAAGTTGAAAGTGTTGTTGGAAAAGGGCCCCTTTTAACCTTGATAAAAGAATTTCTAGACAATCGTTCACAATTTGTAATCTACGAAAAAATGCTATCTAACACTGTCGCAATTACTTTCGGAGTTCCCCAAGGCTCAGTTCTGGGGCCTTTGCTCTTTGTAATCTATATTAATGACATCACAGCTAATAGTGATTTCAATATAAGACTGTTCGCCGGAGACTGCGTCATTTACAGCGAAATCACTAATTATAGCGACCACATCGCACTTAATACATCTCTGAACACTCCAACTACTTGGTGCTCTAAGTGGCAGACGGGAATTAACGTAAAAATATCTGTGATCATGACCGTAACAAAAGAAACGAGACCATCTAACTTTACATATGAGATTAACGACATGCCGCTAACTAATGTAGAACAACAGAAATACCCAGGAGTAACACTAACCTCAGACATCAGGCGGGATAAACACATTACGAATATCACCACAGGACCATTCAGCAAATTATTCTTTATCAAACGAAGCCTTGCGATCTCTACCCTATCAACGAAGCTACTAGCCTACACAACGTTCGTTAGGCCAGTTCTCGAATACGCAATCACAGTCTGGTTTCCTCATTCAATGACTAACATTACAAAATTAGAAGCAAGACAAAGAAATACCATCAGAGTCATTCACAATTAATATAAACGCACTCACTCAACGACTAATCTTCTAACGCAGTCTGGATTGCAAGCGCTAACTATACCAGAGCAAAACAGACTCGCCTGAAGTTCTTGTTTCCGCTGCTAAAAAATAACTATGAGATATATACGTTCAGGTAAGCTTCATTCCCTCACGCAGCGAAAACACGTAATAAACATGGCTTCGCTCTAATAAAATACACATGCAACAACGACACTTTTAAGTATTTACTTAAGGAAGGGAACTGCGCTAAAAAAGACACGGACGAGTAATGACATGGTCTGTTTGTGCTGGTAAAATAATGGTTTCCATCTGACGTCCACAGCAGTCACACTCCATTCGGTTCAATCCCTCAGTAAGTGCGGATTGATCATTCTTGGTATTTACTTTTGTTCCGCAGTTTCTAATGCTTGCGCTAGTAGCCTGGGGCTTGGGATAGCCCAGCACCACTGATGAGTAGAATTTCGCTTGGTGTACAGACGCGCGGCCAAGCTGTCTTGGTGGGTTTCAGAAGATAATATACGTGGAATGCGGCATGTTAGGCCGCACGTTCCCCTTCTTCTGCACGGTAAACTTTCATTTCTCTGGGTCGCCCTTGGCAAATATAAGTCGGCAGCCTTCGCTGCGTTGTGTGTCCTGCAAGCACCAGCGCGACCCTTCTACGTTTGCGCAGCGTGACGGGCTCCTAGAAAATGAACTTTTGGTCCCCACTGCGAGCTGAAACCCTTTGCCACGCGGGCACCTCCATTTCCTTTGAAGGCACGCTAAGCACGATCTTGCACTTATTTGCTTCCAAAAGTTTGAATTCAGTGTCCACGTGCCACGTTTCGTGGGCTCTGCGCTTATTTAGGCACGTGTTTCTCGAAGAAATGCGGGTTGGAAAAAGTCCGCAAATATACTTAATTTCCACACTCTCGATCGCGTAAGAAGACCGAATGGTTCACGTAAGCTTAACCAAACCAGATTTTAAAACTAGATCGGTGCATCTTAGTCAGACGAGACCAAAACGGCATACTGTTCGTCGTCGGCTTGAGTTACTCGTGCTATTTGTCGCAGTGTGGTTAGTAAGCTAATTGATTGCCGTTCAATGACGCAAAATTTTAAATGATCTATTTAGGGTACATATCGTACCTTAAAAGCTTTAGAGCACGCACAGAAACATACAATAAAGTTGTTTGCCCATGACGTTACCTTGCGCGTAGTCTTTTAAAATTCTGGGGTTTTACGTGCCAAAACCACTTTCTGATTATGAGGCACGCCGTAGTGGAGGACTCCGGAAATTTCGACCACCTGGGGTTCTTTAACGTGCACCTAAATCTAAGCACACGGGTGTTTTCGCATCTCGCCCCCATCGAAATGCGGCCGCCGTGGCCGGGATTCGATCCCGCGACCTCGTGCTCAGCAGCCTAACACCATAGCCACTGAGCAACCGCGGCGGGTTGCGCGTAGTCTTGTTGAATGCGAAAGCATTATATGCCCCCATTACTCGAAAATGCGGCGTTGTCGTCGTCGGCATGGCCGAAAGATGGTACCAAAAAGGGCCGACGGCGCGACGAGTAAAAACAAGTTAAAAATGCTCGGACTGACGCCAAATTTGTCAGGTAGATTTCCCTAAACAAACTCAATTAATGGAATTCAAAAAAAAATTTCGTACATTTTGGTGCGGGAGGAAATTGAACCCGTGCCTCCGAGGTGCGAGAGGAGCTTGCGCCCCCATGCCCCGGTGGCTCCACGGTTATGGTTGACTAAAGTTGTGCCTAGCGTTGGCGTCGTTGCACACGTCACGTCCGTCGCCTTAACTACTCGGCCACCTGGCCCGCACATACGTCAGGTCACTGCCTCCGCCACTGCCTCCCACACGTCACTGGCTATTCGGATTTCATTGGTGCTGTCTCTACAGCGATGCAGCCTCGACGCCAAATCATGTGTGCATAAAACGAAGTGGGCCTAGTGCGTGCGTCATTGCACACGTCACTTCGTTGCCTCCCGCGCTTGCTTTTCGAATTTTATCGGTACTGCGTCTACGGGGATGCACTCCGAAGCGTCCACCTTAGCGACATCCGTGAAACGTGATCGCCTACGGAAGTACGCCGCAGAAGACTAAGCAAAGGAACACAAAAAGGAACGCTGTGCAAGTTTACAACGCACGCGACGACCTAAGCGAAGGCATTGCCCCAAAGCGACTACAATGCTTTCGCATTCCCACACGTAAGCAGACTTGAGTGTCTCTGTCGAACTTTGTACGGGCTCAGAAAAAAGTCAGCAAAATAAGAAATAAATATTATGCATAGGTGACGTAACTGCGCACTTCGCGCATCGGATTTCAAAGATCGAAGCCTGCATGCCCATCGAAAAAAGAAAGAGAAAAGGAAAAGATAATGATTATAGCAAATAAATGAAAAAAGAATATAGAGGGCGAGAAAAAAATGAAGAAATGAAGTTGAGACCACTGCCATTCAATACGCGTCGCATTGACGTCGTAGATGAATAAGTTTTTTTTTTTTTTCATACTACGGCGGTCTTTTTTCAGAGCCTGCGAAAAGAGTAATCACGCAAAATAGAACGTCATGGAAAGAACTATACTGGGTATTTCAGAGCACGGGGGCTCTACAACTGTTTACATACAAAATGTGCACCAAAAGGAATATTTAACATTTCCTGTAATTAAACGTAACTAATTTGCTAATGTATCGCACTAACTTATCCTACGTGATAGAGTGCCACTCTAGCGCGTACGAATACACGTTCCCGTGCGCCTTAGTCTACGCTGGTCATGGCGCCATGACAGAGGGTCACGTGGGTGCACAAGTTGTTGAGATTTGGACTCTCCTCTACTACGCCGCTACCCGTTGTGTGGCACGACTCTGTTCGCCTTTTTTTCTCTCCGCCCTCGGACCCGGTGCATGGAGGACCCCTTTGCTTTAGATATGGGCACGTGTTGCTTGCTGTTGTGCTGGATTTACTACTTGCCGCAGGAGCAGTCCGCATACTTACTGCAAGATATGTTGTAAAGCAGCTTCACTGCTATCCGTATTTGAGTGCTGATTTATGTAGCGTACAGTTTCTTGATGCAAACAAGTGCGGATGACAGTTCCAGCACCACCCGCCGCAGTGGCTGGCTCTGATGCTCAGCACGAGACCGAAGGTTTCATTCCTGGCCACGGCCGACGCATTTCGATGAAGGCGAAATAAAATTAAATAAAAACAATAATAATAAAAAAATGCTCGTGTACTTTGATTTAGGTGCGCGGTAAAGAACCTCAGGTGATAAAAATTAATAAAGAACACTCCCTCTCCCCCCACTACGGCATCTCTAACAGGCCCGGTGTTGCTTTGGGACGTTAAAATCAATCAATCAATCAATCAATCAATCAATCAATCAATCAATCAATCATTAACCAGTTAGTCAATCAAGCTCCAGCCCTAAAGAGGTGCAGTTGTAGGCATTGGCACATACAGCCACAAATTGTGTCGTTCGCTTGAACTGTAATGGAAACCGCACCACGCTGAGATGGATGAATATCGAAACATAGCTGGGCACATGAACTGCTGCTGGGAAGGAGCGCCGTTATGTACTAACACAACTTGCCGACGTTTGGATCGGTTAGCTTACCTGATTTATATCGTTTCTTATTTGCTGTGTAATCCGACGTCATCCAGAGAAGCGCGGGTAAACGCGGTGGGACCGAGTACTCACGACCTGTAGCATTGATGTTTCACCCGTCGGTACGTGGCAAACATCACGCGTAACTCCGTGGTCGCTTATTCGCAAACCTCTTCTATATTATAGCATCTACTCATTGGCCGGAGTTGAAGCACCAGCCATCAATTTAGCGATTAACGTGCATCTTGAAACTGTAAAAGCGCACAAAGACGACAACGAAGAAAAAGAATAATGTGATAACGAGATGTCCTGTACGGTGATAGCTAATCGCAGCCGATAGCTAATCGCAGCCGATAGCGACGTAGGAGAAGTTATGTGGTTACGGATCCCGGTAATATATACAAATTGACGCCTGCTACAGCCCTTCTTCATTTACAGTGTACATTTGAGAAGTACATCGTATGGAAAACCAAATGGAACTTATATATATATATATATATATATATATATATATATATATATATATATATATATATATATTGCGAGACAGCGTTGAGCTTCAACGGTTTATTTCGCAGGTCGCGCGCTGAAGGCGATGACGCTGGCCGTGATAATGAAGAATATATACAGATGAAGCAGATCAAGGGGTAATATAATGCTCACATAATTTCCCCCGCGCGTGGAAGCGGGCAACCTGGCCGCTGGTTAGGGCGGGAAACGCCGTATGAAAGGCTTTAAACGCGAAACATGCACAATCTCTGTGGCACGGTAGCAGCCGTCCAAGGGCGGAACAACTGGAGTGACACGATGGTTAACTGGCGAAGTTTCTTCCCGAACAATGTAGGGCCCGATAAAACGGGACCGAAATTTTTCGCACAATCCAGGAGCGCGAACTGGGGTCCACAGTAACACTTCGTCTCCAGGGTGGAAGGAAACGACACGGTGAGATGCATCATAGCGAATTTTGCGGTCTTGTTGTCTGGCGTCGGTGTTGAGGCGGGCACGTTGGCGACACCGGGCAATGCGCGAAACGAAGTGCTCAGAACACCGAAGAAGGGAACGTCGAAGGTAGTGATCGGTTGGCGACCATACACAAGGAAAAAAGGCGAGTGCCCAGTAGTGCGTTGGACGGCCGTGTTGTATGCGAAAGTGACGAATGGTAGAATGACATCCCAATTGGTGTGGTCAGGGTTTATGTACATTGATATCATGTCGGACAGCGTGCGATGAAAGCGCTCTGTGAGACCATTAGTTTGAGGGTGGTATCTGGAAGTCGTTTTATGGTTGGTATTGGACGCACGGAGAATATCGTCGAGAAGTTTAGAGAGAAAGATCCTGCCGCAGTCACTCAAAAGGACACGTGGGGCTCCGTGTCGTAAAAAGATGGCTTCCACGAAAAAGGCTGCAACCTCCTCTGCGGATCCCGAAGATAGTGCGGCAGTTTCAGCGTACCGTGTCAAGTGGTCTACATCTGTGACGATCAATCGTTTACCGCCAGCGGTTAAGGGTGTTATGATTGGGGGTTCAATCCCATCGCTCGTGATCCGTTGTCAAGATTGGAGTCGGGCATGAATTAGAAGGTAGCTGGCCCATGCCGTCGTCCAACTTATCCACGCTGAGGACGTTGATGAAGGGAAGGACTGCTTCTGATCTAGAACGAGGAATATGGGTTTATTTACAGTATTTATATCAGTCTAACATGACTGCTTGAGAGAGAGTCTCAGTCTAACATGACTGCTTCAGAAAGTCTATGGAGCATCCGCACAACAGCCGTTTATAAACACTCGGTCCTCCCCCGATTCCAAGGTGGCGGAGACGTTCGTCCAGCCATCGTAAACACGCCGCCTCTCCGCGGGACGGTTTACACACACACACACGCACACACACACAGGTTCTCGGTCCGAAACCGACATCACACGAATTTCGTAGAACTCGGAGCGGTCCCTCGCAGCGCGCCCGGGTAGCCATTGTCCTGCGTCTTGGTCGGCGCGTGGGAAGGGGCCTCCGACGATGTTCCCGCGGTAACTCCCCCACCCGTAGCAGATCAGGTCCGCGTTGGTGGGCTCGGTAACAATAGTTGGCCCGCCGAACTCATTCAGTCACAATGGCGATTTAGTGACGCCGTGGCTAGAGGTTTGTGGCGGCGCTCCAAGAAAAGATGACGCCCGCGGTCGCAACTGGTTGGCAAAACTGCAGCTGGCCGTTCTTAACAAGGGTAGCGAGCGGTCCATAGAGGTCGATACCAACGACTGCGAAAGGAGCTTCAGGACACGGGACAGGTTGGAGCAGTCCAGCCGGAGGTGAGGTCAGTCGTTTGCGGTGTTGGCAGGGCGAACAGGAAGCCACGTATTTCGCTATGCTGGTTGAAAGTCCAGGCAAAGAGAAGCGGCTGCGAATTCGCTCATAGGTATTATGGAAACCGAAGTGACCGGCAGTGGGATCTTCGTGAAAGGTCTCCAGTATCTGGACCCGAAGTGATCGGGGAATGACAGGAACCCAACGGTGTCCTTCGGAATGAAACACGTACGGTATAATATCGAATTTTCGATCTGGAAGTTCTTCAACTGCCGACGGAGCCGAGCGTAAGGTGTGTGAGATGATCCGCGAATACGTTCCATAACGGAGTGGCAGTAGGAGTCATTAGGCAAACGTATGAGAATGGCTGGGTGGGAGCCGGTCAAGAGCTGCGAAGGGAATGCAGGCGACGCGCCCTGCGGTTACTTCACGGAAGGTGGTAAGCAAGCAGCGTTTCAAGACGGTGGTAGGGGATAACGAGAGAGAGAGCATCGGCATCCTGGTGTTTCTTTCCAGACTTGTAGGTGACGTCGAAGTCGTATTCTTGTAAACGAAGTATCCAACGGCCGAGACGTCCCATTAAATTCTTTAGCGTCGCCAACCAGCACACGGCGTGGTGATCAGTAACGACCGTAAAGTGGCGGCCGTGCAGATAGGGCCGAAAGTTTTGCACGGACCAAACAACGGCGAGACATTCTTGCTCGGTAATCGTATAATTTTTCTCCGCAGCTGTTAGCGTGCGACTTGCGTATGCAACCACACGTTCAGAATTTTGCTGACGTTGCAGAAGAACAGCGCCGAAACCGTGTCCGTTGGCCATGATGATGAATATATACAGAGGAAGAAGATGAAGGGGCAATATAATGCTCACAATATATATATATATATATATATATATATATATATATATATATATATATATATATATATATAAGAAAAGTTCTGTAGCCCTGGTACATAGGTAGTTGCACAAATGAAGGGGCACACTTAAGAAAATTAAATTGCATGTTTGAAGGTGTAACGTCTAAATAAACTAATAAAAAAACGGTATATTTTCCTTTCGTTTTTCTTTACTCCAACGTCTTAATATTATATATACCATGGAATGAAAAATAAACAATGTATACGCATAGTGCTGTGTGAAGCAATGACCAGCTCTGGGCGCCGTGTGAACCCGCTCGGACACTACTGAAAGTGTTGCGAGGCTAAATTCTTTATATGGGCCTCATTATGATAGCGCTGGCGCAAGACGTTGTGTATGACATACTTTCGTCCAGCGCCTCCACTGTGCTTCTGACGTCCGCTGTAAGCTGCCATGATTTAATAAATGAAAAGGAGAAAAATCAGAAGCATGTTCTGGTCGCACATAATATAAGCTTGCCTGACATAGCTCACTCACCATATTTGCGGTAAAACGAGCGTTTTTTTTTTTTTCACTGGGAAAAGCTCCCCGTTACCAATTCATCGGGCACGAGAGCGAGAAGAAAATATTGCACATTTATACTTAGTGTTATACTTTGAGCCCACTTCGCATAGGGATTATAGAACTCATCACTTAGTTAAAAAGGCGTGCACGCTTCAAGTTCGCTGTCTCTTGAAGCTCGTGATATACTTCTGCTCGGCATATTAAGAAAGGGACCAAGCGCTAAGAGAACGAAAAAAAAAAAAAAAACAGCATGGCCAAGAACATCTATAGCTATGTAGCACATACCCAGCTACGTTTATAATAATTTGTGGCCTGTGGCAACGAAATAACGTCTTAGACATAGAAAAGCAAGGGGCTATGATGGCGTTCGTGCACGAATTAAGCGGGGAATTCATCTTGCGAAAGGAAGATAAATGACGACCAGCGTGAAAAGCAGGCGCGCGCGAGAATAAAAAAATAAGGGAGCGTTAAAACGTCGCTAGCAGGTAGCTCAGTTCTCGTATCCGTTTTAAACGACGGCAGAATTGAGACGGGAGCGCGCCTTGAAGACGATCTTGGATAGAAAATTTTCACGTCCCATACGGGGGAGAAAAAGAAAGATCGAAAGAGCTGTGATTAATAGGCCCGCGATATGTGAACTGGCACTTTACTGCTTGCCTGAGGAGGTATCGAGGAAATCGCTCACGCTTTCGACCTAATTTCTATCGCTTGCGTCAATACCGCGGAAGAACGCCCGTTGAACAGCTATGGCGTTTTCTTGACCTTCAGAGCTATTGGTTATCACAAGGACGGCTGAGAGGGGTACCGGCCAGTGTGGGGGTGGCTTTAGCACTCGTATATTCAGCGCGCGATTTCGCGATTTCTTATCGCGCTGCGTCAGCGGTCATAGCAACGCTCCGCCCGCGTTGTAAACGGGATAAGCCAGCCGAGAACGGCGGATCAAAGAGTGGCACATAATCGAGGGAAAGTCATGGCTACAAAATGGTGGCCCTGAGGTGGTATTCCATATTTTTTTTTATACAAGCGCTTTCGCAATATTGCATGACTAAGGTATGGACACGTCGGGTCAGTGCCCATACGTGAAACAGTTTGCTTGACTCTGTGCAAGGATCATTGTTGCCCGTAGACGCCAGACGTGTCCGGTGCCGAGTTGCACAATATCTCGCAAAAGTGATCTATTAAAAATACCGCACCTGGTAAATTGTGGTTTTTCGAGAAATTCAGCGGCTACTGGCGTCTATTTTGAGAGGCTCTATGTGGCCTATGCGCGGCCAGGGGCTTATATTTTCATGAATTCACTTATCGCGAAACTCCGTTTATCTCAAAATTTTCCCCAGTTTTCTTTAACTTCGAGTTGACGAGAATTTGCAGTATATGCAAGCGACTAAAAATTAAAAGAAAGTATGACCTTTGAGTAGCTTTTCACAGCCTGACGGGAGTTTTACGTGCGATAGCTACGCTGGCTATAGTAAAGGACGCCATATATTGTAAAAGTGCGGATGTATTTTCATCAGTTTTTGTTATGTACTGTGCATCTGAATATCTATACGCAGGCGTTCATGCATTATGGGCCCATGAAAACGTCGTCGCCGCGAACTGAATACTAACCCGCGCTCCATCGGCCTCAGGATTACACCTTAGCTGGTGAGTCTCCTCAATTGAGCTGCTGGCTATCAAATACGTTTACATGACAATGCTCGGATACCTTGTGATTGATTATATTGAAGCCTATATATATAGAGGGGGGGGGGGGGGAGAACACAGATCTAAAGCTAAGGGAGTCTAATTAGTGAAAATTCGGCAGGCAACCATGGGCGAGAGGTGGGGGGGGGGATATAGAAATGTATACAAAAGAAGCGGGATAAGGGAACATAAAGGAAAAGAAGAGCTATTTTACATGAGCTTATATCTGCACAAAAAACCAGTGACAACCGGAGAATGAGATGCAAAATATTGAAATACCGCTGCAACTTGCTTTGCAAGCATGGATGTTCGCCACACCAATATAAAAACAGATGCATTGGTGAACGCTCGACAAAGCCACGGAGCGAATACAACAGGCTATTTCCTTCTTAGAGAGGTGACGGTAGCTGGAGCTTTTTACTGTGTTTTACAGAGTGTAATACGGAATTTGTAAAGTTACTTTAACTACAATGGGTGTGCGTGAGCTCATAAACGAATTGGGAATGGGCATCTAAGTGGATATGCACGATACCTTATGCACTATCTTCCACAGTGATTTCCGATGGTGCTGCAAAGACTTAGCAGACGCTAGACTAGCACTAGATGTTGACATACTGACATTGACACACGTGCAAGCGATAACTGACAGGAAACAGCTCACAACTCACGAGGTATTTATTCTGGCAGAGATTTATTTTTTATATAGCGATCAACAGATAATAAAACCTGTGTAAAAAAGGCATGACCAAACGCTGATGCCACCCATCTCTTGATTCCTGCATGAAACCGCACCGCTGTGCCAAAATAAATGCTTGGTGAATTATGTGAGTTATAAAAGGCCCTGTGTTCTGTCAGTCCTTGCTTTGGTGTCCCTGTTTATCAGAATTTTGTTCTGAGAAGAACTGCACGAAATCTTGCGACTCCTGACGCAGGAGGCGTGGCCTTTCACAGAACTCGCACGTCGGAGTTAAGGATGCGCGTGCTGGTAGTGAGATGTTCTGACAGAGATTACGAGGGCTGCGTTAGCGACACCTTGAAGAATGCTATACTGCTATGCTTACTAATTGTTATTTGTCGGGGTCATAGGTATTTTTCATATAAAGAGGGAACTGGTGATTAGCAGTTCTTGACAACTGGAGCAGGGTTGTCGACAGGCGCTTCTATTACTTAATGCATGAAAATAAACAAAGGGTCATTATTATCATTATGGGTGTTTTGCTCCTTTATTCGATGTGAATGTCGGGGTAGTTGCAGAGAAACGCAAGGGCATCGGATTTCCCGCAGCACACATTTTACAACAGGGCATAATAAACAAGAAGAAAAAGAAAAAGCTGCGGATCAAGCAATTTGCTACCGCTATTCTTGGCTTTTTCTGGCCTACGTGACGCGTCCTTTCCACCGTGTCTGTCTATAATATCGGCCGCAGTGCCGTCTGCGGAACCTCTGGAACTCGTCCGCCCCTCAGCTACGTGGGTTTCTGCTGCGTTTCATTCGACCGCTCGCGTCAGCCTTAGCACCAACGAGATTGACCTGCTGATGACCGAGCCTAAGGCGGATCACCGCGAAACCTCTCCTGACGGCTTGATCAGAAGCCTCCAGAGAACAAGGCGATGGCGTGATGGTGCGAGGGGTGGGAACGGCGTAGTCGACTTAGTAGTGGGGTGTTTCTTTATGTTGCTCATTTATAAAGACAAGCTCCTAATCAAGCTGTCTCCACCTGTCTAATCGATCCGGATGTATACACTCGCTGAAGGGCGAATCTCAATTTGGCGGATTACGCGCCGAGCGCGCACTCGCGCAAAAGAGGAAAAGCTCCAAGCCAACCGGCGAAGTCGTTGTTCTCTTATTGGGCACGTGGAGCCCGCGCGTGATTTAGCTCTGTGCACCGGGCCGTACGTGCGCAGTGCGTTCACACTGCCGTGTCCGCGCGCAGAATGCCCAGACTCAGCGGCGCAGCAGGCATGAAAAGAAGAATCTTTCGTCGCGCTCATCTTAATACGTCGGCTGATCGCTAATCTTCTGCGGGGAGCGGAGCGGTACAAGGCGTGGACGAATCGAGCGTGATTGGAGAGGGGAGAAGATGAAATAACGACAGCGTAAAGGGGGTTGGCTGGTGGTAGGCATGCCTTCGCCGACTGGGCTACTCGGAGCCTTCGGTGAGTCGTGCTGTGTGGAGGGATTTTTCGTTGCGCTGTATGGGGACGGGGCTGGGGTGAGGAGTTTTTTTCCCCCGAGATCAGTCAGGCACCGGCGCCGTCATATCGCGCGTAAATTATCCGCGGCTTTCCTTTCAGCGTGAAATTTCTCCGCGTTGTATGTGGCTTTTTTTACGTAAGCCGAACTTGACGTCTATGGTCGTCTCCTTGTTTGTTTGTTTTTCGTTGACTGCAGTTGGGTTCGTCACTGCAAGCAATACTGTTTGTTTTGGTTATGGCATTTAATGTGGGACAGCAGCTGTCCTAAACGAGAAGCGTCATTACTGGGAGACCGTTAGCCTTTGAGCTCCGTGCGCTATACCCAGTGGCACTTCTTGTGCTTGCATGATAATAACGCGTGTTTTGGCGACGAGTGCTTGACAGAATGATCATATTTGCCATCCAAGCTTCACGCCCACTCGGGGACGGCAGGTTAACGCAATAATCATGAATACAAATATTAATGAACACAAATTTCACTGATGAATGATTTAAGTGAATAATCTAGGGGTGCGTTGCAAGTATATTATTGAAGTCAGCCACTACTCAAAGCATACTCTTTTGCCGGAAACTCTCTGCTTTGAATCAGTTTCGAGAATAATTAAGCACTGAAAATCTGCAGCGAAGTGGCATCACTGTTCCCTGTTTCTGCACTCTGGAAAGATGCAGTACAGAAAACTACGGACGGGCACAAATTCGGAAATTCGTCTGCCCTTGCTACATGTGTTTCGACTTTGTTTTGAGATCGTAGTTCTCCAACCTAGTGCTAGGTAAATAGATAATAGCAAAACGTTGTGTTTTAAGCACTGCCTGACTTAAATTATGTTTTTGCGACGTGCCCCCTAATGTCATTATAAATAATTGATTAGTAAGTTGTTCTTGATTAATAATGGTATTGGTGATTATGGTGTGAATTCTGAAGTCCTCCGTTGCTATGAAGCATGATTGTTAGAAACTACCTATATATATTTATTTATTTGAGGCAGCCGTCGTGGTTATACGCGGTACATGGCGCCTATCACAAAGAACGCCTGATTGAAGGCCATATTGGCGATGTATTTATAAATCTTTTTTTTAGTTATTTAAGCACATACGGCGGACTTGAGGTCCAAAGAGGGAGCGTATAAAGGTAAGCTACACACGACAGTCAACGAAATTTCGAAAGAAATGAAAAAGAAAAGACAAAGTTCCAATGTTAATTTGTAGGTGTAGTGAGTGCCCTGAGAGTTTGCCGTCTATCATTGTCCGCGGGAAGAAAGAAAACATGAATGCGTCTGTTCCGGGAAAATCAGGAGTTACTGTCTGGCTTTGATGGTGTCGGGTGTGCCTGGTTCTTAATGGAGACAAGCACAACTAAGGATGAAGCGCGAATTGATTAGTCAGGAGTAAAAAAGGAACTACAGCCTACAGCCTCTTCTTCGTACGTCGAGTGCCTGTGTGCCATTGAATTTCGTTACCTAGCTAAGGAATTGAATGAGAGCCCATGCGCTAAAATGGGATTCGACTATATAATGAAGGCCTCGTGTACATCCTGCCTTTTACTGCAGTAGTTGCAAATATAGGTTACAGTATAAGTAGTGTAGCTATTTGTGCACAGCTCAAACGGGAATCTTGTTCCTGAGCGAAGTTTCCCAACGGCGAGAGGAGCACGAACGCTTTAGCAAGGACCGTTCCCGCGCCGTGGAGCGACAGGCCCAAGCCGTCGCCTCCAATCGAGCAGGCCGGTCCGCTGCGTGCGCGATGAGCTGACGCGACGTGCAACTGTCACGGCTGGAAAGACGCCTGTCGACCCCGGAAGGTCTTTTACCTGCGCTGCTTCTTCTGCCTCAACGCGAAATGATGCATCCGTAATTCATCGCACAACTGGACGACGGGCTGCAATTTGCCCCCCTGATTTCACTCCCTCTACTGCTTTCACTCCCCTGAAACTAAGCGATAAAGCAGGAGACCTGACTCGGTTGGAGCCGGGAAGACTTCGACGAGCTTAACGGCCGCAACGGCCTAAGAACATTTGCATTTCGAAGTCGAGCACGGAAACAACTTCTTTCGACCTGACGAAGCATTTAAATGCCTTGAATATTTCTCCCACCCGCCGTGGTTGCTCAGTGGCTATGGTGTTAGGCTGCTGAGCACGTGGTCGCGGGATCGAATCCCGGCCGCGGCGGCCGCATCTCGGTGGGGGCGAAATGCGAAAACACCCGTGTACTTTTATTTAGGTGCACGTTAAAGAACCCCAGGTGGTCGAAATTTCCGGAGTCCTCCACTACGGCGTGCCTCATAATCAGAAAGTGGTTTTGGCACGTAAAGCCCTATAATTTATTTAATATTTCTCCCCTGTCCTGTCGGTGACTTAGAATGAAATATGAGAAGTATTCTTTTCATGTAGCTGTTGATGATGAAGCCCTTAAGCACCTGAACAACCCGTCAACGGAACGAACGGGATGCCTGTTGAAGGCGTGCCATGGGGGGCTACGTGACGACATGGTTCGTGCTTCTGAGATGGACATCTTTTACGAAAATTCTCGTAGACTTGGCACTAAAGCACGGGAATTTTCAGCAATGTCATGTAGTCGTCTTTTTATATTTTTGTTACTTTTTAAACTTGGCTTTGCGGTGAAATCTTCAGATTTTGTTCCGCCACACTACAATGTATTCCGCAGTGACCGGGACCTCAGTCGGCTTAAAAAAAAGGCGCTGGCGTACTGATTGCTGTTGAAAGTTCTAATGAGTAAAGGCAAGGCGCAAAAGACAAGGACTGAAGAAGGACACAAACGACAGGACCGGTGCCACTCACAACTAAGTTTATTTCCCCAACAAGCCTGCCTTATGTAGGTCAATCAAACCGAATCACACACGAAACGTTTGCTCATTTGATCTTTTGTGCCAGATACGATTCCTGAGTGGTCGATGAATTGCTGTATTGTGCTTCTAACGTTACGTGTGTGATTCGGCTTGATTGACCTACATAAGGCAGGCTTGTTGCGGAAATAAACTTAGTTGTGAGTGGCGCCGGTCCTGTCGTTTGTGTCCTTCTTCAGTCCTTGTCTTTTGCGCCTTGCCTTTACTCATTCAAGCATGAACCAACTAGCCCAAGCAAGAGTTTTAGTTAAAGTTCACTGAGACGTGTTCGGCGCAACGACATAAAAAGTATACAGGAGTGGACTTGGTTAGAAGTCAGCAAAGCACGTTGTGAAAAATTGCTCATTGGATCTTTCTATGATCGCCGAATATGTCCTCTATCTTGTTTCATGATGTCATGTCTTCTATTGAAAGTGTAATATATTCCCTTAGCAAGCACGGAGAAATCATTCTTGATTATATTAACGCACCTGGAATTGACTGGAACACGCTTATATATTGTCATTACAATCATTACAAAGAGAGCAAATACAGCCTGTGGTTGCACTTTATGACATTCTGTTCCCTTTAGCAGCAAAACTTGATCGGCAATTATTGTTAGCCTGTCAAATGCTTAATTTATAGATGTCTCTCGTTCTGACGTTTCCCTTGTGCGTCCCGATAGGTTTCATTGTTTCATCCACCACTAAAGATAATTGCTTCTGTGTAACCTCTGAGGCAGAGCTCCTCCAGTGATATAAATGAATCCTCTTAAAGCGTGGGGATTGAAAACCAGGGCCCGTATTCACAGAAGCATTGTTACGCTAAAACTGTGCCTAAGAAAACATGCTGAAAACAATCGTGGCGTTGGGTACAGCGAATGCGGCCGGCTGATGACAAACAGCACTTACGAACAAATGCATACGAACATAATCTCAATAAACTTTTCTTCGGGGTGTAAACTTTTTGCTATTTTTGTTAACGAGTACCACATCTCGGACATATCTTTTTCTATTTTTTAGCATTCCTTCATTAGCGCGACCTGCAGCGACTGGCCATACTCTAATGTACGTAATTGTTTCGCTTCATTTGATTAGATTTGTCATCTTGCTCTTTCTTTCATCTTTTCTTCCGTTCTTCCTATCTTCCGTTTCTGTCTCCTCCTCCTTTCTGAAGAGTAGGCAGGCGTTGTGCACCTTGCGGAGGCAGTTGCCAGCCTCTTCCTCGCTTTTCCTTTCTTCTTTTTCGAGGGTACTGCACACTAAGGAAAAGTGCACCCTTAATGGTCTTTTCTCTTGTCTATAACTCACCCTATTACACCTATAGAAAAGGGTGCTTAGGGGAACTTACACACCCATTTGAAAGGGTATATTTTTGGAATTGCGCTTTTCTCCCCAGTGTGCGCTTTGCTGAAATGCATACTACGTTTTATTTTTACAGGGATATATTTTGTTCGATCAGTAACCAAGTCTTTTAGACGTGCACCGAAGTAATCGCGAAGTGTTGTTCGAAACATTCATAAAGGATACAGTAAAAAAAAAAAAAAGACCGAGCGTACCTACGGCGTTCCAGTCGGACGCGTTAGCGCTCTTTTTCTGTCTATATTGACGGCAAAAATCAATGCACATAAATATATCCAAACTGAAATTCCTTTGGCATTTGCGCTTCGATGTGTTAACTCTCGACTACTCCGGCGACACAAACACTGGGAACAACACAGAACCATGAGAGTTCAGTAACACCTCTAGCTACTCTTATAGCCTGACGACACGCTCTTCAGTGCTTCAGATTATACATACATTAGCACCAAGAGGAGAGAATTTAAATTATTTTGGCTGCAAGATGTGAAAGGCAGGAATGAGAGAAGAGGACATAGTAGTTGCGTCCTTCCACTTTTAGACTGGGGCGCGCCACCAGCACAATAAATGCTGCGTCCTTATTAGCAGGAGATTGCTCCGCATGCAGCTGCGAATGTTTCTTCCAACCGATACTGCATGAAACAGTGCAAGATTTGCTGCGCTTAATAATGTTCTGGCCTCAGTTTTACTCGACAAAGAATATCCCCTGAATAACTATATGACTGGCAGACGCGCTATGATTGGCTGACGATTGGCAGCTGATCTATTAAAACAACACCGAGCTGAAACAACTTAAAAAGCCAGGGGTAAATATCGAAATGTGGGGTAGAAAATTAAAAAAAACAGCTTGTCTTTCAACTCGCGAAATGCTAAGGTTGTGGGTTCGGTTCCTACCTGCGGCAAGTTGTTTTTTCATCCACTTTAATTTCCATTAATTTATCGTTTATTTATTTCATTTATTAAGCACAAGTAATTTCCCCTACGTTGTCCTCGGTGTCATTGTTTGTTGGCTTCTCATGATATAACTTCACCACCGGGAACATGAAGTATATGATGTAGCAGGTTGACATCCAAAGCCTACTGTGACCCCATAACGAGCTCGAACAACGACTTAGCGCCAACCGCTGGAAAATACACACTTATGGCTTTTTACTCGCTTGAAATGTTGAAGTGCTGGAGCACACTTACATTCCGCAAGGTGTAGGGTTCGCACAAAGCATCCTTTCAGCTCCCTGAAATTATTGAGAGTGCACAAGGGTGTTATGGTAACAAATGCACCCATTTCAGAAATTTTCAGAGAAATTAAGGGCGCACAAAAGCGTTTCGATTCCAATCCACCCTCAAGGGTGCTAGTTTCCTGAGTGTGTGAATATATTGTCACACCAAATATTAATACCTATTCTACGCACACACATTTTTATTTAGCACTTGTAAAACAAAGCGATGATAGCTATTAAACTCTGTAGTTCCATGACCCAAGCGATACCATCTTCAACTCGTTAGGACAACTACCTGCGTCACACTCTTCAGAGTTTATTTAATGTAGAAATGCTCTGCTTGCCAGCCAAACGATAAATTTTCCGGAGTTCTCCATGTGTCGTTAATTACCGAGTGCGCAAGTTACAGCTACAATTGCCATCTAGTCTTTCCCGCGGCGAAGCAAAGTTGCTGTGCCACCTATGGCTAGGAGTGACGTTTGCGAACGCTTACTCTTACGTATGCGAATGGCGATAGCCCGACGTGAGACTCCTGTAGGTGCGAGAAAACTATCCAGCACTTGTTGTGTATCTGTCCTCGCTATGATGTCCAACCCCCCTCTATCCGCACAACTTTAATCTGACTGGCCTCGAGACCGCTCCCTAATTCAGATATGCTCGGACCGTGGCCACATCTGTCGCTGGCACAGTACGCGATTCCTGCGCCAGAGCAGCAGTCGAATTACACGGGCCTGAGAGACCGCTTCTAGTGTCCCTGTGCATCCTCCCACGTGCACTCAGTGCTCACTCTCGTCCTCTTTAGCTTTTTTTCCTTTTCCCCTTTTCCTTACCCCCAGCGTAGGGTAGCAAACCGGACGCGCGTGCACGGCTTACCTCCCCATGCCTTTCCTCTCCTTGTTTTCTCTGTCTCTTCAGCGGAGAGAGCATCATATGGTGAAGTACAAGTGCCGCCAAAAATTACTGCTTGTGTCGCTCCGGAATCCACTGCGCGGAAACCCCGCCCTATTCATGGCAAAGCTATGTGCCCCGTTGAGTTGTCGCATTTCTCTCGAGTCTACACAACGCTATAGCAAGGAAACATAGATGTCTCATACAGGATCACGGCGTCAAGGCAACACTGCGTGTGTCTGCCAGCGCGTGGTGAATGTGGCAGAACAGCGCTCGCCCTGTTCGTGTCGAAGTGCATGAGACTTAATTTATGGCCTCTCTCTTTCGTTACACACAAGCACGCACTGCAACACGCGCGCTCATATACTAGCAACCAGCGGCCGGATTTCGCTATATCCGGCCACGTCGAGAGGACCGCGTCGTTCAGAGGCTTGCCCGTTTCGTTTTTATACGCCCTCGTATCTCGCAAACTTGGCCGCGCGATTTCTTATTGTTCCGTACTCACAGGTATAGGGTTAGAACGGCGCCTTTTCCTATACGGCACCATTGCTGCATTTGTTTTGGGTTTATCTGGGCTGCTTCTTCTTCTTCTCCTTCTTCTTGCTTTTCTTCACTCGTTCAGTATTGCCAAGTTGTTGTCGGCCCGTGTCGTTTAGCTTCTTCGGCGTACATCCGTGTCTCTTGGTGTGTCCCGTCGAACACCTTTAGTGCCCTGTAGCGGGCCCTATCTGAGACATTTACGCTGGCGCATAAAACGGTGCCCGTAAACCTTAGCCTGTATGCACGTCGCATGCTGTAAGTGCGGTCGTAAAGCGATCCCATTTCTTGTGCTTCGCGCTATTCTGCGCGTCGGCCGGCACGGTTCACGGTTGTTCCGCGCAAGTTGCTTAGGAGTTCGCCGATAGCGCACCTCGTGACGTAATCTCGCGGAGGATTTTGTTTTAAAATAGCATGCGCTCTCCTAAATGATATCGCCTGCTTTTAAGAGGAAGCTTTAGCTCCGGTGCTCCTATCTAAATACATGTAAAAGGAGAATTCGTTTTTCTCGGCAACCACTGCACCAAATTTGACGGGGTTTGCTGCATTTAAAAGAAAAACTTAAAGTCTAGTGACTGTTGGTTTCGAATTTTCGATTTAGGTCGTCAATTATTTATTTAAATTGGCAAAGTTTGAAAATTTTCAGAAAACGAAACTATCAAGTTTACAACTCTGTAACTCAACCACTAGAAATGATAATACAATTCTGTGAATTGCATGTAATAATACATCTAAAGCGGACAAAATTGATATGTTACCCATGAATATAAAAAAATTTAATCATAGGGAAATACAACTTTTGCAAAACCGTTGTAACCAACGTAACAAATTCACGTAAGATGTAAAATGACGTATTGCATTTGTCCGCTTTGAATGATCTAATGGATGCCGTTTACAGAACCGCGATATCAGTTCTCGATGCAGAGCTATGAATTTGTAAACTTCGTGCTTCTATTTTTTTCAAGCGGTCAAATATTTGAAAATCGTTTTAAGAAAATTCAAGCCCTAAATCGAAATTCCGCTTCCAACAGTCACTAGAATTTAACTTTCTCTTTCAAATGCAACAAATTTCATCAAAATCGGTCCAGGGGTTATCTCATAAAAACGTTTTTGCGTTTTTACATGTATTTGAATAGGCCGCGTCGAAGTTAGGCCCGAGCTAAAGCTTCCTCTTAAAACAATACGAAACAACTTCATCCACCAGTACTACTTCCGCGTGCGTGGCGATGTGTGCTGAGCATGCTGCGCATGCAGCTCACATTGAGAGGAGGTTACAAATACACGCACCGTAAAGAATGGAATGGAGGAAAGCGCGAACTTCAAACGGGGACGGAAAAAAAGGACCGTGGCACAGTCTTGCTTTCGGCGCCATTTCAAGTTTGCGCTTTCCCTTATTCCATTCTGTAATGAACGAACTAGCCCTGCAGCGCATTTTGTTAAGCACCGTTTAGAAAAGAGAACACATCTGGTGATTAGATAACCCCATTCATGCGCGTTTTCGTGCTCGGGAGCTACTATTTTTTGTGCTGATGCATCTGCTAACCTGATTTTGGTAAGATTGAACTTATTTTTACATTTTTTTAATTCTTTTGCGTGGCAGGGAAGCTTCATCCCTGCTAACCCGCATAACCTCGTGGTGATCCATATTGCCTATAACTGGAGCTACTAACGTATATAGTTTTTGTAATAAAAAAATTGTGGCGTTTTACGTGCCATAACCACGATCTGAGGCACGCCGAAGTGAGGCACTCCAGAATAATTTGGACCACCTGGGTTTTTTTACCGTGCACCTAACTCGAAGTACATGGGCATTTTCACATTTCGCTTTTTTTTCTTTTCTTTGTTATTGGCCCTGAACTTGCAAAAAAATGATATAACTTATTAGCAAAAAGGCTATTTCAACATGCATGGGTTCTCTATCTGGAGGCGCTATATTTATTAACTATATGCCCTGAAACTTCAGCATTTATTTAAAGTACACGCCAATATCTTCACAAGCTACAGTTTTTTTTTGCACTTATGACACCAACTGTTCACGTTAAATATATATATATATATATATATAGTTGTAATAAATTGACAAAGAAATGTGTCACCCGCCGTGGTTGCTCAGTGGCTATGGTGTTGGGCTGCTGAGCACAAGGTCGCGGGATCGAATCCCGGCCATGGCGGCCGCATTTCGATGGGGGCGAAATGCGAAAACACCCGTGTGCTTAGATTTAGGTGCACGTTAAAGAACCTCAGGTGGTCAAAATTTCCGGAGTCCCCCTCTACGGCGTGCCTCATAATCAGAAAGTGGTTTTGGCACGTAAAACCCCATAATTTAATTTTTAAAGAAATGTGTCACTGGGCTTTATCTTTGTCACCCCCTGTCAACTAGTCACTTAATAACAAGATTAAAGAGTTTTACCTCGGTCGCAAATATATTAATGCTTGCTGCGTTTTACACATAGACGGACTGGCAGGAATACAAAGGTGTTTTTTTTCTATTCCTCAATCACAAATTAATTTGTGGAGGTTTAACGTCCACAAGCTACGCAGCGGGTTATGAGAGACGCCTACATGGCAGCACGGTTATTTAGGGCAGGGTGGGCCAATTCTTCGCTCTGTTATAGATGCAACGACATAGGAGACATCCAAATCTTTCTGTGCTCGTGTCCAAGCTACCGTAAGGGATGCTCTTCTTCAGAACCTACAGAAGAAAGACCTTCCGCGTGCGTACTTGCAACACCTTTGTTTTTAGAACGACGAGCGCTTCATTATTTTCTGTGTGGGCAAGTGTGAACTTCTCTCTATCTTACCTTTCTGTTTTCTTTACCCATTTCTCCTGTGCAAGGTAGACAACCGTGCTCAGCCTGGTTAACCTCCCTGCCTTTCCCTTAAAACAATTCTCTCTCTCACTCTCTCTCTCTCTCTCTTCGGTTTCCAGAATTTAAGGGTCCATTATACTCCGCAAGAAGGCTTCACGTCGTCTTGCATTTCTAAGGGATACTGATTCGCTGGACTTCGGTTAAGGTACTCCACATATACTGCAAGAGATGCTCAAGCGAAGCAATTGGCGGCTTCGATCGTCAGGATAACCTCGCCAGTAGCACTACAATTCACGACCATCAACCCCAGGCCGTATCGTGGAGGGCTCTAGATTAATTTTGAGCCCTTGGTGCTGTCTAACGGGCACCCAAAACTGGACCCCAGGCCATCGGAATCCGGCCGCTGTGGCCAGTAATCGAACCCGCAACTTCGTCCTCGCCAGCAGAACGCCATAACCACTGAGCCACCAATCCGGGTGGTCGCCAGTCGCATAATTCGTCAATGACATCATTATTCAGCCAGTTTCTTGCCTATCAGTGCTGTGTTTATCTAAGCGATATGAACAGTAGATGTATAACTCTTGTTTACATTCCGCTAAGAAAATGCACTTTGCATAACGCTCGTGAGTAGTCGAAACCAGGGCCGGTATTACAAAAGGTTCTTACGCTAGAATTTTTTCGCAAGATAACATTGCAGCTAATCCTGATTCTAGACATTTCACTAGTGCATGGAACCGGTCAATTACAAAGAGCAATTACGAACGCAAAAGCTTTTTCAATTCTTCTTTAACGCAGTAAGATGAAGACGGCCGTTGAGATAAAAAGGTCTCGAAGGATCCATGCCGTCTCCTCCTAAGATTGTTTTACTTATGAGTGCTTCAGTGACTGATGCCTGTTTTGTGCATTTTGTACATGAAAGCTACTCACTAGATATCAAATAGAGTACTTAAAGTTTTGAGTTGAGCGATAAGCGGCTTGCTTTGTTCACCAGGTCTTGTAGTCACTGTAAGTGGAAGATTTGATGAGTTGGTATACTATTACCTGTTCGCTTTATGAAACTGAAGACAAGACGCTTAATGGCACGTAATGCGGGGAACAACGTTTCCAACGGCCGCAGTCAGACTGCGCACCAGCAGAGGCAAGTGAAAAAGGAAAAGCAGAAAGAAAAAAAGAAAGCCAAACAACGGCTCTGCACAACACGGTTTACGGAGCGTAAGCGGACTGAAAGGTACACCTTGATGCGAAGCGCTTCAAATATCCATACATAAATTGGTAGAGTGGCAGACGAATGAGCAGGGCGGCAAGCAAGAGCTAGTCATTGTCCGTCTCAAGGGCCCTAATAGTTATGTATGTACATCTCTTTTAGCAGCTTCGCCCACTCCGCCAGGTCTCCGCCCCCCCCCCCCCACACACACACACACATTTCTTCTCTTTTTTAAAAATTATTTTTCGATCCTCAGTGACGCGCCTTTTCTGTATTCGTTCAGCTCGCTCCTTCACTCAACCTTATCTCTGCTTCCGCACGTGTCACAGCTCTGACGAAACCACTCGCAACGGTGGCCGGTTACACTGCTCCGAGTAAAGCGCGGTGTCGGATGTTCAGAAATGGCTCCCTTTTCTCCTGATGGGCTAATGACAGGGTTTCATGTAATACACGACGGCGGCACCATAACGTAGACTTTTTTTTCATAAAAGCAACAGCAGGCGTCTTTCTTCATCAGAGACTACACTTGGTTTCTGTCCTCGTCGGTTAAATTCACGATGCCCTTCCCTTTAAATGGCGTAAGGGGCAGTTCTCAGAAACCGATTTTAGAGAAGTGTTTTAATCAAGTCCTGTTTTGGGTGCCCGTCCTCTGGGAATCGCTCTATGTGCTCCCTGAAGATGTTCGCGCGTAGAATCGTCGTCTTCACGAGACAGGACCACTTAGCCAGAAGCACTCCACAAGGCCAACTTGAGTTCGCGAAATGGGCAGGCATTGTCCTAAAGCAGATTTTTTTTTTCGACAGCAACGCTCTAAGGTGTGCAGTTCTATTTAGCTTTTCTTTTTCGATCCACTATACCACACCCAATTAAGCAGTTTAGAAAAACATGACCGAAGTTATTGAGCGAAACTCTGAGGACGCATTAGTAAAGCCCGATTGGGAATACCATTCAAGTTCTGAAAAAAAAAGTGAAATTGTCTGGGTCCAATGCACATGTTGAAATTTATGTGAAGCGGTTAGATAAGTACTGCGCCACCAAATGCGATGCGTACAATTGTGTATTTGCATCCTATGCAACGTGTCACCTTATGAAATGTTAATGTTTATGCACCACACCATTCACAAGTAACCACAAAACACCAAATCAGGCGTATGCACTCTGTGAGGTGCCCATGCAGCGATGTCTCGAGTATGAAGGTTATATATGATGCCTGCTGAGAGAAGAAGACATGCGCACAGACCTTTAAGTATTCTGTATTCCTTGTGTCACAATGTCGGTCAATTTTTTTGTGTGTGTGCTATAGAAACGGGAGCCTCCGATGACTTAGACCCAAGTATCCAAGAATCTTCTAGGTCAAATACCGGAAATTTCAGAATATCAAGGAAAGCGTTGAATATCATGCACTCTTTCATTAAGAGATCTGTGTGCTTGCGAGATTACCAAGTGCCGTAAATATATGTGCAGCTTTAAGTCGCTAGTAAGTGTTTTATTACGTAGAGCAACGCGGGATCACTGGCACTATAGTGTAAGTAAATTCCGCGCTATATAAGCCTATTTGCTGTCTCCTATCATGCGACATACCGACCGAGCGATGGGCTGGACGCTAAACCACGGAGGGGTAAGTAGGAAAAGAAAAAAAAAGCGTTTCTAACATCACGGCCTTGGTCACAAGGCAAAATGTGGGGTGATGAGCAAGTACAGTACTATTACAGGCTATTGAGATGTCCCTTGAAAGTGGAGACATCGAGGTCTGTCACCGCGTTCTAACTATGGGAAATACAGAAGCTCCAAATAGCGGTGCAGTTTGCTCACAGATCAGTCCGTGACTGCCTCCTTGAGAAAGCTAGAAAGCAGAGGATAACGTCAGAGGACATTGAACTTGAACCCAAGACTCCTATCTTCATTAATGAGTACTTGAGCCCTCCCATAAAAAAAGCTTTTCGGTGTGGCAAACGCAAGGAAAAAAGTGGGCCAGTGGAAGTTTGCATGGACTCGCAACGGCAAAATATTTAGGCGCACAACAGATACCTTAGCAGTCATAGCGAACACCCAGTTTGATGATTTGCATAAAATTGTGTAGTTGTACCTGCAGGCACCTAAAATTTGTCTCCCGACATGGGTTATCAGCCGAATGAAATTAAGCATATGGTGAGACCAAAAAAAGAAAAATCTGCTTTGTTCGTTTTTCATTTAAACGTCAGATCCTTAACAAACAAAGAAGATGAATTAGCTGTTCTACTGGATACTTTCGGAGTGTCACTTACAGCGATAATGTTGACTGAAACCTGGCGCACACACCAGCATCGATTGTATTTCACCGTCCTGGTTATCAGTACTTTTTTCAAAACCGCGAAGATAAAACGGGAGGCGGCGTCGCGCTTCTGCTTGAAGAAACAGTATCGTGCGAAACAGTCGCAGAATACACGACGACAACTGCTGATTACGAGATTCTCATTCTACGAAGTTCGAACAAACTTTTCTGTGTTATTTACAGGCCACCATTTGGTGCCAATAATCGCTCCTTTGAATTTCTTGAAAAAAGTTTTAGCTATGCATCTGATCAATCTCTAGATATGGTTCTAGGTGATGATATTAACATAAATATGCTTTATTTGACTCAATCCCCAAAAGAACTCCAATACTTAATTGCTGCTAATGCTTTTTAGCGTAATAACAAAACCGACGCGAGTGACTTTAGAAAGTGAATCTGTATTATACCCCTGTCACACGAGCACTTTAAAGGCATTTGAAGAAAAAGACATCTCACACAAAGGAGTTGCATCCGCAGACACACGCCAAAGTTTAATCTCTTTTTCAGAAGCGGTCTTTTCCGAAACCGGAGATCACCGATCTCTTTTACGGCTGGAAAGGCGTAGCCTCCAACGCAGTGGGCACCAGTAATTATCATGCAATAAAGAAACGAAGCAAAAGTGCATTTTTATTTCAAGTGTACACATCACAAAAAAGGGTTTTGTCTTTCGTTGAACCTTAAGTAGGCGCAGTTTTGCACTTTTTGCACGGCACTCTCGTAAGCAGTTCGAAAATATCACGTGACGCTAACAGACGATGCAAATTCGCGCCATTTTCTGCGACCATGGCTACGGCGAGCGGTACCGACGAACAGCCTCCGGCACGCCAAAGAAAACCGCGGGTACAGTGGTCGGAGAGAGACACCTGGGCGTTAATCAAGTTATGGGAAGACAACCTGCCCTCGCTGCGTGCGCAGAAGCACAACGGAGGCGTTTACGATGGCATTGCACAAGCATTGACGAGCATGGGTGTACCTCGCACAAAGGCGCAAGTGCACAGCAAGATAGAGAACCTGGGACAGACCTACAGGTAAGACAAAGCACAGCAGTAAGCTGTGAGCGCTAAATTTACCTTGAAGCGGCTTCAGGCTGTGGTCGCAAGCTGCAAGCTCTCGTTTGTGGTGTCGCGACCTCAGCATCGAACGTTGTTTCCGTAGTAGGCAGCGACGGAACCCTAATCTAGCGGACGGAGCCGTAGTAACGAAGGTTTTAATAAGGCAGAGACCCTTCATTTCAGCTAGCGTCGAATTTTGCAGGGCTGAACTGCGCCCTGCACACACGAAAGTCGACGACGCGCTAAAGGCTGTTTCTGCAATTCCTTTACAGTGCGAGTCGGTCTGAGTAAACGCAAATTCGCCTTCACATGCGGCGAAGAATGACAACCCGCGCAGGTCGTCAATAGCATGATTTCGTTCGTCACAAGATAACGGGAACCTTAACTTATGGACAGGCGCATTTCACATTATATTGTACGCCTTCTCACGGCAACATATAATACGAAGCAGGAAGTCGTCTGCATGTTTTCATTTCTGCAGATGTGACTACGGTTTGCATTTTTCTCGGACCATGCGCAAGCGTTGTTCTCAGACAAGAAAACATGAGAAACTTTAAATTTTTTCGAGTAAAAAGGGTTACCTTCGCTTCTCAGGCTTTCTGTACCATCAAGTCGCGTTTGTATCTATCGGCAAACGTTTTGCTCTGTGTATATCTTTACATTTTGAGTATATAAAATTTTAGTTCTTTCGTTTTCTTATCCAGGAGCTGCCTGAAACACATGACAACAGGGTCATCACCGCCGAGCTGGCCATTCTTCTCCGAAGTCCATAGGTTTCTAGGATCCCTGCCTGTTCACGATACATCTTTAATGGAAGAGGCTGGGTGCAGCGAGAGCACAACAAGCAGCACTGCCTCCGTCGAAGAAGTAAGAAATGCATAGTGGAGACTATATATGCTTTATTACAGTCAACTAAATTTCAAGACATAATGTAGCATCAGCTGTGCTGCCAAGCCCATAATCTGCACAACCCTGCAGTGTAGCGGACTGCTCTTGTTAATACTGTGGTTCATTTCTGCTTGTGCTCACGCGCTGTTCATTTTGCAAGCTTGGCAGTGCGCTGTTTGGAGAATAAAAAAAATGCAGACTCTAAAATAAAAAAACGTGAATACATACACGCAAGGAGAGGCAGCTCTCTTGCAAGTAAAAACCCTGAACTAATTGTTTACCGCTTCACACATCAACTAATGTGGTCAATGTATTTCGGATCCCTTCTTCAAACGCAGCTGATCTTCGACATGCTTGATTCCGGCTCTGCTTCTTGTGAAGACGTCGCCGAAGATTGTTCACCTTCCGAGTCGCCAGTACAACAGGTTGAATCCAGGAACCTCGCAAGTGGCAGTTCCGAATGTGCCCGCAGGAAGAGAAGGCAACCGGCTGGCGACTTTCAAGAAAGGATGCTTGAGGAGCAGCGACGGCAGAGAGAGCAGTTTGCTGATGCGCACAAAATGGAAATGGATCTCCGTAAAGAGGGGCTCAAGTTGCAAGAGAAACTTGTAGATGCAATGTTGAAGTTTTTTAGTAAAAACTGACATGGTGTTCCACAATTGTTGCTGATTCTTGGGACTCTTGCGTTCAGTTCCTTCGCTTGTAATATTCCACAAGTGCTGTCCTGATGGCGGATGCATTTCCAATTTCAGCTTCTGTTCTGCGTGATGGCTGTGGAAATGTAGCATTGGACTGCTGCACCTCACTTAACCACTGTGGGTGGACACTGTCGTTGAAGTGCTCGCAAATGTTATTGAGCACGCAGCATGCTCGTATAGCCAAACGGGCATTGCCAACAGAACACTCCATTCTTTTCGCAATGAAACGGAACCGGGCCTTTAGCCTTCCGAATGCGTTTTCAACTATCCTCCTTGCTCCAGATAAATGACAGTTGAAATTCCTTTCAGCTTCACTGATGACAGTTCGGTGTCCAAATGGCTTCATGAGGTTTGGGGTTAGTGGAAATGCTTGATCGCATAATATTATCGGTGGGACTGCTGTGGTACCCACTGCGGCAACAGGTGCTTTGAAAAGGGGACTGTTGACAATCTTCGACAGCCGTGAAACACCAAACACATGTGCGTCGTGGCAGCGTCCTGGGGCACCGACATTGCAGTATCTGAATCGATACTTGTGGTCGACCAATGCTAGTAGGATAATACTGTGCCTGCAAGAAAAAACAAAGTGCAAAGTGAATAAAGGTTAGTGCAGCATGGCACTGCTGAGTTCACTGCCTTTAGTTACTGTGATGCGATTTTACAGTTTGCTTTTATTAATAGCTGTGAGTGCAGCTCGGATTACATTATTTCACATAATGCCACAACCGGTCGCTGTTAGCGTACTCTACATCGTATAGGAGTTGCAGTCCTGCGGAGAACTCTTTTCGTCGTCGCATTAAAATTGTCGCTGCTAAACACTGCAAGACTGCGAACCAAATTACGCGTTTTCTTAAGAGCTGCTGGTAAAATTGAATAACATTTTACTTAGCAATAAAATATGGGTCAGTCAGTTACTTTTTTTTACTACTATAAAAATGGGCCCAAACAGAACACTTACATGAAATAAGTTAAATCGTGGCCACTTACCAACCCTTGTAGTTGTAGTAGTCGGTGGCGTACTTCTTTGGAGGCGAAATAGGGAAATGGCAGCCATCAAGGGCACCGACAGCTTGAGGGAAATCGCACACGGCTTCGAACTCTTGGATGTGCCTAGGCATTTCCTCTTCAGTAATCATTCTGATCCAGTCACTTTCGAGCACAGAGACAACAGCTGCGCAAAACTCTCTGTAAATGACGTTGACGGATGAGCGCCCAACGCCGAAGAGGTTTGCCACAGTTCTATCTTCGGCAGAAGAGCACAATTTGTAGAGGCCAATGGCGACACGCTTTTCCGCAGTGATCGGGTCACGCATGTTGGTAACTTGTTTTTCGAGCACATGGCGCAGACTTTCCACGAGAAACCGGAACGTTGAGGGGTTCACTCGAAACGACTGCTTGAAGTTGTGGCCACCGAGGTGAGGCACAGTCTCCTCGAACCACTTTTCGTGGCGGATGAAAGCCCACGTCGATCGGTTGCAGACTCTCGTGGGAAGCGCCAAGGCATAAAATGTACACCCGTTGAGTAGCAACTGCCGCTTAATACGGTCTTTGACTGCCTTTGCGGCGTCTGCTTCGCTCTCTGCAGCAAGAATCCTTGCCAAAATGCATGCTATTTCGACTTTTTCCTTCGTGTCCGTGCAGTCCCCCATATTCTCGACCTCCATGTTGACTCCGATGTAAACAGTGGCCCAAGGTTGCTAGACGAACATGTAAAATTTGCTACTTCTGCGAAGACTCTTGAAGCTACCTTATTAAATCTTCTTTAATTTAACCTTTTCGAATAAACTGTATCTAAATTCACTAAAACAAGCATATTATAGTACGTTTCTAATTTCTATATTGAAATACGTTGGTTTATTCTAACTGGTTTTGTTTCAGAATCTAGCGCCATGCTTTCCATAGCGTGTTCGGAAGGAAACGATAAAAGGAGATCGCCCGCGCCGTGTGTCTGCAGCGCAACTCCTTTTAATTAGAGGTCTTTCAACTCGGTAAAGGACCGCTTAGGTAAAAGAGTTTTTGCGTGCTTGTGTGACAGAGGTATTAGAAGTATTCATTGCAAATGTTGACAGTAATTTAGTAACTGCGGACGCAGTTTGTACCGACATCAGTGATCATTTTGGAATCGTCATGATAACTGATAAGGCTGTTCATGTTAATCAAAAGAAGAGGCAAATCATTTATACACAATCTATAACGAAAAAAAATGTCGAATTCTTTTTCTCTGCCATTAGCCAACAGAACTGAAACCACGTTTTCCAGGCAGATAATAGTGATACTGCTTACCTTAACTTCATCACTACATTCAAGACTATCTATGACGCACATTTTCTACTAAGAAAGACAGCCACGCCATCAAAGGCATGGAAACCCTGAATGACGTCCGACTTGCTCCAAATGATCAAGCATAAGACAGATTGTACGCACAGTTTGTACAATCAAAAGATGAAGAGTTGCTTCGGCAATTCAAAAAGTACACAAATAATCTAACATCAAAACTAAAAGTGGCTCGAGATGCCTATTTCACAAATGTATTTTGGAGCTCTAATCACCAGCGATCGGATGAAATCTGGCGGAAACTGAATTGCTTATTGCAGCAAAACACCCGTGATACTTCCGATAACTTTCAGCATGAAGAAAAACAAATTTATGGGACCTGTTTAGGGCTGACACTTTCAACAATTTCTTTATTTTACAGGCATCTCAGAGTCAGGTAGAGTGCAGCCAAAATTACATTGAATCCATGGAGGGAAGCAGCTGTGCATCATCCCTTTTCCTTGCGCCCACCAAATACACACAAGTTTTCTTGTGCATAAGTAGTATTAAAAATAGCAAGTCAGCAGATGCAACTGGTCTCCAAATGGCGTCCATTAAACATGTTCTTGACCTAATATGCCAGGCTGTTACTCACATTTACAGTCTCATATTATCTACCGCTGTATTTCTAAAGGCACCGCAAATGGCTCGAGTGATACCGCTTTTTAAAAGCGGCGACTACAATTTGATTAGTAACTATCGTTCAATTTCTATACTGGCGGTGTTCGCGAAGGGTACAGAAAAATTAATGCGTGGTAGGGTACAATCTGTCTTTGAAAAACATAACCTGCTCCTTGACTTTCAGCATGGGTTTCGAAAGAATCGATCCACTGAAACAGCATTACTGACTCAAAAAGAAATCATAATAGATATGTTTCAAAATAAGGAGATAGATGCAGGCATATATATAGATTTTAGTAAGGCTTTTGACTTGATAAACCACAGAATTTTACTGCATAAACTGGCAAACTATGGTGTCCGAGGAAATGCTTATGACCTTATGAAATCTTATTTGTCGAACAGAACACAATATGTAGACTTTAATAATTCGTTGTCTTCAATACAAAATATTAGTGCAGGAGTCCCGGGGGGATGCATTTTTGGGACCTCTCTTATATTTAATCTATATAAATGCTATTGTGCAATGTGTAACTGACAGTAAGATTGTATCCTACGCTGGTGACACTTCGGTGTTCATATCCGGGAGACCAGAAAGGGACATTGAAGAGAAAGCAATCAGAACACTGAAGGCAATAAATACATGGGCAAAATCAAATTGTTTGAAGATTAATTCTAAAAAGATAAAAGTAATATTGTACTTTCCAAAATGGAAGGTAATTTCTAGGCCATTGAACGTGTCCTTAAGCTTTGACACTGTTGAAATAGTAGATTCTGTTATAATCATTGGCGTTATATTTTCAAAGCATTTGACTTGGAATGATCATATTGACTATGTTACATCAAAAGTGTCTTCAGCTGTCGGTATTATGTTGCGCCTGCGCGGTATTCTTCCTGCCAAGGTTAGGCTGTTGCTATACAACTGATCAGTCTCCCATACCGGTCGACCCAAGCTACTCTGACATTCTGAATTACTATAAGGGGTCCGAATCGAACACCCCCCACCCCACAACAGCCTAAATCAGCATGAAGCAACCTCTTAGAGGAGGCTGCAAACAGGAACATACCCAAATATTAACACACTAAGCAAGATGTTTCCCACCCAGTATAGAGGCATTTGCCCCTGGTGCGGCGCCAAGCCCACCTTATATCACATTACATGGGGATGCGTTCAGAATCAACAATTCCTTCAAATAAATGACCCGAGTGTGGAGCAGTGGGAGAGGGTGCTCTCCAGCAGCGACCCGAAAGTCCAGATGGACTAGTAAGGCACGCTCACCGAGTAGCCACCCTCAGTGGTGCCCTGGAATAGGGGCGTCGACCCTGCGCAGATGAGGAAGAACACCGTGAAGACGGCCGACCACATCTGCCACCGCTAATTTCTAACCAATTAGAGCAAATAAAGTTTTCCTCCTCCTCCTCTCTCTTGCAATACTGTTGTACCGTTTGGGGCACCACAGGTGTCACAAATTTATCCAAGCTTCACATTCTTAAAAAAGAGCTGTAAGATGCATTGCTGGTCTGCCCTGCGGTTTGCCCACACATGACTTGTTTTTAAAATATGAAATCCTGGTAATCTATAGTTTATACAATTATAGACATTTAATGACCTATAAACGCTCCTCACGAAGTGATGAACATTATATTTGTTATCTGGCAAAATTTGAGAAATACATCCATATCCTGCAGACTAGACACAAAGAGAGAGAGAGAGAGAGATAGAGCAAAGGATAAAGGAAAGGTAGGGAGGTTAACCAGGACTGAGCCCGGTTGGCTACCCTACACTGGGGAAAGGGAAAAGGGGACGGAAAGATTAAAAGAAGAAGAGAAAGTCTACTGGGTATATCGTTCGGTCACTCAGTCCGGATCACAGACGCTGACTCAATCCAGTAGCCTTCAAATATCGCAGCAGAGCTTTTGTGGCCTTTTGTAGCTGCGATATGCGACACAAAGAAATTTGCATAATACTGACACCTAGGGCATATTATACCAAGCAGTCTTTTTCTTATACTCTTCGAGTATTATTAAATAAATTATACAAAGAATTGTTTGACCCTTTTGAGTATTCAACTTATGCTATTAAGTGAATTTTCTTCTTAATAAAATTACGTGATGATATTGCACTCAGTTTAAAGCTATGTCGTATTTTTCGTTTCTCCATAACCTGTTGTTTGTTTGTCTAATGCCTGTGTGTGCTGCAATGCATAGCGCTGCTTTTTACAAAGTGTTTTGTTATCTTATTTCAGTGTTTATTTGGAAAAATGGAAATCTCTGCCTGTATGCTTTACTGCCAAGTTGATAAAGGGGGCAGGACCTCTGTCAAGCTTGCGAGCTTTTAGTCCTGTCTCCTTCTCTGTCAAAGAGAAAATAAAGACGGAATTGAAATTGAATTGGAATTGAAATTGAAATACGTGGCGTAGAAAAAAGGGGCAGAGTAGCGTAATTAAACAAATGGGCGGTTTGCTATTGTGTGCTACATCGATGCGTTTCCCACTGAGGCAGAGTACGCATGATCCAGGAGCTTTCGGGTGCGTAGGTAGCTTGCCTTCGCGAGTTATGGTGAAGTACCACGTGATCGTGGCGTGTTAAAAGTGCCTTAAGGGAATGCTATAACTTGTGAGCTCCTATGTAAATACATTAGAACAGAGAACTCGTTTTTCTTTGCAAACACTGCACCGATTTTGATTAGTTTTGCTGCATTCAGAGGGAAACAGGAATTTAATTTTCAATTCATGCCATAATTTCTGTAGAACAATTAATAAAACTGCAAAATTTCATAGAACTTAACTATCAAGTTTACAACTCTGTCCCTCAGCAATAAAAAAAAAACGATACTGCGTGTTTGTGAGCTGCACCAAATCATACATGTAAAGCGGACAAGATAGACTATGCACCACAATAAAATTTACTCCTAATTTGTGAGTAGCCCTTTCGCTAACCTCTTGTAAATCCTGTAAGAATTTCACGCAAGCTATAAGTGCATACATAAGATTTTTGCTCTTCAGATGTTCTAACATACGCAGTTTAGGGAACTACAATGTCTGTTTTTGGTGCAGAGTTACCGACTTGTTAAGTTCTTGTTTAATTTCTATTAACTTACCAATTTTCGGCAATTTTTGTGAAACATACGAGGTTCTGATCAAAATTAATTCTGCTTCCTAGAGCTGCTGAGCACAAATAAAGTTTATTCCTCCTCCTAGAGCTGCTAGAAATTAACGGTGTCTCATATGCTACAAAATTAATTTAACTTGGTCCAGCGGAGATAGCATTCTAGCATTTGTTGTAGGTAGCAGGTTGTAGCATTTGTTGTAGAAATGCATTGTAGCAAAGCATTTGCTGTAGAAATGTATTGTTGCAAAACATTTCTACGTTTTACGCGTAGTTTTATGAGGGGAATTGGATTTGGCGCCAAGCTCAAGCTTCCTCTAAAGTTTCGCTTTAGAAGTTCAGCCTGATCTCGCCCACGCTGCGACGGATTCTGGCTGTGACACAATCGCAAATAGGTTGAGAGAAATATTTTTTCGGCTACAACGCCCTCGATAAATGTTCTCTGGTATCTTCTGAGCTTATGCATGAATTATTAGTGCGCGCAGGTAAAAGCGGTCGAGACGACACAATGCAAACAGATCAACAGGGGTCGAGCAAGGGACGCGTCAAACTGGAGCCACCATTTTGACAAGGAGCTTCGTCAGGGTGAGTACCCTTGTAGAAACATTCAGCTCCACTCTGACAAATCGCTTATTCGGCCCCTGTCGATCACTGCTCGTCTTCTTCCTGTGAAACTGTCTTGTATGACAGAAAAGGGGAGAGACACATGGCTGACCGTATGCTTGAACATAGCAATGGCCGTGTCTCTTGTTTTTACCCTGCTTCTAATTTTTGATTGAGTCAGGCTGTAGGCAACAATATTTCCGTGCTAGCTCAATGCGTGAAGTCATGCATTGTCTCATTTGTGGGATGAATCAATGAAGCATCTGAGTTATATCTCAGTAGCAGGAAAGCTCCACCCCAAGTCATGTGATCCAAAGTTTTATTAGGAGGAGAAAAAGATAAAGAAAATCCTAGGCAGGCGTGAGGACAGGAAGGTGATGTTTTTTTTTTTCTCGTCGACCTGATAAAACTCCATCATACAGCTGGGTCATACGGCGTGAGGTCAACAGAACACTTCTCTCTTTGGATCCGGCCCTGCAGCAGGTCGTAAAGCGAGTGACCATGTTTATTTTTGGTAAGACCATATAGAAGCGCGCACTCGTCTTGAAATTTGAAGCGAATGTAGGGAGCGATAACAAATCGGTCTCGTATATTTCATTGCAAAACAAGTTAATGCTGCGGACTTCGATGCGTGCTGCTCACCTCTGTAAGAGAATGTGTCTAAAGCTTGGCCGCCACCATGCACTTACTCGGTCTGTAAGGCATGATAGTAAGTCTCTAAACTTTTGGCCAAGTTATGCTTGAGTGGGAACAAGTTAGGGAAGCATCGTGTGCATCGTCTAGGTGTTGTTGACGGTGGCGTTGCTTGAGCTACAGCTATGTAATAGCCCTTTGAACCGGCAGTTGTTTCACTTGAGCGCTTCTTTTCCAAACTGAGTCGTGCGACGACATACCCTTCAGCTAAAAATCACGTAAAAACGCCTTTTCCTGGCATATCTGCCGCGAGAGCTCGTTCCGAACTATCCTCGGACGCATCGGCGTGTGCACGAATTGTCGAGTGCACTCAACATTTGAAGCATCGGCAGCACCAGATAGGTGTACCTTGTCACGCATTAATGCCGTCCTTGCTAAGCGAAGAATGAACGCGCGCCATCCTAAACATCAAAGCTAAAGTGTATACTATTGATCTTTCTATTGTATGAAGAAGCTCCAACGTGGTACAGTTCCCCTATTACACAAGGATTCGGCGTCGTGTAATGCAGTAGAAACTGGCAGCGAATCACCTTATATAGCTAGGCGCTGGGTAGCTTTATTGGCCCTTTCACTGTTGGGTGGCTCGGCAATCCTTCGTTCGCGATAGAACTGCTCTTTCATATTCAGTAGAATTCACATGGAAGCTGTCCACTCACACGATGTAAGGCATTGTCACCAACGTCCGTTGGAGGATCCAGAGACCGTCGACAAAGCATGCAAGAATTCAACCCAAGAGATTGCTGTTCGCATGAAAACGTTGAATCTCTAAATTAAACAACTTTTTTAGCGGGAAACTTTTTCAAACTGTGGAGAGATACAGCATCGATGGCAGCACCGTATGCCGACATTGATGAAAGCGACTAGTTCAGCTATCAAGGCCATGAAGCATTGAAGACGGAATGGAAACACCGTCAACTATAGTCATCCATTCGTTTGCGTAGACCGGCAGGGAGTTGCGGTAACCTTCCAGTACATTCACACCGAAGCAGTGCCCCTGCAGAATGGATCAAGACCTTCAAGCGTAATTGAGCATTGATGCGATCGCAGGTGTCGTTTTCGAAGGACCAGTGTGAATAAACTTATTGCCTCGGTTTTCGCAAACAGTATACTCCGCGTGCTTACCCGCACGTGAATGTATGATTGAGGCTGTAACGTTTATTCCTCGTAGATGCCTCATCAGGTAAGTGCGCAGGGAAGCGATATAGCAGAGCACGCAGCACCTAAGAGGCTAGAAGTACACGGCCATAGGTACTGGGCTTAATTCATTCCTGAATTTCCTCTTTAAGGGCAACATTTTTTTTATTGAGACGAAAATTGAGGAATCTGTCATCGTATGGTAGAAACGACTTCTGAATTTATTCTATTAATGAAAAGTTACTAAGAAAATTTATCTGCATTTTGTTTCAGCACAAACTAAAACCGTCGAAGACAAAATTAAGAATTTAGTTGATGAACGACGGATGGCAAACATGGATCTTTCGCTTTTCCTGTGTCCATGTTCTAGGCGTTTGTTTGGCGCTTAGATTGACACACCAGCGGCCAATAGTAAAGTATCCTACTATGTTACACTTTGGTACACCTTGAAGAGAAAGAGATATAGCGTAAGTTACGGGAGTTTCGCTAGATCGTAAACAACCTTGTACGCGAACCAAAGACGGTACGCATTCATGTCGCAGCCAATTGCATAGATCCGTAAAGTACAGGAGAGAAACTAGTGCATTGTCAGCTCTTAGCGCAAGCGTCTACTGTGACTACTCTCATCTATAACCGTTGTTCTGACAACGGACGACTTTGGAGCCACTCATGTGCAGTACACAGCCCTCGATCAATTCTCCATGCTGTAGTGTGGGCCGATGCAACACAAGTGCACGACTGTGTCACCACAGCTTTTTTAGTATAAATACCTAGAGACAGTTACAATAAGAAAATAAAGCTATATAACCTATAGCAAATGTAATATAGTCACAAATGGCACAGAAAATTTTTATAGCACCGTGGTAGTACGCCTGTACTACCACGGTGCTACCACCTGTACTACCACCTGTCAGTGAACGCACTAGTATCTCTGTCTATCTTATAGACCAGGACAACTAGATAAAGTCGGAAAAGAATCAGGTAGCCCCTGAAAACGACCTGAAACAGGGCACATTGCATGATTGCTAAAGGCCCTAAACAAGCCGAGTATTTAAAAAATCTGGCGTTTTCAATTCAACTCGTGTCTAATTGAAAACGCGCTGTTTATATATTTACACGAATGTTTGATACATTGGTTCACTTAATAAAATATTTCAGAAGAAACAGTCAAGAAACAGTTTTGATTTATTACAACTAAAAAATGACTGCGACAACTTTTGAATCGTTCTGTGCTAACGCTAAGGGAGATCGGAAATTTTAGCAAGCGAAAGGACACATAACTCCAAGAATATGCATCGAAGTGCCATTTTTGTGGTCAAAACAGCGGAAACGCCAACAAGACCGAGAGACCGCGACAGTTACTGCGGAAAACGAGCATGCCAAAATCTGCTGAAAATAAATGGAACTAGCCATATTGCTTTAGGCCCCGAGTTACAGTCTCTGCATTCTCAAGCAGCCAAGCGCCTATCATCTGCAACTCACAGATCCTCTTCATCTTTATGATGCAGCTGCTGGTTGATGCTGTTCGCATGCATTTTACTGAGCTGCACAAACCATCAGCTCGTCATGCCTTAACATACCGCAGTGCCATACATATACCGGATGCCCTGAACCCAGTGCTCGGAAATAACCTGAAATAACCGTCGCAACGTCACAGTCAAGCAGCGAGAAAGGTCGATGGGTTCCTTGAATCAACAGGAATACAACATTCTAGCAACCCTAAAACTGAAACAACGTACCTTTCCTACACAATACCCTCACTGAAAACTTGCGTGTGCCTTGAATGGGCAGTACACGGAACAACTCACAGCGGTTATTGGTGGTTCTCAAAATAGGCAATCGGGGCTCGTGTTCGCGAAAAAGTTATTAAGCTTAAACTCTTCGTAAGAGAAGGTGTCTGTTTATCGAGATGCCGGATGTATATCATCAGCAAACTCCGCAGGCCATGGCAAACTGCACTTACAAACAAAAACGTTCGTGAATTCGGCCCCAGGTATTACGTCAGTCGTATGATATACGCCAGGGGCTTGCTCAACCTTAGACGTCCTACATATACTTCGCACTCCGGGCCCGACTAATCATGTGAGTGCTTCACTTATTTCTAGCTCTTGTTACTCATTCCTGTTTAAGAAACAATTGCGTTTCTTATAGAGACGGCTTACTTTCACTTGTTTTCGTTGGATGCCAGCGTCATAATTCAGCGGTGAGCAAGGAACACATTTTACGAGGGCACCTGCGGTCGCCCTTCGTCCTTGTTAATACTGTACATGTTCCGCAGCTTCTCGGGCTGTTCACGAGCGTGCAAGCAGTGCCGCGTTAGGCGGTGCTAGATGTAACGATCCCATTAAAGGGATGCTGGCGAGAAAAGTTATCTGAGCTGCATTAGCAAATTACTCTTCTGCAATGCCAAAAAAAAAAAAAAAATGCCACAGACACTGTGCGAGGAGGCTTTACGAGCCGGAAAAGAGGCAAACATGAAAGACGGCTGTCGGCGTCCCGACCAAGTTACCGCACCAGCTCGCCGTGACCTGACATATTCTCACCGGGTCACTTACGTCCTCGTTAACTTGTTATGGGTAAATATTGAGCACATTGTATTCAAAAGGAGCCCAAAGATTGAAGTTAGGAGGTTTCGCTATCCTTTACTGAGCCACAATGACCTCAATACGAGAAAATAATTTGAAATCCGTGACGTCACACTGACAGACCGGCGGTGAGTTTTCTGCGTAAAATTCGAAAAAGAAATGGAGTGTTGGCCTTCATTTTCTCTTCTAATAATTAATCTATTATCGCAGAAAACTTAACGCAAATAGCTCATTGTAAAAATAACTTGGCAGTCTAAATTGATTTAAGTTTTTAAGCGTCCTTTTAACGTAAGTTCAGATATCGTTCCCCTTGTTCATCTAAAACATCGTTCACCTCATGCTTAGCGAACTCTGTAACTGGTGCAAGTAACAAATTAGAAAACAACAACAAATAAATCTAGGACGCTAAGAAAAGCATCAGAGCGTATACTTTGAGAAACGCTCCACGTGAATTCAACCCCCTTTGTTGACGGTACGGAAAAGGGAAAGCAGTGAATGCATAGATACGAATAAAAGGCAACTCCACATATCCAAGTACAGAAAGCACGGACACATTTGGAATTATTTCTTTTTTCGTCTTCAGCGATAGAATTACTGTGAGGTTATTTCTAGCAAAACGCAGCTCCGGGAAACAGGCCGAGACAACGCCGGGCCACGGCCGCTCTGGGAACCTCAGAGCTGTACAAGTAGTACAGCATAGCGTTAGTAACTTTCACCGGCCCCGCTTATTTTTCCGCGTTGTGCTTCTCTTTCGGCATCTGCTCTGCCCTGCCGCTGTCGTCATTCCCATCCTGCCAAGGTCGCCGCACAAGTCACCCGAGAACCGAGCGCTCCTCGTTCGCTCTCCTTTGAGGCGCATTGCCTCCGGGGCGGCGGTGCGCCTGCGTCACCGGACACCCTCTCGCAAGCTGCTCGTGGGGCTTCGTCTGGCAGCCGGTAGCGGTATTGAGTCTTTAATGTTGTGCCCAACGAGCCTTCGACGGTCGGTCGGAAGATGAAATATGAGTGTGTGGCTTAGAGTTTCTCTTCTGTTCCGGCATTTGTCTCCCGTAATTGTAAACAATACTCGCAGAACGTATTGCTGTTTTGTCATCCGTAAGACAACCATGGTACCAAGCGGCTAAACGAACTTGTTCTGTGGCTATCCGCCGTGATAGCCGGTCCATGCAGTGGCTATCGCGTTGCTCTACTGAGCTCGATGCCGCGGGTTCGATCCCGGCCGCGGCGGCCGCATCTCAAAGGAGGTGAAACGCAAGAGAAAGAGAAAGAAGTCTTAAGGAAAAAGCAGGGAGGTTAACCAAGCTAAGCCCGGTAGGCTCCCCTGCACTGGGGAAGGGGAAAGGGAATTGATAGAGGGGAAGGAAGAGAGAAGTTCACACTTTGACAAAGACGCTCGTGTACTTAGAGCACCTTAAAGAACCCCAGGCGCACATGGTCAAAATTATTCGGGAGTCCCCCACTACGGCGTCCCTCATAATCAGATCGTCGCTTTGGCATCGTAAAACGCCAGAATTTTGTTTCGTTTATTCGGCTTGTTGGGTACGGTGTTTTCTGTATTCTTTTAGAGGGAGCGAGGACCATAGAGAAACGTTTACTTGGTGACGCTTGGCCCATGTCATGGTTATAAATTGAGGCGTTTGTCTGCGGGCGTGTGTGTATGAGCGAGCGTCCTTTGCAAGCCACGGTCTCGTTTGCTTCATCCTCGCTCGACGGTGAGACGTAAACAGCCTCATGGGCGTCTGCTAAGGTCCGCTAAGGGCGTGACGGTTGCGCTCTTCGTCAGTTTAGTTCTGGTTTTCTGGATGAAATTGGCCGGAAGTAGAAATTGAGAGCGTCAGCTATTTGCATGTCTGGATCTGGTTATGAAGTCTTCAGATGACAGGTTTCAAGTCCTGCATTGGGATTAATTGTCCTAGTCTTCCAATTAAGAACTTGATATAATTTTATTCCTGTCTAATTAGCACATAGAGCTGTTTTAATATGTATACCTTTGTGGTAGAAAAAAAAAAGTCGACAAAATCAGCTAATCGTGGTATCTTCCCTATCGTAAAGGTATTTCTAACGTCACTTTCTGAAGCACCCTGCACTTTCTAACGTACAATCGACTGATTATATAACATTACCGCGCGAGCGTCGACTGGCCGGCCGTTCAGCGCCTTCTAACGGCGCGAAGCGACGAGATCAGCAAAAGTAGCGCATGCGCACCAGGTTCACTCGAAGCGCAAGTTTAGTCTGCTAGGTTCTTCCCACAGGCATGACGCCGCCCCTGTTGCGCTTAACTCAGTGGAAGCTTGCGCCACGTTTGCAACTAGATCGAAAAGTTGATAATCCCTTCTTGCGCTACTCTTTCTTGCCCGTATGATACAGTTGCACTGCAGTTTTGCGCGTTTTGTTCATTACTTTCCTGTGCATGCGAGGTAGAGCAGCACGCGGTAAAAAAAAAAAAAAAAAAGGACACAAGCCAGGGACACCCGCTCCTAATATATGGCGTTTTACGTGCCAAAGCCACTTTCTGATTATGAGGCACGCCATAGTGAGGGACTCCGAAAATTTCGACCACTTTGGGTTCTTTAACGTGCACCTAAATCTAAGTACACGGGTGTGTTCGCATTTCGCCCCCATCGAAATGCGGCCGCCGTGGCCGGGATTCAATCCCGCGACCTCGTGCTCAGCAGCCCAACACCATAGCCACTGAGCAACCACGGCGAATCCACAACCGCTCCTGCCATGTCCAATAAGCCGGGAAGCTTGCGCCGAATCAATCGTGCAGGTGCTGTGTCGTGCTAGTAGGAAGAGCCGTGCTAGTAGGAAGACCCTAGGAGACGAAACCGACGAAACTTGCGCATCGAGTGAACTTGGTGCGCATGCGCTATTATTGCTTATCTCGTCACTTCACGCCGTTAGAAGGCTCTGGCTGGTTGGCTAGTCTAAAGGCTAGTAGACGCACGCGCGGTACTCTTAAAGAATCGGTCGACTGTACTTGAATGGGTTGATGATGCCGAAGGTAGCCACTCTCCCCATGCACAATGTATACATTCGTGCAGAAGCGGTGGTTAGGCCCGTCATAAATGGCCTGAAAAGCTTTGAGATGCAAGTAAGTATGGAAAGCAGCTTTTTGCCACAAAAATCTCAACAAAAATTGGTCAAGGAACCATCGGCTATGATATTTTAATTTAAGGGAATAGTAGCATGCTTCTAGAACGCTATTTGCTTTATTAAAACAATGATGCACGTCATGGCATATATACGTTCCAACGAGGACATTTAGGTAGCGCTTGTTGTTTAATTGCTAATTTCGTATATCTGTAGCATATCTACAGAGGTAGCGGTGTACCAGCATATCTGTAGCGGTAGCTTATAGGTGGCTTTAAATATAAGCTGGTTCGTCATTTGTGTGTGGCCTCGAGCGGCGTGTGTGGAACGCGACTGCCGTCCTGCTTTCCCGACGACCACTGCCTGCCGACTGCCAACCACAAAAACAGGCGGAAGAGGCAAAGAACACTCTTAAAGAAATTTACACCATTTGCGGCTTATCTTGTCCTGCAACAATAATCGTGGTCTGTTTTTCCTTCGTTTCATTTCTTTAACGCTGCGATCCCGGTACTTCCAAGTCACGAACGGCTTGCGCGTGATCAGCGCGACATAGCATTCTCGACAGGAAAATAGCGAGCGCAGCGTTTTCAAGAAAGGAAATGCAAGCAAGGCAGAGAGAGAGAAAGAAATAAAAGGAAGGCAGGGATGTTAACCAGTCAAAAGTTAGATTGGCGACCTTACGCTGGGGCAAGGGAGCAGGGGAATAGAAAGAAGGGAGAGATTGGGGTAGAGAAAGGTCCACGAACAGCACTACAGCAAACAATGGAGAGAGAGAGAGAGCAAATGATAAAGGAAAGGTAGGGAGGTTAATGACGATTATCGTTGTGGGACAAATATACACCCCAAAGGGAGCAAGTGTCCTAAGAGTGAAAGGTATTCGCTTGAAAAACATTCCAAGTTTAAACTGATTGGACTAGTAACCTTCATCACTCATAGCGCCTTAGCCCATTTATAAGTGAAATACCAGCAGGCATGTGATTCCAGCTTCTCCAACTGAGCCCCCCTGCCATATGGGCAGCGCCAAAAATCTAAATGACGTACGTGGAAAGACGTTGTTTACTGTCCATACGTTTCGGCCAGCCTTCGTCAGAGTGACGAAGCGGCAAAACGGATGCATCTATCTATCCGTCTATCCAACCATCCATCAATCAATCCATTGATCAATCCATCTGTCTGCTGTGCTCTGCTGTGCTCTGCTGTGCTCTGGACCACCGTCAGTTGCATTTCGCTCCCCGATCGAAGAGGCAGGACGTGTGTCGAATAAGCTCCTGAACAACACTGTGCAATGTGGTGAGCGCGGTTTAAATGTATCCGGTACCTCAAAGAGGGGCGACCTAATGCCTAACACATATTTCGGGCATTTACCGCTAAATCGCCACTGAATTTTTCATAGTCGATTGTTGCTATCCTCTTATCTGGATTTCTCTACACATACGCGCCGTGGGTATACGCCATCACGCAAGCTGTCGCGCACACGCAGCACACGCTGAAGGCACACGCTATCTTAACACGATCGGAGCCGGAAACGCCGCCACACCTTACCATGTGTTACGCTTCAAGGAACTGCTATTATTTTAGCGCTTTAAGTATTAGAGGAATTCAGAGTGAAACCGAACCCTCTATAGCTGCTAAAAGTATACAGTACGCCAGTTGTTCGGTTATATCGCACCACCTACGGGCATCGTGCTCCATAGTCTGATATTGATGTAGGCGCCCGTGCTTTTGAATATAGAGCGACGACGAGAAGAAGCATCCATGGCCAAGCAACCGCTCTCCTAACGGGCTGGCCCGAGCAAGCGGCGAGGCTGAATGTCGTGACGCATCTGGCCTCCAATCTTCGTCGGTATACGCAGTATCGCCTTTGCCGTATCTGACTTCTGAGCCTGTCATTATTTTATCATCCATCACGCAGTTGCTCTGTCGGCAGCGCATCGCTGCGCAGCGTTCGTGCTGTATACGTGCGTTTCCTTTTCACGTATGATGTGCGCGGTGCGAGTAGCGTGAGCACTTGCAGACAGTCGCGTGCACCAGTTTATCGCCGTCTGCGTTGCTGCTTAGGAAGAATGTATACCTGCATGGCGCGCCGCAAGAGTGCAGGAGGGTGGGGGCGCCACGGATTGCGCTCGAGTCGGGAATATGTTTGCCCCTCGCCTTCGATTGTACGTAGCCTGTAATTATCTCCAGATTAAGCTGTGCGCAAGGTCATCACTGCTGTCAGCCCTTGTAGATTCGTGTCTCAGGACCGCTACAACGCACGAATCTCCGGGAACTATATCGTCGCCGCGTATTGTACCAATGGCTTGCAACACAGTCAAAACCAGGCGCTGAGTACGTACGCAGGCGATGCGTTGAGTAGATTGAGACGTATGTACTTTTCAGCGCACGAGTTTGCAGACCAAACAATTTATCACCTTCAAAACGGTATCCACTGTTGCGAAGCTGTGTTATATTGTATACGTGATATGCCACCATACGCGACTCTGGCTGTTGTTGTTTTTTTTTATTTGTGTTGTTTTGTTCTCTTTCAGGCGCACTTTGTGTGAAACCTTGAGGACAAGCCTACAAGACGTCTTAAGATGTGTATTCTCCGGAATCCTGGAACATTTCTTGGGCGCACTGCGCTGCTACTGGTCGCCGAAACATGCTGCACAATCTCATACTCTTAAAGAATGTGTAGAGCTCTGGATAAGGCTGTCAAGGCTTCTCTGTAGGTCATTTCAACCTATGTGAATGATAGTAAGAATAATTGAGATTTTTGCAGGCGAAGTAGCTCCTGTAGTTGCCGGTGGTTTGTTGCAACCGTCGGAGGTGATAAATGGATCGCTTTTCCTTTTTCCGAGCGACTCCACTTAGTGTGCTTACGTCAATGTCAAGCGCATACACTTACTTGTTTTGTTGCTTGTATGCAAACTGTAACGCGATGCGTTGGCCAGTACGAGATGATGACAGAAGCACGGATTTAGATAGAATGACTTCTACAAACTATTATAGACGGCCCTGTTCAGGCAATGTCGTGTTTGTTAATGTCAAAGCGACTGTCTTTTATTCATCGAGTCAGAACTATCATGATTTATTTAGAACAGTAAACTTGGATAAGCGGCGAACGTTGTGTTTCCGATGCTATTACCACCAGGGACAGGCAACTGCGAGCGGCGAAACTCTATGCATTCCAAATGAAGAACCTGCGCTTTAGTGGGCATTTCGGGACGCGCAATCAACCTCTACACTGTGGCAACGCGTGTGCAAGCTGACACTATACGAAATGTCGTCTAAAGCGCGTTCGTTCTGCACAGGGCCACGCTTTACCTGGCGACGCGATGGTGCTTCGTGCTGACATAAATAGCAGGCGGGTGAAATGCAGCTTACTTGCCCTCTTCTATGGCTGCTCCACACTAGTTTGCTGCAGTTTAAGCTTGACTTTTTGATATGTATAAGAGATGCAAAAATGATGAAAAAAAACATGGAATGACAACTATTGGGTAGATAACCGCGAAAAATCACCACGATCTCAAGGATCACGCAAGAATGTTACAGTAGCCTTCATTTCATTCAAAAAGAAGATTAAATTCCCGCAAAAGGAAAGAAGAAAGGAGCTAACGCGCAGCAACATGGAATAAGGATTAAGCTTCCTTACAGAAATGTATATGTATTAGATGAGAAGAAGCCAGGATACAAAATACTGAGTAGGGGAAAGCATGATGCTCGAACTTTATTTACCGCTGCGGCCGTTTAGGGTGGAATTGGTAGGCAAATATCAAATACAATTCGAAGTAGGTCTAATCATAAAATTTTTCCTGTTTTGATTAGCACATAGGCACGATTTATTTGACGTCTGCTCTTTGCTCTCTATGGAGTAATGGGCTTTAATATTAGGACACCTTACTGTGGACATGGGTGTTCCTTCCTTGACCGCGTGCAGCTCTACGCGTCGGGCAGCGTAGTCAAAGTAAACGATCGACCTGGGTATGCTGGAGTCGTTACGATGCCTCAGAGGTGTGCGAGACTTCGCCGGCGAGGAACTGCAGCCAGTCACCGCTTCCATCGTATTCACCCTCGACGTGGCAACATGGAAGCAATGTTCTATAAATTTTCCTTCCGGCTTATCTATTGCTTCTACGCATTCAAAACTCGCAGTTCCCAAAGTAGAAAATGGCGCGAACGCTAAATTTTCTTTCTAAAACTAAGCACTTATGTTTACCTCTCAGATTCACGCGAACTATGCAGCTCTCTAAAGCTTGTTAAATGCACGCCAACCATCACCAATTAGCGATCACTACATGGTTTTAGTTGTAATCTTGTCGAGCTGATGGTTGCACCTCTGGGGCTCCGGTATACAAAGGCTGCATCGGACGAACAAACTTTTTTTTTATCCTGTTGTCAATGGATGACCCACACCCGGACTCTAGTGATAGGACCTCTAGCACTGCCACGGCTCACAAAAAAAAAAAAAAAAATTGACAGTCACTTTAGCATACGTCAAAGAGGGTGAGGGCAAAAGCCTGCGCGTTTCAGACATTCAATAAATTACTAATAAGTTACCTTATATTACTTGTTTTCTCCCACCAAAGGTCGTGGGTACAAGCGCCTTAATTGACGCTACCTTAATTAACCGGGCCTTATTATCTTCGCCCTAATTAACACCAAAGGCCGTGGGTTCGACTCCCACCGAAGGTAGTGGGTTCGAGTGCCAGAATTACCTCTAACTTAATTTGCCTTTTTTGGCATGATGAGCGGCATCTGAACCAGCTGTGGAAGCAGACGACGGCAAACGCGTGTGCAGTGGCACGAGCGCGTTTCTGCGCGAGGAGAGCTCACATGACTTTCCATACCGCACGACGCGTTTTCAAGGCCACCATATGATGAGGCATTTAATGTTTTCGCCTTAAAGTTGCCATCCGCCCGAATGTAGAACGAAGCGTCCTCCTCCTCGTGGTATTCCACAGAACTCATAGGCTTTACAGACTACCGCGCAGCCGTGTTTTCCCCGAAGTCGCCGTGCGCTAATGACCACCCCGTCAACGACGTCAACTGTTTGCGAAACAAGTCTTGCGAGTTGCTGCACAGCGCTGCACTGCAGTGGCTTCCCTCTCATTGCGGAATAGTGGGCAATGCACGCGCTGACTGCACTGCTTGATATCATCGTTATCATATCATCATATCGCCGGTATCGACCGCTCGGCGCGACGGACAATGCTAAAATAAGAATGAAAAATTATATGAACTCAGGCACCCAATTTGAAAAACGGTACAGATATATGTTTCTTTATGTTTACCTTTGCTCCGTGACTACTACATCAGTGAACGAGAGAGGTAGGCAGGGATTGCTAGCTGCAGGTTGGTCTTGCCTTGCAAAAGCTGCCGGCAACTGCTGCTGACGAAAGATGCCGGCAGTTGAGTGTGATAGAGATGGGTACAGAGCTGAGTCTTTTCAAAAGAGTGCTGGTATGTATGCTCGTGCTGTGCATCCCATGCATGTTCTCAGGCCTTGGAACAGTTTCAAGCCACGTTCGTGGCTTTCAGTTCCGGACCGCTTCCATGCATTATCATGCGAATAAAACATCACAACGCATACAGGAAAGGCTAACTGCGAGGACGGAGTTCAACCGGGGTGCTACATGCAGTGCGCCCGAATCCATCCCACATCACTCTGTTAGCCCGCCGACACATCTCAGAATTCGCACTCCCGTTCTGTATCGCGGATAAATTTGAGGAGGAGCCAGTATACCTCCGTTCTGAATATCCTCTCTCCTCTCAGGAACCAAATGTCACTTTCGCTTGTCTGCGGAGTCCTTTCTATGTTTGAGTATCTATTTACACTTTGGCGTTTTGTGTCAAACTCAAGACCTTCTAACAAATAATGGCCAATGTCACCCAGAGCTTCACAGTGCACACGTGACGATGAACTGTCTCGGCCCGCACGCAAGAGTTTGCGCTGACCATGGGTGGATGCGACAGGGTTGGGCAGCTTCGGTTCTGTGTAGCCCCTTAGCAGCACTAGGTTGCTGCGGTGAAGACGACAACAAACGGAAGAGGCCTATGACAGCCTGTTTATCACTCTTTTTGTGTCCTGAAGAGCCTTCCTCGTTGGCCTGAACGTTAACGCTGTGCGCGCAATACTGTAAGCAACCTGATGTCTCAGGGTAGCCACTGAAACACGATGGTAAAGGCCGTGATGCGTAGGTATTTAGCAGCATGTAGCATACGCTGGACATACGCGTTAAATACGTGGGTAGGTTTCAAAAATAAAAATAAAAGGAAAAAAAAAAATAAAAGAACTGAGGCCGACTTTACAAAGTTTTTCGTTCATGAGTGATCTCTGCCATTGGCTGGCCGCCTTCGCTAATTATATGTACAGCATCACGATAGGGTAGAATTTTCTCGTACGGCCAATTCTAGTTAAGAGCATTTTGTGAATACAGGCCCTGGTTTTCGAAGAAAATTATGGACGACTGGGCATTAAACAACGTCCTAAATTTCTCCATTCGCATAAACATTTCACAATCGTATGCGCGTTTTTGTGGCAAAAGGCACGTTAACATGCAGTTTCAACAGCAATGACAAATAACAAAGGTATTCACGATAAGAACGAAAAAATGAAGCCATCCCCTATCTAACGCGCTTTGTTCTGTACCATAATCTGAATGCGGCCCAGTAATGTAAACGCTTGCATTGGTGAGGTCAACAGGAGGGCGACTGGGCCTTCCCTCGAAAGTTGATCAAATGCGCCCAGTGGAAAGTTTAAGCTTGGTTTTCCATACCCGTGCTTTTAACTTTCTTTATGATTCTTCTTCTTGCTCATTTCTTATTCAGGTTACTGCTATAAGACCTGATGACCGGAGCTATTAGGCCCTGCCTCTTGTTGTATTAGCCATAGGGCCAGGCTTAGAGCCAATCAGAATTAGAAATGCGAGGCGCAGATATGAACATTAGTGCGTCGTCACTAAATATCGAAACTGACTACTACTCTACAAATGAACGATACAAAGTATAAATACGCTTTTATTACTATATAAATGGGACATCAAAACACTACAACACTCGCGAAGCGGGACCCTCGAAGACTGCGTGGCGCATTAGATAGATCACCTAACGAGGTCATCTCAAAGATCAAAGAACGTCTTCAGACAGAAAGCTCACTTTGATCCAGAACAGCAGGTGCCCCTCAATACCTTTTCCTTCCTCCAGGTCCCTATACGAGAAAAAAAGGAAGACATCTCGCATGAATTTCCTTTCATTATGAAAGTTTCATGGGGTTAATCTTGTTTGTTTTTTTCAAATGTTGCGTGTAAAGGCTGCATTATATTCCGCTAACATTCCAGTATTTTTCTTCTTTTTCCCGCATCAGAAATATTTATTTGACAAACGGGAACGATTACAAAGTTTAGCGGCTCAGTTTCCTTTCGCACATTATTCAAGATGGAGCAGTGTTAGCCAATTAATTATGAACGCTAATCTTCAGTAACTAGCCCAGCGTAGAGCCCCGTCAAGGCTAAAATTTGTGTGTGAGCTCTATCATGGCCACTTGAAGACAAGTCGCTCTGCCTACCTACACGACTTCACGAGACATTCACTTCGCATGGGTCACAGTCAAACGGTAAAAAAACAAAAAAAGACCATGTCACATAAACTCACGCAAGTATTTTCTTTTTTTTTTTTACAGCCGCCATTCGATGTTGGAATAAACTACTAGAAGTGGCCGTTTCCTCTGCTTCGGTAGAATCGTTCGTTAATAATATTGCGAACATCAACTTCGGCATGTAACATGTTCATTATGCAACACTGTGGGACGTACGATTTCTATTCACGTTTTTTATTTAGCAAACTAATTTCTTTTTTCCTGTGACATTTTATTCTTATACGCTCTATGTGCCGTTAATGTATTATATGTTCTTTTTTGTTCATCACTCCTGCTTGGGCCCGGCTGCGGCCCGCAGTATGTATAAATAAGAAAAAGTTAAAAAGATTGTTCACTTTATTAATTTCTACAAGTCTAAACTTTATTTTCTCTGAAATAAGTTACACCACCGACTCCACCCAACGCCTTGAACGTTGTGCAAAACTCCTGCAGACTTGAAATTCTCACAACTGAATACAACGATGACAACACGAGGGCAATGACCATGACGACGAAGACGACGTGGCCATGCTGGCTGTGGCGTAACAAAATCGACCGCACGGAGCACACCCTGTTTAGGTGTATTATCACTGCTGAAACCGCTTAAATAAAATGTGGCATATGGCATTCGAATTCTAGTCTAATTAAACGGTGCATAACTGACGGCACGGGGCCACAACAGAACGGACGTGCAGATGGACAAAACGACGGACAGAGTAAACACTTTCTTAAGTTCTTAATACGGGAAACAGTGAGATTAACAATAGAGTGACTGAGGCAGTATATAGTTATACGGATAGTGGGACGTGAATTTCGTTCCTGTTAGGATAACGTTAGAAGCGTCGTGGGACCCGATTTATCCCGATTTGTGCGCTGTTTGATTTGATAAATGATTGACTCGGCTGAAATACAAAACAGAAAGAAAAGAAAACGCAGTATTTTGACGGCACCTACTCAAGGCTAGTTTTTTACCGCTAAAGAAAAACAATACATTGTAATGAACTAAAAGTTCATTTTAGCAAATTTCGAGAAACCCGCCACTGTGGTTGAGTGCTTATGCAATGGTGCTACTGAGGTCATGGGTTCGATTTCCTAGGGGAGTACGGTAGCGCGATTAAAATACGGGACAAAAGAAGACACATAGGGACCCACACAGAGCTGTGTGTCCCCCTATGTGTCTTCTTTTATTTATTTATTTATTTACCTACAGCGCCACAGTGGCATTACAGTCTTGCACCCGTCTTTTAATCGCGCTAGCGTACTTTCCTTGAAGATGCATTACCAACAAGCCCACATTGCAACCTTCAATTTCCAGTTGCGGCGACCGCATTGTGTAGGAGAAAGGAACGCAACCACGCTCGTGTACTTGAATTTAGGTGCATGTTAAAGAATCCCGTAGGTGGTCCTCCCCCACTATAAGAATTAGCTCACAGCCCGTGAGTTGCCTTTAGGTGTTAAACTTTCTACTTCATTTTTTTTTTTAGTTAAGCGAAGCTTTTATGTGCCAAATCAGCCCATACAGGGGAAAGTACTTTGAAATCATTGACGTCAGACTGACGTACTGGCACAGAGGCTTAGCTGCGCAATCCAGAAGGCAAAAAAGAAAAGAAGAATTGTTGGTCTACATTTAGTCCAGTAAGAATCAATATATTCCTGCAAAATGAATCAAAATAGAGCTTTGAAAGAATTGTTTATCATCATAAAATGAGTTAGCGTTGCTCTTAATTATAAATTTAAAGTTCGAAGGATGGCAACCATTCCAACAGGTTCGCCACCTGTTTCGTCATAATTTATGGGTTGTGGTCAGCGGGCCGAAAAAAAACGTTCTTAGTAGAGATAAACGCTTGCCTTAAAACGAGTGTTGTCACCTGTACTAGAACCTCTACGATGACCAACTAATATGCTGCCAGGCACAGATTATCTTCAGGATAGGCCCACACTTCCAATTTTCGCTGCGCCCTTGAGCTAAGAAAAATCGCAGTCGTAAAACTTCTGTTCTTGCACCGACCGCTGCTGGTAAACAGTCACACAGATCACGGAAAGCACAAGGACCTGACAAAAGGTGGAAACCCAGATAAGTGTTCGGAAATTACAATTCTCCGTTCGTGCATCGCAATTTCTTTTTTAGAACAAACGTTATCATAGCTTCGGTATTGCTCGAACAATGTCTTGGCACAGCTTTCAGAGACATAGGTCACTGAGTTTCATAGTGCAAGGGCCACATCTAACATAGTCGGATAAGGTGCCGCAACCTGCTGGACGTGGGATAGGCCGTTAACTCTTCCGCAAGTCGCAGCCCCTCGATTTTCCCGGTTCATGGAACTTCACAGATAATCTGAAGTAAATGAAGCGCCATAAGCAGGAACAGTCATTTCTATTCTGGAACTCCGAACAAACCATTATTATTTTTGACTATAGCGTCTTCGGTTGACTCTTGACTTCAGAATGCAGCCTCCCAAGATAAGGTGCATAAAAAAAGTTTCTTCGTCAGGAAATGCCGCATGCTGTATCTTCTTGATATGGGTGGTCGCGGCCTTCCGTCCACTGTCGATTCTTAAAGTATCGGTTTATGTGGCTCTCTCGCTGTATTTGTTGTTCTGCCATGGCTCGTGACTCTTCCTCAGTCTTGGTGCAAAGGCAGAAATGTCTCACCTGTGGCCAAGTGGACCCAGTGAGAGGTACTCCAGTGGTGAGCACAAGGTGATCCTGTCCGTTTTTTCACTCGCGTATGCTCGCTACGGTCGCCTCGGTGTTTGTGAGCAAGAACATTTGGCCGAACAGGGTTACTCGAGGACCGGTCCCCGTGCGAGGGGCATCTCCCGCGCGAACTGGTGGTGGGCTGTGCCCAGCCGCACCTTACACTGCATCTCCGCACTGTATCCTCACCCGTTCCGCCTCGCGGCTACCTCGTTTCACTGCGCCTCGTGTCAAGGATGTACTGCGGGCACATTCTGCGTTTCACAACACCGCGTGCGAGCGGAGGGCGGAGGGAGCGAAGGGCGGCCCGAGGCGCCTCTTCGTAACTGAAGGGCTACCCTGCTTTGCCGCCCTTGATGGATGACTTGCTTCGCCTCGGTATTTGTATACGCCGGCGACACTCCGGTAAACGAGGACTGCGGCACGGCGATTTAGACCGCATGCACAATCTTTAAAAGTGGCCAAATGCGTTCGTTGGCCAAAGGGAAAGCGAGGCCCGCGATTGACGGAGGGTGCACTTACAGGAAGAATGTTGTCTGCAGGGCGATGTAGGCGCCCTCGAACGGCACGCTCATCGAGCTCTTAGTTATGCAGCGAGTTTCACGAAGCTTATTTTCATACTGATGCAAAAGAGGCGGTAGAACACGAACACAAAAAAGTACGCAGTTGTGAATTTAGGTGTGTATATTTACGGGCCAAAACTCTGAAGCGTTAAACATAGAGTAGCAGCAGTGAGGGAAAAGGGGTGAAGGTGGAAAGGTGGTGAACAAATGCCACGTTTGCGGCAAATTATAACATGTATTTTAAAAACAAGTTGCGGGGCTACAGTTGGTTTACACTACCATGTTTAAGAAGCGCATACATATATGGGACAAAAGAAGGTACACGCAAGGCTAGCGCTCGTCTTGTGTCTACCTACTTTAGTCTCGTCTGAGATGTGCGCTTATTAAACCTGCAAATATGCATTTTGGTATCAGAAGATCATCCAGAAAGCACGCGATGTGGGAACCTATGTAAGTGGAGCATTGTTTAGTCCGATACGTACGGCAAGCTTCTCATTATGCATCGCTTCAACAGCGCAATTAAATCACCATTTCGATAGTCTCAAAGCACTGGCCGCAAAAAGTGTAAGATGGCAGTGGTGTTAATTAAGCACGATGTGCTTTTCGACCCGTCCCTGCGTTTCTAAGGCGTCACGAAGCGCTTCGATTGTCTCAAAGTGTGCTAAAACCGGTTAAATGACTATTTACTGCGCCGATATATTCTGCACAGCCGCATTGATCATGTAGGGTGTCTGGAAAGTCGCTGCCAATTCTAAATTCCTGATATATTGCGGTTTATTTCAATGAAACAACTTTTATCCCGAACAAAAAAGATCTTGATTTATTTTTCTGCTTTAAATACTATCGCAGATGACAGCATACCGCAGCGCCAGTTCAGGCAGACGACATAACTCGACTGGCATGCCGATACAAAAATGTGTTAGTTCCTAGCATGCGTTCAGCGATGTCGGCGTGGCACCCATGAACGTAATCTGTCGGCGCAAGCAGTGTCATAAATTGCCATACTCAGCTGTCATAATTGCCATGCAGTATCCGAAGCTAATGCTGAAAGAAATGGTGTGCCGCCTGCTTCTATGTCGGGCTAGACCGAACTGTGCGGGACGTTTTATCCGGAGCTCTTAAAAAGTCCATGCGTGAGACGTACTGCTCCTGTGACGGCGCACCCTAACATATAACATGTGTGACTCATTCCTTTAATGTTTTGGGGGGGTTTTACGCGCGAAAACCACGATCTGATATGAGACATGACGTAGTGGGAGACTGCGGATTATTTCTGACAAGCTGGGGTTCCTTGACGCGCACCCAATGCAAGTGCACTGGTCAATGCACGTTGTAATGGCTGGTCTTCCCGCTGAAGTGCAGAAACATTGCAGGCATGTCCATATGTCGATATACGCGGACGACATTTGTCTTTGGTTAACCGGATATCAACACAAGCGTTTAGCTCTGATAGCTCGACAGGCATTACTTTCAGTTCAAAATTACCTTCAAGGTGTTGGGTTGACTCTCTCGGTGGAAAAATCTGGCTTCATCATGTTTCCAGGTAGAGGAAGAAGGTATGCGCGGCTGAAGAAAGGCCTTGATCAATCTTGCCTTCGAGAATTGAAACACATCCGCTTTTTGGGCGTCATTATTGACTACCGCCTACAGTGGCGACGAGCTGTGGACTCGGTTGTGACATCGATATCTTCGCGTCTCAATGTGATCCGTAGAGTTGCAAGTGAGTAATGGGGAAATGACCCTTCTTCGATGATCAGGTTGCACGATGCACTAGTGACGAGTCGAATAATGTATCAGCTCCCTTTAATTTCCCCCTCGATATCACAGCTGGAACGACTTGATGTTCTGCACAGAAAGGGTCAAGAAGGGCTCCTGGCGTTCCGCAGACTGCTCCTAACAATGCAGTACTTTATGAATGTCTATCGAGACCTCTTAGCCTAGTCGCTTCACAAAGGTTATTGATGCAAATTGGCCGCCTCAAACAGACGGCAGCCAGCCGAGCCCTTCTACAGCGCCTTCGAAAGAGATCTTAGTCCCGAGCGTACTTGGCACTAAATACTCTCGTTTACCTGGGTCTTGACGCTAGAGGTCGAACTAAGAGGTTGAAACTACCTTGGTCATTCGCGAGCCTCGATTGTTCGTTGACAATTCCTCACGTACGCGCTAAACGGAGTTCTCCTCTGGCGGCAACGCGTTCGCTGGTACTGGAACATCTCGAGACTGAATATTCACGTCATCTTCAAATCTTTACTGATGGCTCTGTGGACAAGGTCAAAGGACCGAGTGCAGCTGCTTTTCACATTCCCTCTTTGAAGTATGATTGGTCTGTTCGCTTCACTGCAGTTGTGTTCTCCACAACGGCCGAAAGCGTTGCCATTGAGGCAGCTCTAAAGAAACTACGGTTTTGTACGCCTCAACCTGTCGTCATTCTTACAAATTCAAAATCTCCCTTCAAAGGTTAGAGCACGGGTTCCCTACTGATGCCTAATGTCTTAGCTCCCTACGGTCAGTGCACAATCTCCATATCAAAGGCTTCTCCATATGTTTCCAATGGGGGCCCTCGCACATAGGTATCATAGGCAACGAGATGGCGGACAGCCTCGCCCATAGAGTGCTGTCCGGGAATCCATTGAAAAGAGTGCCTCAAGAGGACAACAGACTCTTCAGAGAAGCGGTGTTGTGCCACTTCAGTTCTTTGTGGAGCTCACCTCACAAGCCATGTGTGATCAAGGGTCTCAAAAGAAACCAAGTCACCTTACTGCTCCGCATTCGCACGGGCTCTGCTCGTACCCCTGCGTGGATGTGTAAGACTGGGCTGGCGTTATCACCATTATGTTCAACGTGTGGTGTGTGCGGTGACATAGAACATTACCTAATGTGCTGTACTGTGTATAACGCGGAAAGGAGGGTGTTATTCTGGTCCCTCAAGAAGACAGGAGTTCGTCACAGTTCTCTTCAGGACATTGTTTTCCCGCACGGGAACTGGTTGTGTAGGAAGGAGGTCTCTCGCCTTCTTTTAAATTACCTACAGGACACGGATTTGGCCTCCACATGGTGATCTGAGGAGTGACCATTTGTAATTGTGAGGTCTGTGTCTGATTATGTGATTTATTTATTTTAAGTGTCGCTACGGTGGAGCAATTGCCGGCAACAACTGCAAGGTTAATCCCACCAGTAGCCTACAACAACTCAACTCAACAACAACTTTTTTGCATATCGCCCCCATCGAAATGCGGCCGCAGCGGCGGGAATTCGATCGCACGATCTCGTGCTTCGTAGTGCAGCGCCTTAGCCGCTAAGCCCCCACGGCGGGTGCATTCCTTTCTCAAACAACTGCGTTTTTACCCTTGAGCCATATTACTACCGAGAAATGTTAGTGGAATAGTGTGGAGTAACTCGGATAAGGCTTGTTTGATACAGTGAGTAGCCACGTTTCGAGAATGTTTTCTGTAGTGACGGAGCTCTTTTTCAGGTGAGCGGTGGGGTCGGTTTCGTGCACTGTTGAAATTGCTAGCACTGGGGAAAAGACAATCCAGGAGCCACATTGAAATCTGTGCAACATGGACCGATTGTGTGAGTTTGTGCGGCATGATATCAGTCCCTAATGTAGGCCAATTTTTTTTCTGGGATAAAATGAATGCAGAAAGGGGCTTTTTCATGCTGTAGAAGGTCCACAAGACCCAATTTGTGAACAACGTGGCACACCTCCACATTTTGATCGGCCTTTCTGCGAGTGATAACTAGCCACTTTCCCCGACGGTCACATGACCGCCTTGGTTCACATGATTGGCTACCACGCAGCCCCGATTCGATGCCATAGGATCTTGTCGGGATGGGCGAAACAAGAAGTGTACAACACGACGAAGCACCTTGCCCAGGAACAACTAGAGACACGAATCCGTGACTTCCTCCCCACCGTTCGGCCAGAATTTCTGCGCAAATGGCTAAATGCACTCCTGAAAGATTGTGTAAACTTTTGGAGAAATCGAGACCTATAATAAATTTTATAGCAGTAAAATATTTCTGGCGTCCTTTTTTACAAAATAAGATTTCTATTTCTTTCAACAATATCGGTGTATAACTTTGTAAAGTATTAGAAATTTACAATAGACGTTCACTTTCAGGCACCCCGTAAAAGTGACACAGGTGAAACCACCAACGATTCTTACAAGAGCAAGTGTTTCCGTACGTTTCACCTGAACTTTCCTGCTACATGTTGTTCACACTAGTGTACTATTTGCAATAAAATAGAGCTAATGTTAAACGAATAACTTCTATTCCGACATCGTCGGCAATTTCATGATGAAGCGCCACACACATGCCTAATTCTGTTCGCTTTCATCTGCCTGCACTGCTAGTTCTCTCGGGATAAGCATAATACTATAGCTTCACGTTACGCATGACTCATGACCCCCGAGTCTGCATCTTGACAGCAGAATAATGCTGCTTAGCGCAAACATATCTCTCTACAGAGACGAATGTGGCGTGCTTTGGTAGCGTGAATTGTTTTCCTTTTGTCCCTCTTGTAACACAAGAACGCTGACACGAGGCACCTGAACGTAATATTTTGCTAGCATTTGCAGGGGTTGTTAAAATGTGCACGTCCTCGCTAGCATAAAGACGTCAAGCAAATCTCTCATTGCTACTGAGTGTATCGCATTAAGGAAATGCCCATAATCTTAATTCGAGGAAACGTTCAATGGTTCTCTGAGCAGCAGGCCGTCCACGTTCTTCTCATTCTGCACACGGTCAACTAAATCTGGGACTATACATATACGCTCCTCAGTACGTATAGGCCCGATTGCCAAAGTGGCCCATTTCAGGCAAGCATATTATCAAGTGGCGTCTCGATCCTGTGCTATTCCTGTCCATTACAACACTGAGACAACTTACTTAATGTTTTATATCTGCAGATAGAAAATATCCGCACAATTAAAAAGAAAAGCTTCGTTGTCATTCCCTCAATGAGATGTTCGCGCTCAAAACTACAACACTAAACAAGTGCTGTTGCGCCGACCCACGAATAAGCTTTCGCAGCTCGGCCATAACTTGTAGCGTTTGTTGGGAGTTACGCCTCCTGTAATTCGCGGTGCCTTTGTGCAAAGAGACTGACATAATAGTTATAAGGTAAATGGTTCTGATGCTGGCGTGACTCGAATTCTTGATTCAGTTGCAAACTGTAACTCCATAAAAGAAATGAAGGAGACAACTGTAGCTGCGCCATTTAACAGACAGAACACCGGGCAACATCTTAAGAAGACGGCAACAGGGGACAGACTGCGCCAGAAAGCGGGAGCATATGAATGGGCGCACCCCGCGGCCTCTACGCTACACATATATCACTTCCCAACAAAGGACCCAAAAACGGAAGCGAACCCTCCGCAGATGCGCAAGGGGCCGCAGCCACAATTTGCCCTACGTGACTTTCATCATAAGCAGGTATGACGCCACTCAGGGTGCTGAATGCTGTGCACCTAACTAACTGCTGCAATACCGCCTATCCAGCCACGTCCGCGAGTGTTGTTAGCGTTTCCAGATCGGGCGCTGTTGATTTAATCTCTCCGTCGATTGCCCCGTCCAAGCAACGTATGTGGTGCCGAATGTCGACGAAGTCAAAATGGAAATATGTCTAGCAAAAGAGGAAGAGAGGTAAGTAATAAGAACAAAAAAATAAAGAAGTCGGTGGGCGCGCAAGATCCCCGTACGGCACTTGTCGTCCCCGCCGGTTCTGTCGGCGTGCGCACACGTGTCTGGGCGCGGAGGGGCCTCGTGAAATTACAGATTTTAAGCCGCCGACGAGGTTAGTGTATAACTAAGGGGAGGGACCCAGCAATACTGGACATCGACAGGAATGTAAAATGAAGAGAGGCGAGTGTCGGCAGACCTCGTGTGTTTAGCTCTTGGGAAAATTCCGTGTGACAGGAGCGCCTGAGGGAAATTTGGCGGGAGCTGGGGTGTACGGGGGAACAGATTGCTTTCCACAGAAAAAAAAAAAAGCAAGCGAGAACAACTCGCATAAGGAAACAGTCTGCTTTGCCCACACCCACTGCGAAGTGGTTGGTGCCATTGCAAGGCACCTTTGCTGGTTGTATACATACCAGCTCACTGTATCTGTGGTCCTTACAGAAAAGTCCAGTCTTGTGTAAGCGAACGTTTTCTTTTCTTTTTTTTTTGCGCGTGATATGAAAGTGCGTCAGTCCCTGCGGTGATTAGTGGTCGTTCATAAAGCATTCCTTGGTAATTCTTCGAACAGCAGGGTGAACTGTGAGAAGCGCGTGATGGCTGCATGATGTGCCTTCATTTTCACCCTTCATGTTACGGGTGACTGGGAGTGGATACCTTAAACTTTTTCTGTAACGATAGACCATTTGCGCCATTGTAGCTGTTGCGTTTGCTGCAGCCGCAGCTGAATGCGCTTAACACCGGCGACAATACGTCCTGTGAGCTTGCAGGTGATTCTTTCTCACAAGCTGATTTGGGAATTCTAAAAGTGCTATAGATCTAGCTCCCAGCAAGCTTCATGCCGTTCAATTCCTGCCCAACAACTTTACTCCTCCTAAACTCTAGCGCCGTTTTCATGTTTTCCTGGTATATCTCTCATTTGCATACTGGTCTAAACGGTGTACTGGTCATTTAGCGAGTGTACCCAAGGCGCTCATCTTGAGACAAAGCTCTCACCATCCGTTTCTAGCATCTGCAACGCGTCCGGAAGCTCACGCAGCAAGCGCCCGTGAGACTTTTCGTCGTCGCGGCGGCTTTTTCGCGTCACTCTTCACATTATGCACACGACACTAAACGCGCGTGCGCGTTCCTCTCTGTCCGCAGCGGCAGCGTCCGCACAATCAAGCCGACACTCGTCGACCCTCCCTCTCGAGAGAGAACCGCCGCCACTTGGCCCTCTCTGCCTGTCCGCCCCGGGGGCTGCAATTAGGTGTCCGCGAAGGCGTGGTTCGGGGCCGTAATTTACGTCCCTCGGCGGCGCAGAGCCGCATACGTGCGTCTACAGGTGCCTTACAGGTCGCGCACTCGGCGCCCTTGCATTGCGCCCTCGCTGCGGACGCGGCAAGGTGTGCCGCCGCCGACATCGCCGCGCCCAGCGAACACTGTGTTGAGTGCTTCTGCGATGCTCCATCGGCGGCTTCCCCGTTATGGCTGTGAAATGTGCGTCAAGGTTTCATGGTTTGCATCTCCAAAACCACATGCGGTCCTTGCGGGGTATATTTGTTATCATTAAAATGGCAGAGCGTAGCTGCCTATGTATATCTGGCGTCAGATAACCACTGACCAAATTTACAAAGTTGTTCACGCAAAAAAAAAGAAAGAAAGAGAAAAAGAAAGCATTCGGGATTGACCAGAACGTTGACCCGCGCAGTAAAACATCAAATAAGTGACGTCTGCATACCGGCCCTGTCCAATCACGTATAGTTCTTTGAGAACACCGTACCAAGCGTGAAGTATTCGCAAAGTCCCTCAACTATATCTGGCGTGCGAGCTGCACAGACATGGCTGGCCGGTGGAGTCCGTAACGTGTTTCAATGCGTTGCAACTGTTGTGGGACACCATGGGTGCGATCTTGTACGCGTTCCAAAATCGAACGGAGGCGGTCCGTTCCGTTGCGTTCGTCCGATAGCAGACGACACGGAATGATTGGCAGCAGATATCACGTCACAATTGACGTCATGCCGTTCGTCACGGTTCAAATTGACCAATCATGTGGGCATCTGTGGAACGGACCGCCTCCGTTCTATTTTAGAACGCGTACAAGATCGGACCCCATGTCTCATGTTACGTACCCATTAAGCCGCGCACATTAGGTGACACTGTGAGCCACACTGGAACAGGAGAAACTACGATTAGATGTCTATACCTGAAGGCGAATAAGTGCTAATTAAACGACCGTAGCATCATTTGCGGTGACATTAAAGCTGGAGTCACTGTTTCCGTGACGATGTCGCGGACGAAATTCAAGGGCCCCTCTCCTGTATTTTACCCGATCGACGCTCTCTCGCACGGAAGAGACAAGAAAATGAATGCAATCTGCAATATGCAACAAGTAGTAGAATATTTTCACAACTATTTTGCGCTTTTTAAACACGAAGCCTCCTTTTGAACACTTAATATGTGCTAGAATTTCATTGTTGAATCACCTACATCACACAGGCGACTAATGTCAGTCGCCGGTGTCCACCGTAATTTTTCTTTGCTTTATGGACAATCAATGTTTCAAATTGTTTATTTTTGCAGACTTCTGCTCCAGTAAAGGGTATGGCAATGAATGCGCGATGCGACTAATATAATTAAAAAAAAGTCTTGCAAAGTCGTTAAAAAAAGCAGTTAAAGGTTCTCATAAGATGCATGAATTTATCTTTTCAAAATATGTTACTCGTAGACCGTAGAAACGTGTTCAATTTTCGATAGCATACAAAGCTAACCTAAGCCAAGCTGTTAAGAATGTCTGGTACCTACAATATGCGGTTATGGGACTAACGATGTTCGGTCATCAGTCCTCTTCCGCCACAAGCATAAGTTTTGTCTACGAATTAAATGTTTTATTAGATAAGACGTATTCAATAAGCATTTAATGTCTGAATTAAGCACGCCACTTCCTATGGGAAAGTTGTTACTGCGGCCTAAAACATCCCATTCAGTCGTTCTCGGCATCGCTAAGCCCGTATACGCAATTATTTTTCAGAGCTTTACTCGCAGCGGACGAAATAACAAAAGTGCCGCGGGATTACTCGTCCGTGCGACACGACAGCAGTTGCTCGAAACCTGGTTTTAAGTGAGAAACTCCGCTGACAGACCGAATCGGGAACCGTCTGAAAGTGACAAGCTGTTGACATCGGTGCTGGCGTTCGCTAATCGCAAAGCTGCATGCTGCCCGTGACCATCGCCGCCTGCGCAATGACCAGGTGGTTGCCGAATGAGGAAATGATATGGATTAGTTCATATTGGTTTTGCGACTGCTGGTGTCACGGTGCGCAGTGACGCGGCACTTTTCGTGTGTCGCGCGCTACGAGTAAATCGCCGGAAAGATAATTACGCAGGCTGTATAGCGCGCAGAAAACAAATGAATTAGGCATGTCAGGTTGTAATAACTTATTACCCATAGCAAGTGAAGCCCTTATTTCGAATATATATATATATATATATATATATATATATATATATATATATATATATATATCACTTTATTATTCTTTTCCAATTAGGGAGGCAGCTACAATAAAGAATTATGCGGGTGGCGGAAGAGAACTGATGACCTAACACCATAGGCCTGATAATTGCAATTGTAACAGCTTTTTTTTTGCAACAGCTCGTCTTACGTAACCGGTGCAAATTGTGTAAAGTTTCATAAGTATTCTATAAAACCCTAATTCCATTAATCTGGCGCCAGAAATCAAACTGGTGCGCCGACAATATTCATCATCATCATCATCAACAACAACAACAACAACAAATAAATGTCCCGCCGTCCCTTTCTACAACGGCGCATAAATCCGCCCGTGGCTGGTGCAGGGAAATTATTAACGGAAAGTAAAATGCACACCGTATATCCTCATTGGCAGCGTCACAGGCTTGCTGATCGATGCTGATCGATAGCCTTGATGCCCATTCCTTATTTCGCTGCTGATCTCGAGAAAATACGGACAGTTTATCTCACTGCATGCAGTTCAGTTTGTGCACTGGGGCACGCACCGCATGCCTTACTTTTGTAGTTTTTGGCCATCGGGGCGCGAAGGAGGTAAAAGGTGAGGGCACATCGCAGGAGGTGTTGGCACGCGGAAAACGTGGTCGCATACTGCGTTATCATCTGGTAACCCTGATAGTGGCGTTTTCCTCTTTTATCGCTGTGTGGCGCTACTGTCTGGACCTTGCGAACACGATGCACCTGTGTTCAACATGAATGCATGCCTGTTAGCGGTCACACGGCCTCAAGATTAGCCTACGAGCGGTTTACGCATACAGGCTGAAACAGCCACAGTGCTGCCGCGGCAACGTCGTTCTTTCGTGCTACCTTACAAATAATCATTTCGGCGCAAGTTTTATTCGCTGTTTTTTGAGAAAATATTTCGTTTAGAAAGGGTGCGACGTGCAAAATAAATTGCAGGTGGTGTCACTATTGTTGGCTTCACGACTCGAATGGAGAAAACGGCGCAGTGTTCTGGCACGGTTTTGAGCACCAGGCCACTGTCTTTCTGCCTGTTTGTTCGGCCTACTATATAGCTTTAAATAACATGGATATTGCGCAAGAAAGCAGTACGTCATAATACGGAAGTGTCAGTTTCTCTCAATGTGCGACGCTGCGACAGAGCTATAGCTCGCGCAGTATTTGTTGCGCGCACGAAGACACGTGGTAGTTCGAGCCGCATCACTTTAAGTAAACGTACTCACTTGCGCCGTGCAGTCGAGACACCAGAGCAAGGCTTAAAAAGGCTTCGTATGTAGCCGCTCCGTCGGATCAGAAAAATACTTTTGGATCTGGCCCTGGCTAGGCACCGAAGACAAAACGAGCTAAGCTGCCCGAGCCGATCACGATGACCTCAACACTGGCTTACTATATCCTCTTGAGAACTCTCGGGCGTTATACTTGAACATTGCCCTCAATCCTTCTCAAAGTCAACTAGGAAAAAATTACATGAAATATTCATCACGAATAACATGTCAGATTAATCCTATTCGTGCTGCTAGCGTTAGGGATAATTTATACAAATTTTTCTTAGAAAGAGACGGTTACTTCGTCCCTGTACGTGAAGACCATGCTGCCAGCAACTAACGGTGGTATTAAAAAAATATGTTCTTCACATTCGCAACAAACCAGTCGCTAATAAGAAACGACTTGATAAGCGATTGAGCCATTGGGGTGCTTTTGGGTCTCAGGAAGATATACGCCGAATCATGTCCGTTGCGGTTGCGGTAACCGGCTTCCGGAGTCGTTTATAAATATTCCGCTGCGTCTATTGCTAAAGTATTTATTTAGGAAATGGGATCAGCGTTGGTGATTCGCCGCCTTGACAACGTATTTTCTCTTCGGTATATGAGTCATACTAATTTTCATTAATAGAGCATAAGTCTACAAAGAGTTTTCTAATACTCTGTCAGGGCAGTGAGTGCAGGTCAAAAATGCCCATAGCGGCAGTAATAATGCAATGCAACCGATGGACTCGGAGCGTCGTTCAGCCTCTATTCACCCCGACAATGTGCCGCAAAGGATTGCACATACGTGGAAGAATTATCACGCGGCGGACTTATGTGTGTTACAAATCGCAGCTGCTGATTACCGCTAATAAATGTAGCTAGCGAGGGCTGCAGACCAAATAGTGCGGAGTTTAGTGCCAGAAACACTGCACCCGCTAGATGCAATCGCTCTCATTTTGGCATACGAACAATATTAGACCAGCACTTCGGTAACAAAGAAAAATGGCTGGTCATTCACAGTGCCCATTTCCTTCTAAGTTCTCTCACTCTTCAGATTATGCCAGCGCACAGGAAGCATCAGAAGTACAATTACATAGTGTTCAGTGTTATAGTATGGTATGTATGAAAGGAGAGATAACTAGTAGTCGAAGATATGGATGCACAGGCGTAATCGGTTACTCAATGCGAAGTCATTTCGGGGTTGTTTCAAGGTTGGACGTTATGCGATGCTGCTGAGTGCATCTGCGCTGAAACGAAGCTAGAGCTATGCTAAAATGCACTCTTCTAAGGCAAACATGAACACCTTAGATTTTTCTAAGCAAGCAGCGAAAATTATGGGGGCGCATCTGCCCGAGTTTTGCGCTGACCGTGAACAGTAAAGGTGGCCAGAATAAAGATGCCTGTCGCTAGAAGTTGATAAGACTGCTCTATACCAACCACTGGTGCAGGGCCCTCTCATTCGAACGGCGAACATTCTGCGTCTGATCTCTTCTATTCGGGGCCCGTACTTACGCAGCCGACCATACGCTAGAACGGATTGTGGCAATAGGTACCAACCATTCGTAATGGCGAATATGTTAATAGCAAAGGCGACCGGAAATTCACACGCAATTTTAAAGAACAAGAAAACTTTGCGAATTCAGACCCAAATTTATTAAATTATTAGGAACAATATACCCCAGAATTTAGGAACAAGAAATTTAACATTTCAATGAAAAAACAAACATTCAAAGACTTGCTTCGCGTGTTATAACGCGAGAACGGTGGCAGTCGCAACAAACTCTTCGTTTCAAATTAAGGCCCCGCATTCACTCTGGAGCAGTAATTTAAGGACAGTGTCACGGCAAGTCTCTACAACGGCATTAACGAACGCTGCCGGCCAGTCAAAATTGCTGTTACCAAGGGAAAGTTGTTTTCAATCTGCTTTCGATTCATTTATCGGTGGATAATCGGCATTGTGCTTTTGGCAGTGTCACAAGGAATGGCAGCAACAGAGCATGCGTAACATTATCGTAAAGCTCGCTCCGTCAGAGTTTCCTAGCATCCGCGTCGAGCGTTGTGAGCGAAAGCGTGGGCGGCAATAAATCGACAATCGCCAGCGAGTACTAGTGAAGATGCTGCATAGAAGATTCAGAATAGAAACTCATTGGTCGGTCCGCCAACGCTGCCGAATGGAGACGAACGCGAAGATGGATGCCTTGATTTGTGCGGCGCCCACCTTATTGACTTAAAGGGAAAGAGGTGCTGAGCGAGGAGGATGCCCAGCACGAGGCAGAGTCCTGGGGAGTGAAAATGCATCATCATCATCATCATGATCATCATCATCATCATCATCAGCCTGCATGGTTACGCCCACTGCAGGGCAAAGGCCTCTCCCATACTTCTCCAACTACCCCGGTCATGTACTAATTGTGGTTATGTTGTCCCTACAAACTTCTTAATCTCATCTGCCCACCTAATTTTCTGCCGTCCCCTGCTACGCTTCCCTTCTCTTGGAGACCAGTTCGTAACCCTTAATGACCATCGGTTATCTTCCCTCCTCATTACATGTCCTGCCCATGTCCAATTCTTTTTCTTGATTTCAACTAAGATGTCATTTACCCGCGTTTGTTCCCTCGCCCAATCTGCTCTTTTCTTATCCCTTAACCTTACACCTATCATTCTTCTTTCCATAGCTCGTTGCGTCGTCCTCAATTTAAGTAGAACCCTTTTAGTACGCCTACAGGTTTCTGCCCCGTACGTGAGTGCTGGTAAGACGCAGCTATTATACACTTTTCTCTTGAGGGATAATGGCAACCTGCTGTTCGTGATCTGAGAATGCCTGCCAAAGGCACCCCAGCTCATTCTTATTCTTCTGATTATTTCAGTCTCATGATCCGGATCCGCGGTCACTACCTGTCCTAAGTAGATATATTCCTTTACCACTTCCAGTGCCTCGCTACCTATCGTAAACTGCTGTTCTCTCCCGAGACTGTTAAACATTATTTTAGTTTTCTGCAGATTAATTTTTAGACCCACCCTTCTGCTTTGCCTCTCCAGGTCAGTGAGCATGCATTGCAATTGGTCCCCTGAGTTACTAAGCAAGGCAATATCATCAGCTAATCGCAAGTTACTAAGGTATTCTCCATTAACTCTTATCCCCAATTCTTCCCAATCCAGGTCTCTGAATACCTCCTGTAAACACGCTGTGAATAGCATTGGAGAGATCGTGTCTCCCTGCCTGATTCCTTTCTTTATTGGGATTTTGTTGCTTTCTTTATGGAGGACTACGGTGGCTGTGGAGCCGCTATAGATATCTTTCAGTATTTTTACATATGGCTCGTCTACACCCTGATTCCGTAATGCATCCATGACTGCTGAGGTTTCGACAGAATCAAACGCTTTCTCGTAATCAATGAAAGCTATATATAAGGGTTGGTTATATTCCGCACATTTCTTAGTGTGAATATGATCTATTGTTGAGTAGCCTTTACGGAATCCTGCCTGGTCCTTTGGTTGACAGAAGTCTAAGGTGTTCCTGATTCTATTTGCAATTACCTTAGTAAATACTTTGTAGGCAACGGACAGTAAGCTGATCGGTCTATAATTTTTCAAGTCCTTGGCGTCCCCTTTCTTATGGATTAGGATTATGTTAGCGTTCTTCCAAGATTCCGGTACGCTCGAGTCATGAGGCATCGCGTATATAGGGTGGCCAGTTTTTTAGAACAATCTGCCCCCATTCTTCAATGCAATGGTCACGTAAATGAGTGGCTTTTAGATAAAGGAGATTGGCGTCACCCACCACAGCAAACCTTCAAGTACCGATGAGTGAATTAAGCGAAAAGGTGTAGTTCTGCATTGCACAGAAATGTGTGTGTTGGGTAATAACACCTGGGCAGTATCCAACTATCGCCGTATATTGTATATGAAGTGATGTTCAATTTTCTTTATTTTTTTCCCGTCCAGGTATACACGCAAAAGCTTCGTTCACATAATTTGCTTCACAATTCTGCAGAATCAGCTATCAGCCGTATGTCGTTCCTTGACAAAATATATAAAAACACAAAACTGATGTCTGTGGCACACGTACACGGGGCCAAGCAAAGCAGTCTCAAGAAAACGTATTTCAGCGCTGTGCGTGGTAGAAAGTAATCGATGCAGTCGCGAGCTTATTCCGCACATACCTGGAAAATGGCTGTCTCCATCGTCCCAGCGTTTTAGCGCACGCCCTCTGCATGGCAGCTACGGTAGCGCAAGGCGCCACGCCGGGAGTGTACCTTCAGCGGTAGAACGCCTCTCAAATTAGCGGTGGCTCAACAGGTAGCAGTAGCAGATACGGGGCGGCATGCATTGGCATCGGAACACTGTAACGAAGGAGGCCATGCCCGATATTGGCCACAGGGCTCCCCCAGGTAAGCCCTCGCGCCCAGCACTGCTCCGCACCCTCTTCTGGTCTTGTCGGCCTGCCGACCTGGCACGGCTGTGTCACGTGTCGGGCACCTTACCGCCGTGCTGCAGCGGCTGGTATGCGCCTCATCTCGCGCGCACTGAATACCGCCTATATAGGCGCTGTTTATTGGACCCCCAAGCGACACGCGCGAGGAGGACGTACAGGTCGGAAGGCGACTCTGCGGCTGCTGTTGTTTCTCCACTGCTTCCGGGCATTAATTAACATTTTGGTTAATGCCGTGTACGCGCGAGATGCCCAACCCAGTGCACCGAAGACATGGCCGCTGCGCGGCAAAGCGACCGCGCGGCGCCAAGAGGTCCCAAAGCGAGTGGTCGTGATTAATGGCTCTTATCTAGTGCCGTTCTTTGTGTCGACGCTGTTGCTTCTCGCGCTTCGAGTGGTGCAGCCTTCTCGCTGACGCTGATGAGTCGTCTTTGTTACACAGTGCTAATTACTTCTCGGAAGAATAACGGAGAGACCGGCAAACATGGCGGTTCTTCAGGAGTCAAGAGCGACAAAGTGCAGCCAAGTGAAGATCTCACACGAATCATAAGATAGAATCATTGTGGCTTGCTTGAAGGGCGTAGCACGAAAGGGCGCTGCGTGTGTATGACCTGGACACTGCATATGCTTTAGTACAGTGCGCACTCTCATCATAGGCTGGTTTCTTAGACGCTATACAGTAGAAGTTATTTATGGCCGGTAGAAGTTAGCGCTTATAACTGCGTTTTAAGTACTCATCAGGAAAAAAATGCAATGTATGTTTGTTAAAATAAGGATTAACTTCAAGAACAAACGTACGAGTCTTTAGCCGCCACAACAAATACGAAGCGCAGCAGTCGTAACAGAGCCAATCATAAACCATGTTATGAGCAGTGGTAACGTGCAAGAAACACTGCAGTGCTGTTGGATGACACTTTGCAGCTGGCTATGTCTCGAAATCACAACTAGTTTAGTGGTGCATGCGCATAGACACTATAAGTCCCGCCATCGGGATGGACTCGGAATGTGCGTCAAACAGCCACAAAAATGCATACAGAGTGGCTCAAAAGCTCTGAAATGCTTGCATGACTGAAAATCGCATGCATAGCGTGAGGCGAACACAAAAGCTGTTCTTCAACATAAACAGATGATAGCAATGTACCAGATGATAGCTCGCAAAAAAACAAAGAAAGCCCATACCTACTGCTTAAGTAACTCACAGCCACCATGACAGATCATGACATGCGTGCAATGGCATGCTTTCGGGACTATTTTATGAATCGTACACTGCAAGAAACTTTGTCGCAATTCACCTTGTTGCAGTTGAAATCAACCTCCGCAATAATATTTAATTGCGTTATCTTTCAGAAACCGTATAGCCTCAAATCCCTGGCTATGCCAGAGCGTAGAACCTCTAGATAACTGATGCCATCAGCTTGTTTTGCAGGAGTGAGTGAGTAAAAACTTTATTGAATATAAATGAAATAAGGCACGATGGTTGGGGCCCCTATTCCAGGGCCCCACTGGCATGAGCGGCTCGCTGGGCTTGGTACAGAAGAGCCAACTGGTTCTCCCGACCCTCGCCCGCAAGCCATGCCTCCCACTGCCTATTCCTCATTAGTGGATGTTGGTGTAAAGTAAAAAGTTATTTAATATTCACCAGTTGTTTATATATAATAATATATTGCAGTATATTTCAACTACTGAAACAAACGTTTCCTTCTGAAGATAACCACGTGCGTCGAATGTGCCCGCCGAAACACCGCGAAGACAATATAATTAAAATTTTGGCCAGTTCCCTCATCGTGGGTATCTGCCATTTTCTATCAGGCCCCCAACAACAGCAACAACTAAAACCTTTACATTGAGAAAATGGCATAAACCGTCTGGCAGCACTACTCGCACATGCGCAACAGGAACCACACACCTACTGCAAAACGACGGAAGAAAAGGACTATAAAAGGTAAGCAGAAATAAAATTAAATAGCCAGTGAATATACCACACTGACTATCTCTAAACAATGCATGACACCGACCTAAACAGCTTCACTTGGGGAATTTCATCTCTTTACCACTGAGGCTTACGAGCGTCCCACTGGTGCACCTATACTTCATCTTTCCATCTGTTGGCCGACACGCCTGTACCGAACCTGCTAAATTTCCGCACAACCGAGAACACCGTGTACACGTCATCAATTGCTCAACACTTTCTTCCCGTTGTGCTCACCTGTGCACGTACTTTGCACATACCATTTTTAAACGATATTCTCTCTTGTTCGTCGTTGAGCAGACTGGTGCGGGCGTGTAGATTTTAGACGTAAGTTGTTCAATAAATTAGCGTAAAAATGATTAAACTGTTAGCATGACAAGTGTCACCTTCAAGCTGCCAGCCATTGCAAGCCGTAAAACTGATTGCTTGCACTTGAGCTACAGGGTTTGCACGTAAGGTAATGAGCCTGGATCTAGCAAAAAACATATATTGATCTGACTGGTACATATTATTAAAATTCCTCAAAATAGTATCCTAGGTCGTCGATGCACCGCTGCCAACGCGATTCCCACGCTGCAAAGGCTCAGCTCCCTTAACCTCTTTCAGAGACTTTGAGACGACGACGAAGTGATTGTTTAGTTGAACGCTGGCACTGCTGTCTCTGCATTTTCGCTTTGTTTCTTAGCAAATTCTGGGAGCTGCCGCTCCCTCGTTGCAGCAATGGACGAAGAAACTTCCGAGGATCTTCCTGGCGCGAAGCCGTCCGGTCGGCATATGTCCTGGTATCGTCGGAGCGAGTCAAGCGACAAAGACAGTGAAGCCACCGAGTTGTACGGACAGCTGCGACTCCTCGGACGACGACTTCAAGGTTGTCAACAGCCAAAAGGCAAAAAGAAGACTACTGTGGGCGTCATCGCTCGCATGTGTTGCAACCGTGAAGCGCTGGCCGCACAAAGTGCCCTAATTGCCGTGGTTCCCATGAAGCCTCATCGTAGGACTGCGCGAGGGTCTGAAAGCAACTCGCGGTTCTAAAGCGCAGGGTTCGGGATGACTCAACACACAGCGAGGCTGCCGTTACACTTAGGCGGTGACAATATCGCCACCGAAGAGCGCAACGAAATGACGCAGGAAACAACATGCCGTATTTCGCGAAAGCGGCTGCTACATCAACGCGGAACGCCACCATGAAAGATACCGCGAAAACAAAGAATGTGGCAAAACTCGATCATCTTGCAGAGTGACCAGCACTTTCAAGCGCACAACCTACCACGAAGACACCTCGGATACCACGGCCATCGACATCCTCACAACCCACTGAAGCAACGACACCTGCTCATCGCCTGGTTATAATAATGTTGCGGTCACTGATGAATGCTATGCGTGTTCTACTCGGTAACACGAAAACCCCATCGCGCAGAGCGCGCTGCAGGTGCTGGACACGCTGGGTAGTGCTTGCGGCTCTAGGGTAAAGCAATGGCCCGCCAGATGCCATCGTTTCGAGAGGAGGTCCAGAATGCATCTGTGTTTCAATGGAACGCGAGAGGACTTAAGTCGCGTATATCCGACTTTCGACAGTTTGTATTTATGAATCAGCTTCTGATTATTGTCATTTGTGAGCGAAAAATGTCATCTCCCATCAGACTGTCCGGCCATGAGTGAACTCTGTCCTCCACCCACGGGCAATGTAGCAAGATTATCGTTTTTATACGCCGTGACTTGACGTATGTTCATCCCCCCGTGTCACCCGACAATGAAAACCAGTACGTGTGTTAGACTGTGAAGAAGAGCAAGGTCTCTCACAATTCTGGGAGCATACTTATCACCATCAAGTCGTCTAAACTGCGAGCGCTTACGCGAAATTTTGACAACGATTGCACCGCCGTGGATGATCAATGGAGATTTCAATGCCCACCGCTATCTCTGCGGAAGCTCCACGATTAACCCGAGGGGCATATGATTGGTGTTCATTGCTTCTGAACGAGAACTTTGTTAAATGATAGAAGCCGCACTGTCCCGGTGCGGCATCATTCGATTCGGCGAAGCACCGATCAACGGGCGCCAAAAGGTCGGGGGAATAGGAACCGGCAAGCAAGACGCTTATTACCGGCCACTCGGGCAAGCGTCCGAAAGAAGTCGAAGGCTGGTTTAGAGATTATTGTCTTTTTGTCGTCGGCGCGACCGTGGCGCCCCGACGGCTTTTTGTAGGAACCCCGGTGTATTCATTCCCCCACGCGTGCATTGAGAAGCTTGCTAAGAAGGCAGGAGTGCGAATACTCCGAAATATGTGGTGTTGGTGTGCAATCCTGTGTTCAAGAATTGCTGACAGTGCATGTGTGCCGACAGCGCCGTATGACCGGCTGCCGTCGTTTCTCCTATGTTTGTGAAAGGCCAATAGAGGCCCGCCACCGACTCAAGGGTGTGCATGTGTTTTGTAATACAAATGCGCGACCTCCTACAGCAGGGGGCAAATACCCGTGCCTTCGGCCCTAATTAATATAGGCGCGGTCAAGATCTTGGAAAGAGCCGGGATACAATTGGGTGAACTTGATTGGATCGTCACTAATATCTGCCTTTCCCCAACAAGGGAGCTTGGGAAAAGAGAAGTTATTTAAACGCAGGTTTTAGACCGAGCTAAGAAGTCTAAAAGCTGAGCCTACATTCTGCTGAGAAGCGTCAAGGAGCTAGTGCCGTCCAGTATCGCCTGGGCCGCCTAGCCGCGTCTGAACTGCGAGTTACTAGTTGACGTAAGAGACGACAACCCAACGTCTGCAACGAAGCTCACGGTAGTTCCCCTCAAGTTAGCTCAACCTGCTCGAGGGAATACGTCAGACTCCCGGAAAACCCAGCCCAGCAATCGCATCCACTGCAACGAGATCGGCTTGCCAGCGTTCTTCGGAAAAGCTCTGCCGTCGACTCTACGCTTTATGGACTTGTTGCTGCTGCCCGGCTATGCGTGTGCCATCATTTGTTTTTATTTGAATTCTATTTAGTGGGCCACCGTTAAGTGTATTCTTCTGTAGTGTTAGTTTTTATATTCACTATTAATTACTCGATGCAGTTCTTTCGTCTTCACCATTGATCTAGATTAAGTGCATGTGTGTTAGCGGTCTTTTCTTTTTTGTGTTTAGTTTAAATTGTGTGCCGTTGTCAGTAGATAAACATTATTTTTCTTTCTCCCAACTCTGACCCCTTCACTGTGTTCGCTTGAGTATGGAACGACCGACCGGCTTGTATACCCCGTCGACGACTTCGTCGATGGCGAACGGATGACAAGTCATGACATCCACCTATCTGCGAGGAACAGCGTATAGTAGCTGCCTCGACCTTAGCTTTGTTTCCCGCTCCTTTAACAGAAGGGTTTAATGGTTCTCGGACTTGGAAACGAGGGGAAGTGACCACATTCCAACTTATCGCGCGATTGAGGGGCTGACTAGCTCTCTCCGGAGCCGTACAATGCATCGACTGGCCGAAATATAAATCAATCGTGGAAGACTGCTGTCGAGGCCACATATCATCCAGCCTAGGGGACGCAATAAAAGGTGCCTTGCAGGTTGCCACACATTCGATATTGAAAAGCTCCGCACGCACCTAATTCGACATCGAGTTAGAGAAACTTCGGGCGATTCGCCGCCGTGCGGAACGAAGATATAGGCGCACGAAGTCCATGATTTTTGGCCAGACGCACACAAACGAATATATACCGTCGTATGAACAAGCTGGCTTCATAATGGTTGGTGTCTTTCTGCGAGTCTCTGGATCCCCGAAAGCCTTTGTCTCTCATATGGAGAACTGTTCGTGGCCTCCGCGAAACCTCTGGGCAGAGCCACCCATTTATTTCCCTGGCTCTTCACCCCCAATGCAAAGAGATTGAAGTCACAGAATCCTCCTGTAGGAGGAGTGCCGGTGAAGCAAGTTCCACGGGAATGCAGGCTCCCAACAACTCATCATTCCAAAGTGATCCCTGCATGGAGTGCCCTTTTCTTCTGGACGAACTAGAGGCTGCGCTTGCTTTAGGCAGGCGTTCCTCAGCTCCAAGACCAGATGGCATTACATACCGCGCTCTGTGTAACCTTGGTGGACGTGCTCGAAATGTACACTTGCTCCTGTGCAATCGCTCGTGGCAGACTGGCACGGTTCCCCAGGAATGGAAAACAAGTCGCCTGATTCCGCATCTCAAAGCTGGCAAGTCGCCTTTGGACATTGCGTCATACTGTCCGATCGCGCTTGCTAGTTGTGTAGGAAAAGTAATGGAACGGCTGGTTCTAACGCGTCTGGAGGGGTACCTAGAGCACTATAAAATTTATCCAGGCACATTGGCAGGATTCACGCGTGGCCGTTCATCTATAGACAACGTTGTCGACTTGGTAACGTACGTCGAATTCCAGAAGGCCTGTAAACGCTTGTCTGCTGCCTCGTTTCTAGACGTTAAAGGGACTTACGATAACGTTACTCATGAAACCATCCTTAAAGCTTTAGAAACAATAGGACTTGGTGGGAAGATATATCTCTGGGTTCGTAGCTACCTAGAGATGCGATCATTCTACGCGCTCACCACGGATGGCCCGACACTCCAGTATTACAGTAGCCGTGGAGTGCTAAGCGACTGATTGCTATATGTCATCTGTCCAGGTTCCTAGCAGGAAAGAACTGGGGGGTGTCCACACAATTCATGTTACAGCTGTACAAGGTGTTGTTAGATACGGGACCTTTTTCTGGGCCTCCTTCGAGTTCACCAGACCACATCGAATCGCGCCACAGCTAATTAAGGAGCGCAGAAGCACATTTACCCCGTTCCCGAGGCGCGACACGTGCAAACGAGTTGGCGTCCCCCATTTCGTGCGCCGCAGGTGGAGCTATTCACTGCTTGACTCTTCCCGAAAGTGTAGCGGGAGCCTGGCACGGTTCCAGGTAACGTGGGTCCCGAGGCAAGACGGCTGTACTGCACCGTGAAGCCCTGGCAGCAATCCCCCCATCTGCCTTTGTGAAGGCAATTGCAGACCGGGTTGGCAATACCGCAGAGAGAAGTAAGCACTCGGACAATTGGGGCCCAAGGAGCGACCCTCGGCGCCGGGTGTGACACAATCGCACGGGCGCCTACCATTGGCCGAAAATGACGACACCTGAGCGGGCTCGCCGATTGGCCGAAAACGACGTCACCTGAGCGGGCTCGCCGATTGGCCAAACGTGACGTGACTTCGAGGCACTTAAGGGCTTAAAAGCCAGAGACCGGGAGCAGCAGAGAGCATTCCTTGATTCATCTCTTTCGAGCTTCTTGCCACGGGCCGCAGCGTCCGAGTTGCTGCCGGCCCGTAATGACTTTTATGACTGTTAATTTCTTTGTACTCCCACTGTAAACAATGTAAATAAACCTCCAGTTTTCATCACAAAGTCCTCCTCAACTTCGGCCAACTCCCGCACCCAATGGCAAGGTCCAAATATCTGGGGGACAGCAATTGGGATAGCCTACCTGTTATATCCAACACCTGCAAATCCAAGTTGCGTACAGTTCAGAGTATCCAAGCCCAAGCTCTGAGAATATGCCTTGGATTACCACGCAGTGCGTCACCAGCTGAAACTATTGTCATTGCTCAAGATTATTCAATCACGACGCACATCGCCGTCGAGACAATGCGTACACATGCCAGGCACGCTGCCCCGACCCCTTTCCACCACTTCACTGCACTCACCGTGGAAAGGCCCCTCACGTCATATAGCACAACTGCCAGTGCATATCCTGCCTCGCTAACATTGGGGTACACACCTGTGGCCGGGCCGTTCTCCTGCATGGTGTTTGTGCAGTCCTGAAGTACACATCAGAATTCCAGGACTTGAGAAAAAGTCAGATCTGCTACTGCTTAGACTAAAGCAATTGAGCTTGCTCCTGCTGTACAAGTAACCATACAGTAGCCACGTACAGATCTATACTGACGGATGGACCATATCAACCAGGTGCTGCGTTTATACCGACAAGAGGAGTAACACTGCGATTTAAGACGTCACATGTCACGACGTCCACGGCTGCAGAACCCACAACTCTGCGCAGGGCGCTTCAATTTATTGACACAGAGAGTCCTGGTACGTGGGCCGTGTTTTCCGACTCCTCGAGACCGGCTTTACCCAGCATGCAACCAATTCTCAGACGTGGAGCTCGCGAACAGCTAACATACGAAATCGTCAAGCTTCATCATGACGTCAAACAAAAAGGCCACAAAATTATTTTGCAGTGGCTACCTGGCCATCGCGGGATCAGTGGAAATTATCAAGCAGACAAAGCTGCTCGAGAGTTACATCGAGAACAACACAGCGTTCCCATTCCTCCTTCCAGGAAAGACGCTGCAAGGCCGCTTCGTCACCTGGCACGCAGGCTCTCTTTAACAGAGTGGAACACCACAAATATAAGGCGCCGCAGGCTGTATGAACCCTTCGCTCCAACTCCGACCTCCACCTGCGCTTCACCGACGTGGGGCATCGCTTCTATACCGGGTGTGGTTGGGAGTGGCTTTCACGAAGGCGTGCACTATATGATTGGATTGGCCGACAGTGCTGTATGCGACGCCTGCGGCGTGGAAGAAAACATCTAACATTTATTGCGCCATTGTCATCGATTTCAGTCGGAAAGACAAACATTATCTATCGCATTGGGCCGACTGGACCATCGGCCGTTGTCTGTGCAGGTGCTACTTGAAGACCGTCCCCATCGCTCGTCGGCCCACAAAGCTATGAAGGCACTTTTGTCTTTTTTGAGGGCGACTGGCCTATGCGAAAGCCTTTGACTCTGTCAGGCTCTTCACGTGCGTGAGCGAGCTCACCACGGCTTTCCTTCCCCTCCCCTCCCTCTCTCTATCTTATCTTTCTATTCCCTCTTTTCCGTCCCTCAGAGTAGGGTAGCCAACAAGACGCATTTCTGGTTAACATCCCTGCCTTCTCTCTTTATTTCCTCCTCCTCCTTCTCCTCCTGTTACAGCCCGTTGGATGGCGGGAATATCATCGAAACAGCAATCTTTCAGGCTTCTATTGATCTTTGGGAACAAGAAAGAGTCTGCCGGACTCACATCGCGATTTTACAGTGGCTGCGGCAAGGTTGCAACCCATATCCTGGCCTAGTAGACGGTCACAACGAAGGCGTGGGTGTGGGTGTGGTGTTTTTGTACATTACTCAACACTTTTGGCACTAATGTTGTGTGAGGCTTCACGTTGCTCAAATTTTCGAAATAATTTTGTTAACCATTGTTTGGCACGTGTTGAGGTCTTCGGCGATTAATCTAATACTCAAACGGCGGTCGGAGTCCCGAAGATTTTTTTACTCTGGCTACGTTTTCGTCCAAACCACTCGGTGAGGGGCGTCCAGATCGTTCCATGTCTTCAACTGTCTCCCGTCCGTTCTTGAACTCACTGAACCACTGGAAAACCTGAGCCCTTGACGGGGTTTCGTTTTTCTAAGCCTCCTTAACCAAGGCAGGCGTCTCGCAAGCGGTTTTACCCAGGTGAAAGCAAAATTTAATCCCGTACCACTGCTCCAGCGAACGCTGCATTTCTGACATTTTCTGCCGTGACAAAAACTCAAAAATGGCTCTTGCGTTACTTCAGATCTTCCCTGCGTCAGAGCTCGGACCCGACTGCCGCCAGGTGCATTACTTAGCTTAGAACCCGCACCACAAATCCTGCCCCCAGGGAGTGCGCTACTGGGGACTGCAGCGCCGCGCGGCAGGCAGCCTCATTACTACACTGACAAACCCTGTACATCACCACAGTAACAACAGTAACATGGTAACGACAGTGAATGCTAATGGGTATCTATGCAATCAAGAGGAATACGACCTGACGCTAAACCAGTCATTTTAACTCGAAGAAGCTAAAATACCGGGTTATTAGAAACCACCATCGAAAATGCGCCTTTAAAAGCAGATGCGCACCAAGCAGCAATCATGAGCACCATCAAAACAATGCTGGGCCGTCGCTCTGTCTATCAGGAAAGAGATTGATACTACTGAAATTCTCACAGTACTGTGGGCGTATTATGTAAGGATTCTTTTCGTCCGATTGCATTCGTTTCTATCACCCGTACCGCTGAGAAGCCGATCTCATCAATAGCGGAAGCGCGGCCTCGTGCGACACAATAACGGAGGGCAAGAAGAATGGCAAAATGAAAGAATTGTTACATGATACGGCCCTTGTTGTTGGATGAACTAAAATATATTACAAAGTAATTGTCAGCAAACAAGCTGGTCGCTAACTATATAGTCAAAACGAAAGGACGTTTCGAAATTTGTACGGATCTCTTGTACACGAGAGATTGTGTTTCATTGTTCGGAACAATAAATAGTGAACAAAGCGTCCATACTTGTACGAACCAAAACAACACTTCTCTTTCTCTTTTTTTCTACTGCAGGCAGTCACCTACTTCTTTCCTAACAATGATTTTACCCGAGCAGATGGTAATTCGGTGAAGTTTCGACTATTAGAAGTCAGTGAAATACACGTGATGGTTGGTATTGTGAACGTTTCGTGCAAGTAACCTTTAAGTTATTTTTATTCTCACAAGTAGCGAATGCATCTGTTGGCTCCACTTTCCGACAAAGCGGCACCGTGGCAGGGATATACGTATAGCGAAGATATAGTGAAGGTCTAGCCTAGAGTACACGCCTTGTGTACACCCTCGAGTTTTGTGGCTCTTTAATTCTACCGCGTCCGGATGATGTAACTGATTTTCAATGGCGACAGGGCTCATTATTTCGGACTTGAATTGTCAAATATAAAATACGTTGAAGCCAGGCGAACCACCCGTGGTTCAATTACAAGCATTACAGGAGGCTCACTAACGATGCTAATGCTCAAACAAGCGCGGGAATGGTGCCAAGCCGACGCTTGAACCTGTTTCAGTAAGTGTGGTATCACGTCAACAAGACGACAGTGTAGACGGGAGCTATAGCGGACTGGACTTGTTGGCCGCCAGAATGACAGGATACGGGAGCACTCATGTCTCAGACATGAAAACCATGTCTCATGACGATGATGGAAATGTGCCCCCCGTCTAGGCACAGGTGGCACTTCCCGAAGACAGCAGTGATCAAAATCAGCGGCAGAAAGCAGCCAAGTTTAGCTTTATACGCAAAATATACATATAAGTACACGTATGCTCGAGAATTCGTAGAGGTGGATGATAGAATAGATATGTTAAGGTGAAAAATAAATACACATTATATACATTTTCCTTCGTTACAAAGTGACACTTTTCGTAGCACCTATGCATTGGGATAGTATCTATACAAATGTAGCCAAAAAGTAAAAAAAAAAAAATATTTATGAAAGCTACTTTCAGCGCTGTCGAAGCGAAAAACACAAGCTAAACATCTTCAGCAAATAAAATTGATGTGATCCACGTATTCTGCACATTTACTGCACTTATTCATATTCTGCACTTCCTGCACATTTACACCTGTCTTCCTTCGAATCGCTTCTAAGTATGGGTTCAAAAGCAATTGAATGTCCCCACTTCGACCTCGAGTGGTTGGCTATCCTCAGTTGAAACATTTTCCTCACGCTTTCTATGCGGTACTTCAGGAGCACTCACTCAAGAGTCATGAAGGACGAGCATCCACCACTGCGCCAAGGTACTGCTTGCGCTGTACGCGCACTGAGCTGATAAGGATCAACACGAGCTGGAAACGACCATGCTACACACAAACGCTCCTTCCCGTACACCGTGCCCTGTGATTTTCGAAGAGCGGTTAAGGAACACGGGTCTTGACGACCTCGAGCTGCCTCAACTCTGTAGCTAAGCGCAGGAGGAGGAGTGGTGGGCGGAGGACAGCAGCGACGTAGCATTAATGAGTCGCGATTTCATCAAACCCTTTCACAGAGTGATTTACCCTACTAGCCGGCGTGGGACCGGGCATCTGTTCACATTCTTCAACCCTGCGTGCACTCGAGTCGCGTGCCCGATATCACGTGCGCTAATCACCCCCCTTTCATTTGGGTCACGGTGCGTGTCTCGGGGATGCAAGTATACTTGTATAACGACGCCATCAGCATGAATAAACGTTCCTCTGCTTTGCGCGACCCAGCACTTAAAGTAAGTACAAAGGGCAATCTATAACGTGAGCCTTCGGGAAGCACAAGTAAATCACAGGTAGTGTATCGCATCCTGGCAAGCATTAGGGAAATATGGCGTCGCTTTCGTATTTTTGGTATACCATAGGGCCAGATTTCGTAGATAGGCTAGTGAAAGTAGGCCTAAGTGCAAGGTATTTAGTGTTTCTGAACTGGCGTGTTCTGATTCATTCGTCTTGACTGGCTTTTGTATCAGACTTGCATTTTATTTTTATCATACCCGGTGTGTAAAAGATCGCAAACGATGTGCATATGCTATAACCCGTGCCGGCAACGTGGTTACACGTGCTGCGATCTAGTCAATGTGAAGTCATTGCTATACAGCGTAATACAGCGTGACACTCGAGAATAACCGCGTGAAGTAAAAGACAAAGGTGTCGCGGGCGGTTACAGGTTTACACACAGAAAAAAAAAGTGAAGATTTTGTAAGAAATATTACGTACGCACTCCGTGACGCAGCACCTCAGCCGAGCATTGCATTTATACATAGAAGAAAGTAGTCGCTCATGCTAAGGCGAAAGAAAGCTGTGAAAATACATAGTGTACTTGTTACAACGAAAGTTGATAGAGGATCTGCTCAGCTGTGTTCGTGAGCAACACTGGACACCAGAGGTTGTATTCATAAGAGAGTTCGTACGCTAGAGTGGTTTTAAAAGGATCGCGTGGTGGGGATATATAAACACTTAAAGCTTTAAGGTGTAGCGTGTATATATTATTGCGCGGGGTGCACTTCGTCGGAAGGTTTTGGTCGAGATAGACCACAAGCTTTACCCACCAAGTGTGTTTTGGAGTACTACTACACCTAGTGATCATGTGTGTAGTGACGTACTATGAAGGCGAAACCATCAATTGGCTCATTGCAATGGCTCATACCTGAAAAAATGTGGCGTCTAGTCGAGTGGTACAAAAATATCATCATCAGCGATGGCTCATACCCCCGTAAGCAAGTAAAACATGCAATGATTCATACCCCCTTAAGGCAGAGGCTACAAGCGCTCAGCAAAATGAAGTGCACAGTGCATACATTCGTTCAAATCACCCATACAAGACACAGTAGTGAGTACGTTTCAATAAAGAACAAGCTCAAAGCGAGCATCCGAACCATCAATAAAGCGTTGCATACCTCCCTCGGAAGTACGCTATGGCGGAGGATGCTCGCCAAGCGAGAAACGAGGTGCGACGTGCGAAGCGGCAGGAGCAAGGCGTTCGACCGCGAGTGCTGAGAGCATGCAACGTAAAGTGGAAGAGAAACGTCGTTGGCGCGAGTCTGAGCCCGCTATACGAGCGCGCGAAGCCGCAGCTAAGCGTAGAAAACGAGGCGATGAAGCCGAACTGCGAAAGAAGCAAAGCGACGATGCGAGACGGCAACGTAGAGAGGAGGCCGAAGCTCACAGACAACGGCTTGCCACGCGTGTACTTCACACTGCGGCTCGTTACGTCTTGCAAGGAGTCTGACCCCTCCGATGGTATAACTTAATACGTCACCAAGTGTGCGGCAGGCTGTCGCCTTCACGTGTTACAGGAGTGTAACACGCTGCCAAACTTTTTTTTTTATGTTTCCAAGCCGTACTTCTATACGGAAACAGTACCTAGGTGGGAAGCATACGTTTAAGAAAATATCACTTGCTGATGAATCTGATGGTCCACTACGAAATCCGAATTGACACCAGGCCATTTAAACAACAACAGACTCAGGGAATTGTTTTGGACACGTTGGACGTGATAAGCTAAATAAAAGAAACGATTAGCGGTTTCTCAACTTCACTATATTTGAAGTGGATAAACTTTTTTTATTTTATTTCCATTTTCTTAACGTATCTATAGACTTCCGTATTTTCTTTGTTTCTTCGATGCCAGTAGTTGGGGCCTCCTGTATATACAAAGCTCTTCTATAAATGGTGTCATGCACTCTGAGCCATAAAAATTACGCGAAGAAAACAAAGAAAGAACTGAAAATTTATTTGAACGAAAACTAGAGTGCTGTTTAATTGAATTTTATCTTTTCAGTTTACGTTGAAGGACGCCTTTTCTTGACTTTAAGAGAATTAGTTCCTATAACGTAAAGTGAAAATTTGGTCATGAATACATGTGATAGAAATGAGTTTTGTTCATATCTCTGCTATCCGGAATTGATATTTGTGTGCAGCTTCACAACCCACATAAATGTAGGCATGCAGTGAGATTCCATATGCGTCAGCCAATTAGTCTTAATTTCTGGAAAACATGCAGCTGTGTTCGCCGGGCCACTATTGCCCGACATAGCACGGCTACATGTGCTAGTATAGAGTTGATTTTTGGATGTCTCGCGTGCAGTGCCGGGTGTCTTGTTCGATGCGTTCGATGTTACTTTGTAGCATAGTTATATATACGTCTATGATGTCTTATAATCACACACATCCCCCCTCCCCACTAGGCTGTATAATATCTCCTAGAAACTGCAGACAAGAGGGGAGGAAGATTGTAATAAAGTTGTAATATGACAAAAAAAGCCCCCCCCCCCATTAACAGAATATGCTAGTAAAGCTACAAAACTGGTATAAAAAGTATGTCACTAAAATTGCCATACTGTTTCTCTTATGTTCACGCACACAAAAAGTGAGTGTACTTGAGCCATAGAACTGTGCGTAAGAGCAGATGTCAGCCAGTCGCGATCAGGATCAGCGTAAGATCAGGTTCCGTGTCCGTACCATTCTTAATGATTCTGAACTGAGAAATCGCTCAATGCGCTCGCAGTTATTGATGGTGCGCTCGTTGCACTCAAGCAGTCCACGGGTGCAGATGAATGCTAAAGAAGTCAACGCATCCGCATTTTCTGAGAAACTAAAAAAAGAAGAGTAGTTGGTGGATATCACATAAAGAGGCACCGTGCTCTCTAATCCTGTAATTGTTATCGAGTGCACCGGCCACGCACCTGCAAGGACCATGCCACTTCCTTGCCACCGATCCATTACCGGGGGTCTTTATATTAACCGCGCCAAGAGAAGAAGCCATGTGTTCCCCCTAACGAAGACTAAACGAGCTCCTCATTTCGTAACCAAGGCGCGGCTCTTCTCAGAAATGAAGAAGAAAGAAAAAAGGGTCCCTCATTCCTCGTCCCTGCGTCCCACAGAGGTTCCTCCTGCATAACGTCGTGGGCTGAATAATGCAAGAGACTTTCCGTGAAATTGCCCGGCGCCAATGCCCTGCACTGCCGTCCGATTACAGAGCGCCTCAGCGCAGCTCATCCCGCGCGCTCCTATACATAGCAGCTAGGCGTCGCTGTATGTGCATAAGTCACACTGATACGCCGCGTGTGTCTCCGTGTAGGCCAGGTAGCAGCGCGGGCCGTACGGTGCACGGCAGGCACTGCGCGCTTCTCGATCTTCATCGCAGCGCGCCCCATGCGCTCCACCCAGCTTCGAGGAGCGGACCCTGCGGTGGCCCGGCGCCCTGTGCGTCCCGGGGCGCCCCATGCTCGGAGTGGGCTACACGCACAGACTGTTTAACGGAGATGGGAAACGGTAGTGGCGGAGGGGGGAGAGTGTGTAGCCAGGCCTGGCCTCCGTTCTTCCAAAGGCGCAGCAAAAAAAAAAAAAGAGAAAAGAAACGCCGCAATGCATTCTATAGTGGCGTCTTCGCGAGAGACAACTGTGAGAGGCTTTCGCTCTCTCTCTATCTTTCTGGCTCACTCGCGCGCGCGCAAGCATACAGTGCTGTTTCGTGGCGTCCGCTACATCTTGGGGATGGGTGCTTCGGCGGGAAAATTACCCCCTTATTTGGCTGCGCGCTAATCGCTGAGGCGGTGCCTCGTCGTGTGCCAGGTAAGAAAACCTGCAAAAAAAAAAAATGCAGTGAGAGCGAAAAAAAAAAAAAATAATAATAATAAAAGCGAAGCAGCAGCACACCGACAGGTTGGCAGCTTACATGCGTTTACGTAGAGGGCTTTAGAAGAAATCGAGGAGGGGGGGGGGGGGGGGGGAGGGCGCAAGGGTGGGGGAGCAGTGCGTGTCTCGGCAGAGTTGCATGGCGGCGACGTTGGCGGCAGACAACCAATTTCTTTTATTTCACTCGTTTCTTTCTTTTTTTCTTTCCTTTGTGCCCTCCGCTGCTGAAATCGTAAAGAAACTGGAAGCAACTGTCTCCTGCAGATACACCCCCGCGAGTCCGTGTTGCTATCACTCTCTTTGTGCTGCTTGCCTTGAACACAACGTTGAAGTAGAGTATAGCGACGCTGGGTGTTTTCTCGAGAAGTTTCTGGCAGTTCTTAATTGCATGTTCTTCTTGTTCACTGTTCACATTAGAGTCTAAAAGTCACTGGCGTGTCAAGCTGTAACTTTCCTTCCATTTTTTTTTTCTATCTTTCGTTAATTCTCACCGTTCTTCCTTCATTCCTTTTGCTCCTCTGTCGTCACCGGATCTTCTTCCGGGTCGCCGTGGTCAAATAGGTGCGGATCAGCTTTTGAGCACCCTGAGGGCATTAAACTATACTACCAACACGATTCGCTTTATTTCGTCCGAATAGGAAGAAGCAAGCTTTTATCCAAACAATGCAGGTAAAAAGTAAATTCCTTTGTACGAGCGCGATTCTAGCTGCACTGCGCAAGACTTTTAGACAATTCGCTGAGAACCGTGCTGAGAGGTCGAGGAATGACATTGAAAGGTAGTAAGATGTGGTGGATAAATCGCCTTATTACTTCTTTTTCTAGCGCAATTTCAAGGCTTCAGCTGTACATAAGTTACTACAATTACCTTTTCTCACTTGTTTTTGCTACCGCATGCACCATAAATTCTCAAAATTTTTTTCACCTCATTTCTTCTTGCTACAAGAAAGATGTATATATATGTAAGAAAGAAAAATAAAGAGAAAGCCAAACTTGAGCCTTTCATTAGTTATATGAGGAGGGCCATCGGGGTTTGGAAACCGATCGCTCTCCGCTGATAAGAAGCGTGAAGAAAGCTGTCGGCAAGCCGGTTATGGGCTCGGTTGCGTAACTAGGGACACGATGCGCACACCGGAGGAAAGTGGTTAGTTACGGGAGAAGCTGGTCGATGAAGGTCGAGAAGTGGCTGAGGAGGAGGAGTGATGGGTGGGAAGCGTAGTAAATACCGCACTTTCGATCTCGCACTAGGAGCAGCGGGTCAAGGGAAAAGGTCTCGAAGTTCGCGGACCTTCGCGGCACGACTGACCGGATGAAGTTGCCACCCACCAGCTTACAAACACTCGCATGCCCGTGGGCACAGCACACGCCGCACGTTTGTACTCCCACCGCTGCTGCTTGGAAGACAGGCTTGGAGCTGACGATACGCGCCCGGGGTCTTTTTTGCGGGAATGCTTTGGAGAAACAAAGTAGAAGGCGGGGGTATAAGCTAACTTAAGAACGTGGAAAATTAAATAGCAAGGTCTCAGCGCGGCGAGGTTCGGCCTCCGGGAGCCGCTAGGCCCATATTTCTTGCGCCCCTGTTGGCAGAAAGGCAACCGTGTGTGCGCCATTAGTTTTCGGCCCTCCCGGTTGCCGCCGTGTTCGCCGGGGGTGTTGACTCCGGGTTAGCGGCGGACGCTGCTCTCGGAGCGAAACGTGAGGCTGCTTAATTGGTCGGTGCCTTTGTTTTTCGCGTGCAGGAGGTGATCGCGTGGTGTCCGCCGCGGCGGACACTCGGGCGCGCGTGCTGAGGAGGAGGCGACGAGTTCTTCGCTCTCGTCTCAAGGAGCTCGTTTTTCTCAATGACGCTTAACCGCGTCTCGTCGGAGGCACAGGGGGCAGATCGGATCCTCCCACCTGGTGGCGCAGCTTTATCAGCTTTTGCTTGCTTACACGCTTGTTTCGATCTCGTATATAGCTCTCGGTGGCTTGCGCCACTGGGATGAGCGCCGCGGCTTCCGGATATGCCTTCGCGCAAGGGTGGCTCCAGCAACACCGACTCCCGAGCGCTTTTTTTTTTCAGTATAATCGCGGGGTGTACACGCCATTATTTTGTGTTTTCCTCGGGTCTTCAAGCAACAGGCCTTAGCACCCGCAAGCTTGCGTTGAACAGCGCTGAAGCAAGTCTTGGGGGGGGGGGGGGGGGGGGTATGATGCAGCCGTTCTTTTCACTAGATTCTATTCTTCTCTTATCATCCACTGCTCACGACTGGCCACTCCTGGTGATAACGTGTAGGTGGAGCACCGTTTCTACCAAGAGCGGAGAGGAAAGGGATTGAAATTGAATTCTTGTATTATCCCATTCGAAGTATATGCGTGCACCTGCAGAAAGAAGGCTATACGCTGTTCTGACGATTCTCGAAGTTATCCCTCGGCTGCTACTACGAAGAGATGGAGTTTGTGTCCGCCCCAAGCATGCATGGTGCGACTACCATCGGACTATTGAGGACCATGGCATACATGAAACGAGGAAGCAGGCGCTTATATTCTCGTATACATTGCAATACATAGGCCAGTCTGCCATCATCGTCTCGACGTCCGCATGCAGGAAAGGTGTGGCTCGTCGGGATGCCAATATGTAGGCGGCCGGTAGGTGCGGGCAGTCTACCTTTGTTGTCGGCGGCGATTAACAGTGGTGACTGGTATACGGGTCAGTATGCCGTCATCTTAGCCCATTCGGCAGCAATTTATTTTTCTAGCTGGTGCCCGGTCGATCTTCATCTTCTTCGGCAACCAGCGCAAGCGTTCGCTACTGCTGCCGCTGCACCGCATGATAGAGGCTGCGGTGAGATGCGATACAAAGATATGGATGGTTTCGTTTCTCTTTCGCTCCTGCCGCGTAGCCCATAGAGATGATTTTGTTTTATGGTGACTTGAAGTTCATTCTCACTAAATGTTGTTGTCCACCATTTTATTGTGATGACCGGTCAATTTTCGTGCAAGAGTCATCGTTCAGGTTTCAGCCCACGAAATCGTGCACGTAGCTCGGTTTCACTGAGCCTGCGCTGCTCTGTTTTACGCGCGCGGGTGACACAGTCTGCGTTGTTGGCTATACTGTGAGGCACTGTTGTTGCGCGATCCGGCAACAGGTGGCTCTGCGATATGGACGCCTTCTGATTCATTTATGTTTACTTCACCACCGTCGTACCTCCCCTGCCTTCTTCTGCGGGCGGAGCAGGTATCTGCTGGCGGCATCGCCCATTCTTGCGTCAGTCGGCGCGTGCTTCGTGAGTGCGTGCGTGCGTGCATGGCCAATTGGCCGAGTGTCGCGCCGCGACGAGCTAATGGCGTCGGCTCGTGCTTCGCTGTTGGCTCCACCCCACCACTTAAGAAACGATCGAGCCGCCACCATGTTTACGAAACGGTTTCCGGTCTCTCTTCCCCATGCCCGCCAGCACGAGCTATCCTCTCCTGGTCTGCCCGCGTGCGCGGAGATGGACATATCGATACGATGCCGAATCTCTTGCGTTGGAAGGGCAAGAAGTCCCCTGGACATGCAGAACATCGTGCTCTGGAAAGCTATTCATCAATCGCTGCCAGGCGTTTCCCGCGAGGGCGCATTTTGTAAAAGTCCAACGAGCTGTGTACGAAGCACCATGGTTTCGAGTCGGTCGTAAATCATGCGAGGCCCGCAGTGGCAACGTGGCTTTGGCTCATTCGCGGAAGCGCGCACGGCACACACAGAAAGCGATGAACGCTCCGTGCGGGCGGGTCTTTCCCGCATTCTTCGTCTGCATTTTCGCTTTTGTACTCTTTCATTTACTGACGCGTTGTCACAGCTCATTCATGAACTTCGCATTCCCGCTTGGCCTACGATTCCCCCCCCCCCCCCTTTTTTTTTATGAACGAGAGGTGGCGCAAACCGTGAAGCACTTACGCGTTGCTTGCTTGCTCATGCAAGGCAAGGTCAATGTTTCACTGTACGAAATGCGTGAGGGCCGCATCTTGTGTGCTTGAGAGCTCGTAATCAAGTTTAGCACGCGCACGTTGTGCAGTAGTAATAAAACAGACAACGCTCAGTTCCAGCGCTGTCAACGTGCACGTGCGCTAATGTAGTGCTACGTGGAGTTATATATAATTTCCCGCCAACGCGCCACTGACGCGAAGATTTACAACATGCTAAATATGTGCGTCCTTGAGCTTCGTCATAAATGCGAACATTTGTTTTTAAATATACGAACAGGTTAAAAAAAACACAATTTTCCTCTCTTTCATCAAAGAAAAAACATATTATTTCATTGATTGCCCATGCAGCAGGAGTGACAAATTTGGGGCACTATAACGTAAAACTATTCCAAACTTTCATATTCCAATTCTGCAATCAGTCCTCCGCGGTTGGCCAAAAACGTTTTTAGACCACCCCCACTTCACCTGTCTGTCACGCGACGTCACGAATACCGCGATAGCTCCCCATCTGATATGGAGCTGAACGGAGCCCATCTGATATGGAGCTTCTACGCATTCATTATGCATCATTTGACCGAACAAAAGAAAAACAGTTATTTCTGATTCGACGCCTTTTCGCAATTAGCCCGCGGTTATAGGTTAAAAGATTTCGAGCTGCGCTCACTTCACCTGCCTATCACGGGACGTTACAAAACCGCAAGAATGCACCTCGTCAAAGTGACGTGTACGTGTTAAAGATGCATTAATATGCAGAACAAAATTGAGTTTTCTTCTGAATAGACGCAGGCTGCCCTGTTCCGAAAGGAAAAATGATGGCTGCCACCAATCGCTCCGGCTCTGGCTACTGGCCCCTGCCGGAGAGCATGGGTTTATTTGCCTGTAATAAAACTTTTTGCGTGGCTGTGTAACGTTTTCTAGCACTTTTGGCACGTTTACGACCTCGCTCTACCAACTCTTCTTTGCTGAGGATCCGTTTCAGTGGCATTCTTAACCTTCCGTTGCATGCCGCCGTGATTTTCGACCAGTCACCTCAAGCTAAGTAAGAGAAAGCGGACCAATCGCAGACGCCGGCGCCACTCTCTTCATCCGGTTATCGATTTTCAGTGCACTGGCTCGGCCCCATCGAATTCCTCTCCACTTGAGCGTTCACCTCGCCTCTTGTCAGCCAATTAGATAAGACAAGCCGCTCAGTCTAGGCAATGTTATTCGCTTTTAAAGCAGACAAAAGTGACCTCCTATCAATGAGGACAGCATTTGATTGGTCTCTCCAGACAACCCTGCGGGTCACCGCCCGAAACTTGCGCTGGCGGTTACGCAAGTTTTACGTCAGGAGATTGGAATAAAAACATATTGGAATGGTTTTACGTTATGGGGCCCTTGAACAAAACATTTCCAACATTAAACTGTTGTAGTTGCGTCTGCAACTTTTTAGCTTGAGACACAGAAGGGAAGGTATTGGTGTCTCAGGAGGCAATACATTCTATATAGGTGTGGTCCTCTCGGCACTTGTGATGGGTGCTGTTTTCGTGTTGATAACGGCGCTTCTTGCTAGGTACCACATGTCCTCAAAGCAAAAAAAAAAAACATCAATAAAACCTAATTATCTTTAATTTCTGCTTCCTTAGTGCACCTTGTTTCCCACTCATATTGAACAAATTAGAGTAGCTTTAGATGTTTCATTATTTACTTGTTTCCACGTTTCTCCTATTTCTCCTTGTTCTGTCCCCAATATGCAAATTCCATATAGAGTCGCTCTTTTTGATGAACTTCTTCCACATTGCCACAGCAGTCACAAACTGTATCCTCAACCTGTTGATATCGAAATCTTTATCGATATCGTATTTCCGCCGCTTCTTTGGAAGACATCGCTTCCTGTTGCCAGAAAAGTCAACCGTCGTTGCCTACATGGCTTCTGCGTCTTTTCTTAATAAAGAGGCAAGACCATCATACTTTTGTCTGAAAATTTTATTCAAATGTCATTGAGTTTTGATCGCTTCTTGGATGTATGCATTCTGAACGCTATTTTCTTCCTGTCTGGATTCTAGTGGTCAGCTCTACCTTCGCGGCACCTCGTGCATCGCAGTACGAAAATATTTAAAATGATGCAGTCTTTCTGGATTAAGTGTGGTGCCGTTTTAGATTTTTGCATAAGTGAATTCTTTACGCTAGGCCATGTGCTATGTTTTCCTCTCAGACAACGTCCTTCAGATGAAATTTTTAGTGGAGAGGTAATTACTGTTGCAGCGCTCAGAGGGGGGGAGGGGGGGAGGATGCAGTTGGACAGTGGAAGGGGGGTGAAATAGCAAAGAATCATTCGTCAAAGAAGCGAAAAGGCGCCGGGCACTTTTCGCTGAGTGGAACAGAGGCATTATGCGCTCACTACAGAAAACCAACAAGAATAGAAATTTGTAGGAGGTGCCCTTAGCAAACCTTAGTGAATTAGGGTACTTTAGAACTTGAAGTTAAAATTAAATATATATTAGAGACGCCCGCCTCTGGCAGATACATAAAATGTTTCGCAGATACACCCATGTAGCGCTCGTTGTATCTGCTGTAGGAATACTTCCCCACCGAGGCCAACTGCACTAGCGGATAGTGCGAGATTAGAATAAGTTCGTGCTGTAGTTTTATATCGAAAGCTCATTTAAAACACCGCACGTTCTGAGGCTATTCTCCTTCGCCTAGGCACATATTTCTGGCTCGTTTTCAGTTTTCTCTCCTTTCAAGTTTCCTCCTACCGAGATGCTTCTTTCAACTTCCCTTAAAAAATGCGGATAATCTATTCTTGTATATACGTACGTGGCTACATATGCAATATGCACCACACGTTGATATTCATACACTGTGCATACAAATGCGTGCACACATCGCTGCATGCTCAAAGTGTGCATTTGTTGTGTTTTGTGGGAGGCGGCGCGAAGAGGTAGCCGCCGTGGCCATGGTTTATTTAGGCCGGCCAGCCGGGGCCGCGGGATCTCGGGAGCGGCAGCTACCACCGCCGCTCAGGTCAAGCGCGCTGGCGTGCTCCATTCTCGCGCTACCTGCACGTGAGCCGTCTCCTTCTTTACCGGCTCTGGAGGCGATAGTCGCGCCGCTGCAGGGCCCGCCTCCTAGTGCGAAACGCGATTGAAATATGGGCAAAAGGCATGCGTATAGAAAGAAGGGAGACTGCAAGCCTATAAACACAAGTGGTATAAAGCTTATAAAAAGGGATCAAGTGCCTCAGAAAGGCTGGCCCAACGTATGCTAATAACAAGTTTCCGTTCACCTCGCGAGAGGAAGTATACGGAATCATACCTCCTACGCAAGTTTAAATGCCTACACACGACGGGAATTAATTTGGCACGTGGCAACTTAGAATCTTTAGAAGCTGTAACTTAAATCTGAAATTCTCATATAATCGACAAAGGCACAAAACACATTGCGCCACCAGCTAACCTGAATTCCCCCTTAACCTCACCTATTCCTCTATTTCCAATTTTCCCTGCCTACTACTCAATTTAATATACTCTTTCACATTTTCACATTTATATCAACTGTGTGACCCCTTTTCCCATGTACACCTGTCCCGCCCGCTTTTACTCATCTCACCCTCCTATTTGTTATACCGGTTTCGGTCCCCCCCCCCCTCTTTTTTTTCTTCCCATCTGTTCCTTAAAACACCCTCACCAACACATTCTAAAGTCCCAGACGCCAGAATACATTTTCCGCTGCCTCAGCCACACATGGTATCGCCACTTCTGTATACTGCCGTGACGACACCTACGTTGAGCTACTGGGGCTGACGTCCCTTGAAAGACCATACCCCTGCCTTCCAACTACCCCACGTATTGCACCCCCGACTCCCTTGTTGCCATCTAAACTCCTTCAAAATTACCCGACGCATTGCTGCTACGCTACTCAAGTCATTCTTTCAACTGATGTATTTTTGGGTCTTTTTTGTTACTCGTGCACTGACCGCCTGACCGGCTCTTCTAGCGCCACAAAAACATGCCCCCAGACGACACCCCTGAATGCTCCCTAACCTCTCGTTTCCCCAACACCCTCCCATGCCTTTCTTTTTCTTTTCTTGTTCCTTTTTTCCCTATTGGTGCTTTTTCCTTTTCTTTCTTTTCTCCCCGCATTCCCACTCTCCCGCTCTTGTCCCCTCGTCTTAGGAACCACGCTTACAGACGTAAGGCGACAGCGCTCATTCTCTTGGAAGTCTCTCCCTTTACAACCAGCCGCCACCGACAACAACCGTACGTGACGTCACTCTACTAACCCTTTAAAACTAACATGCTGAGGATGACGAGGCCGCCTTTGACGAATATAGGTCCTGTATCGAAACGTGGGCCAGCCTTTCTGAGGCACTTTATCTCTGTTTATAACCTTCATACGACAGTGTGCTATTCCATCTGTCAGCCTCTTTCTTGATTTTGGATATAAACATAAGTGGTAATTCTTTGTGTCCGTTAAGAAGTTCAGGTAAAGTGCGTGTTGCGGCGAAGGGCACAAATAGTTCTCTGGTGGTCGTGGCTGAGACTGTCTGGACACAGGGCGCATAGTCTTGTGCGTTGAGGACATTATCTTGCGATGTCGACGTCTGCGCGCCCAGTGTGGTGCAACTCCGCAAGCAGAGTTGATGCATATTGGCCGGTTCTTGGCGGGTGCCGAGCGTTCAAAATGATGAGGGGAACAACGCAGGAGACGGTGTCGTCCAACGGCGGGCAACGGTGGCAGTGGCGGAGAACTGCGAGTGGCACTGTGCGTTCTTGCCCTTGTTGATTCATATGCTGCGCCACCAATTCAGGTGAGGGTATGGTTGTGCAGGACAGCGTATTGTGACAGCCATCAAGACCTAGGTCTCAAGATGTCGTGGTCATCCAGCCGCTGCTCGTTTGGTGCGCAATTTTCCAGGACTTTCGTTAGAGGGGTACGGTAAGCAGATACTGTCGTCTTTGGTTGTGTCGGGTTCACGCAATACGAGAGAGATGTACCAGGCAGCACTGGTAGCGTAGGTTGTGAGCGAGGCTCAGCAAAAGTGATGCCCTAGTGCGAAATCACGACCTGCCGCAGATGCTCGTAGATGCCCGCGCCTGGTAGAAGTCGGAGCTCCGAAGGAAGACTGTCTGGCAGCTCGCGACTTGCGTGGAGATAGTGCAAGCGTCGGTCACTCACGTTGTTGACGAAGAAGTTATTCTCGAGCTGAAGAAACCAAATGGCAGAGCTGCTCATGCAAAACTTCGGTAGGCCATGCATCCGCGGAAGGTGCGAGCACAGAACATAGGGAGGCTCGCCTGCTGTTGCTTGCGGCGAAATCTCGAATGCCGATAGCATCAGGGTTGCGGTGGTCGCTGAAGGCATCGCCAAGGTTGTGCTGGTGGCGTTGCCGTGGCTGCGAGAGTGAAATTAGCGCCTAGTGGAGCCAGTGGAAGAGATTCTGAAACCATGATGTGTGAGGTGCCCCCGAACGAAAAGCTTGCAGGAACGTTCAAGGAAGGAGAGTGGCAGGCCGTAGTGCAGCCGAAAGCGTTAGGCCTAGCGAATTACTTGGAAAGGGTCGTCGCGTAGCTGTCTTTGAAATGGGGAGGAAGCTCACGGATTGAGTTGAGGTTTCCAGCTGGGGCCGGCACGGGATGACGCTCACCACGGGTGGACGCAGGCGATGTGGGACGACAAGACGGGCAATGACGCGATGTTTCAAATGGCGAGAGGTGTTGTGACTGAGCGCTCGAGGTAGCGTAGTGAGCGAGGACGGCTGCCCGCAAGTCCTCGTAGAAATCGGGGCCGGGGGGGGGGGGGGGTGCCCGCTGGAGCCTGGAACGGAGACGGCACCTGTAACCTTGTTGATACGGAATTGGCTGTCCAGCTGGATGAACCAGATGTCCGGCATGTTGATGTAGACTTCCTGGACACCCTACAACCCGCGGGACGTCTGCCGGACCGCGTGAGGCCACGTCACTCTCGTATTGGTAGAGTTGGTGCGCTGACACTGACGCTGGCATGGCTAAGCTCGGTCGTAGGGGCCAGAAATTTGCAGCAGGCGGCGCGAAGAGGTAGCCGCCGTGGCCACGGTTAATTTAGGTCGGCCAGCCATGGTGCCGCGGGAACTCGGCAGCAGCGGTGGAGGTCGAGCGTGCTATAGTATGTTGTTGTTGTTGTTGCTGTTGTTGTTGTTGTTGTTGCCTCAAAACATGGATCATAGCTTCTTCTTCCCCGGCTCTGGAGGCGACAGTCGCGCCGATACAATTTTATATGAACGTTTATTTTAAGGTGAAAACCTTATAAGTGGCTCGTTGCACTGGCTCATACCCGAAAAAGGCGGCGTATAGTCCAGTGAAGGAAGAAATATCATCGTCAGGAATGGCTCATAGCCCTGTAAGCAAGCAGATATGCAATGTAGGAATATAAATGAAGAAACGAAATAAAGAAAGAACAAGGAACGAAGGGACGAAAGAGAGAAAGACAGACGGAAAGAAAGAAAGCACGAAAGAAAGAACGAAAGAACCCTTAGGTAGTGCATTAGGTGCACGCATGTGTCGTTGAGGAAGGAGGTCGACCTACAGCGCCATGCGTTTAATTCACACTGCGGCTCGTTATGTCTTGCAAGAAGTCTGACCCCTCCGATCCTATGAATTAATGCACTACCACGAGTGCAGCAGGCTTTCTGCTTCACGTATTAGAGCAGTGTAACATGCTGCCTATGTTTTTGTATAATGTTAAACTGGACATTCATCTGACAAAATCTATTAGCTCTTTTAGTTTTTGAGAAGTGTTCTTTATAATTAAAGAAAGAATGCACACGCCTGTGAGAAATTTCTGCCTGTTAATACAAAATAAACATTTAAGTATGCGCTTTCGATATGATATACACTGCTGAATTGGGACTTCTGTGGTGGTCTCGCCACCTTGTACATTTCAAAAAGAAATAAATATAATTAGTCGTTAGCTACAGAACAAATTCCACGCTAAAGCAAGCCTTGAGGATAAAATCGTACTTCGTTGCTTGAAACGAGAGGGCTATAACGGATCTAACGGAACACTTCTACACTCACCTCTTTACTGTCGATTCAGCAATAGAATGTCCACAAGAATAACGTATAAGTTACCGTTGAATAAAGCGAATTCATACGACATTGCCCCAGCTTTATTTCTGTAGGCTTGTATGTCGCGAACCGGGCTATCTTCATGACAGGATATTTCACCTTGCAACCTGTAGTCTCAGAGAGCTTCTTCTCAGAGACACTGAGTAGATGAGGGGGCCCATGTACGTGACTACCTAGTTCTGGCATAAAATGTTCGGCGGCATTTACTAATGTACCCCATTTTTCTCGGCATTTAAAGACGGTAATGCTGTCATTTAACGGCAAAGCTAATTGTTCCAATTTTTTTAGACCAATCCAGTAACCGCGTCATAACAGTGGAGCAAAGCAATGTCTTTACGCTACGAAGAGCGTTGCGAGCCTTTTATGGCCATTAATATCACGTTGCATTCGTTATTTGATTAAAGGAATCGCACACGCTTCACTAACCAACTCTCGTTTGCATTTGCTTCTGTACACGGTCTCTTTAAGTGTTAGTCCTTCTGAAATTCCCCGTTACTGGCAATTACGCATAGCTGCTTACATTACCGCCCACAGGATGACAACGCACTCTCAGAGCGAGACGCCCTGCGAGGCCTTATAACTCAGATTGACCTTTGAGGCTCTTAGACGCCCTGCCTGCGCGTGCTGGCATGCAGCTTCGTCTCGTGTCCCAAGGTCAGCAGGAGGGCAAGCCAGCGCGCAATCTGTGAAGCATGGACGCGTCTCGTTCGCCGGGGAGTATTAATTCGATTGCTCTAATTTGAAGCAGCACACGCCTCAACATAAGGCCGTCGTGCACGATTTCGACGCTGGCGCAGACCCTCCCTCTATTCCTCCTCACCTATTTCTCTGGAAGGCTGGAAGGGTGCCCTCCACCGCCTTCGAGGATGATGACCGAATCACGTTTCCAGAGATGACGCGAGCACCGTCAGGACGCGCCGCAGCGCGAGAAACCAGGAGCGAGAAAGCCGATCGGTGGTCAACGCAGAAGACGGTCTAGCAATAATTACTGGGGCCCCGCTCCGCCACGAGTCTCTCGCCGTGGACAGTTGGTTAAGCGCCTCGAGGCCAGCGCCTTTCTTTAAGCTTGTATAGGCTAAGTTGCGGTGACTTAGACGGGGCACCAAATGGACAAAAAGAAAAAAAAAAGAAAGAGAGAGAGAAGTAGAAGAAAGCTGAGCCAGTTCATCTTGGCCACGTGCGACTTCTTCCTGCGCACACCAGCGCAAGACGGCGAGGGCGAGGCGAACAGCAGGCGCCCGCGCAATAGATGGCCGAGTTGAAAAATGAGCCGCCATGATTATCAAAAATACACACTATTTATACACCGCGATACAGCCGCGCGCCGCGTGCTACTATAGGCTAGGATATCTCCTTGGCATGCCGCCGTCTTTATACCGTGTATTATTTTGCTTTCTCTCTCTCTCTTCTTCTTCTTCCCAAGAACTGCCCACCGGGTCTGATTACTGGGGAGGAGACGGAAGAAAGAAAGTGCCCTCGCGTAGACTTCATTAGAGGCGCGAGCCGCTTTGAAAGAGACGAATGCGCGCGTGCGCAGGCTCACCCTACGGCGCGGATCTCGGCTATGCACGCCGGCGATGCAATTCTGCCGGCCTTCGCCTCAGGTATCTGGGCACGCGCCATCAGTTGGGAGGAAACTGCGCATTCCCAAGAAGTTGCCGCCACCTGTCAAGTGTGCAAAGCCGGAGTCTGTCTCGTTCACTTGCACAGTGCACAGCGCGCCTGGTAAGGCGAGCTGGATACTCATCCAAGTCACTGCCCGATCTGTCAAGGCACCTCGTCCCTCAGTATCTTTAGTGCCAGCTAGGTTTGAGTCCTTTATTGAGTTTCTCTGAATGCAAGAGCTGGCTACGAACAGAGTTGCTTTTATACGCCTAATGCGACTTCTCTCGACAGTCGTTTAGTGGAGTGCAAGTGTCAACAGGAGTATACAACGGCACCACGTAACCATTGGTGTTGTATCAGAGTGCATACTGCACATGTTGTGTCCTGGCGTTCCGAAGATCTGGACCGTGATTCTGCAGAGATACCTCGCACACGATTCCGTGCCACGATTATCATTCACCCATTGATAACGCGGGCGGAGTGTCACTGTGAAACCGCGAAGAGGAATACCATTGGAAAAGGCATGGTTACAAAACCGCGGCCTTGGGCTCGTTGGCTCGCACGCTTCATGTCCAATTCTGAACTTACTAGTTTAGCATATAGACAACCTGCGACAAGCTAGCTTTAGAGTAAAAAACAACAAAGGTAAGTTTTAGAGACATGGTTCGTTCTGTACTTCAGGAGAATGTGGTAGGACGAGGTAGTAACTTCATCCCAACTTCATCAGGGCCCGCATTACCAAAAAGCTATTACACTACTATTGTTCGAAAGAGAAATTTTCAGCCAATTCTGATGCTTGATATATCATTAGCGAAGGCGCTCTGCCAATAGCTCGAGTTCGCTCTTATGAACAATTCTAGTGTCAGAGCTGTTTTTGTGAATACGGGCCCAGATGGTCAGCATTAAAGGACAGTTTTAAACTACAGCTTATATTATTGCCGGTGTAGCTTCAGCTCGCTGTCGTGCACAGTAAATAGTTTTTTTTCAGCCTTAAGGGGGGTATAAGGGTGTTAGCCATGAGGCAAACTCGCACCCATAAAAGTGCAACCATTTTCACTGTGCTACAGGACAACGCGGCCCAGTGACGTCGGCCTGTCCATTTAAGCATGCGACACTTGCCACCTCATCCGTTCGAACTGCCATCCAGCCAGCAGCTTTGGTGAACACAGACGCGCCTTTGCTCTGCCGCGCGCCGCGGCTGCCCCAATTAAGAGCAGGCGTCCGGGCCAGCTACGACGGTGGGCGCCGTCTTCTCTCCGGTGTGCGATGGGCGAGGCCGTGGCGCCTGACGGATGGCCGCTCATGGGCGCGCCGGCGCTGGCCGAGAGGGTTGAAAGAACGAATGCCCGGGCCAATTAGTGGGGCATGCGCTGTCCGGAAAGTGGTTCGCACTCACTGTACGACAGTCTTGATTGGGCTCTTTAATAGAAAGCCGTCTGGCCGTATCCTCATACCATGTGCTTATCTTGCCCCTGCTGTCTGTAGGAACTGAGCGATTGTTCGGGCGCATTGTCACGAGCCATACTCAAGCATATTGCGTAGACCGCAGCCTATACGTCCCTCATTCGCAAATGTGTGGTCACTTCGGTTGCAACAAGACAGCTATGGAGAAAGCACGCCGTGCTAATGGACCTATGTGCTTCTATAAAAGGTAGCGCGAACATAATCGCTTTGATTTAAGCAGAACAAGTAAAAAACAATAATGTTATTAGCCTGCAGTTTTTCTTTCTTTCTTGCCATGTTTTGTTTTCCTACTTTTCAGGACCGGTATGTTTTAACGATTCCCTTTCAATGCGGTTCCTTTTCATTCTTCGTCAGTAGCCCTAGCGACTCTCCGCCCGCATTATGACCGGGATCAGCTGGCCTTGAACGGTAGATGATAAGAAACTAATAGAACTGATTGATAACAATCCTTACATTATATCACCAGCTTCCCTTCCGCTAGAACCGCAGTGTACATATTGCTCAACGAATGTTGTGTGAGTACCTATATCCGTTCGCCTGTCTGCTCAGATGCTTATACATGTATGAACACTTCATTAAGTGCTTCTTTTTGAGATGCGCGCATGTAAAAGTGACACTGATGCTCGGATACAACTTGGTTTGCCTTGTGAGCGAGTGGCCTACAGAAAATGCACGGCAAGGTAGGCAAAGCATCATAAAAGGGCAATTCGCCTTTCACTCTAATGTGGCTGGTTACGACAGAGCAAACAAGCTCGGCTCCTTTTTAATGAAAACACACACACAAACATGCGCGCGCACGCACGCCCACGCACGCACGCGTGCGCGCATACACCACACACGTGCCTATCACACAATCCATTCTATCTGCAACAAGCGTTTACTTCCTAATTACCGTGCAGCCGGGGATACGCGACAGCGAGCTTTCTCGTTCGTTTGTTTCCTTTACCCCGCACGGCCGGCGCTGGCACTGCCCTGGTGATGATGATGGTACTTTAATGGCATCTCCTTTGAAACGGCGTGGTGACAAATAGTCACCTAGCTTGCTTGCATTACTCAGGTATGATATAGATGCTTTTCATTCTAGGATTTTTTTTTACATGTCTCTAACTTTTTTCTTTTCATCAAAACTTCTCTATCTACCTTGTGCCGCTACCTATGCCTGTAACGGATCCGCTCATATCAATATCTTCCCTGCTTTCTTTTTCACCAATACTATAAACGTATCTTGCTTATCTCGACTTCTGACCGGTTGGTGCTTCCGTCCACTTCAAATCCAAGTGCTTGTGGAAGGTGTAGGTTACCTACGGGTCCAGTGGGTGAATCCTTTAGCATTCCATTAGCATGTGCCGAGTGGTCTCCGGGTTTTAGCTGCAGCATAGACATGCCACAGCTTGCTGCGAACATTTGCTCCGGTATGTTTTTGTCCTTAGGCAACCAGCTCGAGCCTCAAATAGCAAGGCACTTCCCTTCGTGTTATCGTACAGTTTCCCGTCTAATTTCTTTCTTCATATTCTTGTAAATCTGCATGGTCTTTTTTGTTTCCATTCTTTACATCGCAACCACTGTCTCTGTTTAACTCACTTTCTATCTGATGACTCCTGGTTGTCTATTTACAGTTTCAATTAACCTGTACTTGGATACCAACTTTCTTGACTTCTTCCGCCATGCCGTGTCCATGCTTTTCAGGTACAGATACCTGTGCACTTTAGTGGACCATTTAGTTTAATCCATGTTCCTGAGTCTTTCTTCAAAGCTAATTTTGTTATGCTCTTCTCTGACTTCAAACGATGCCCAATCCAAGTCACCCTGTACTCCCTCATTTGAGGTTTTGCCGCGGGCTTCCAAAACGAACCGGCCTACGGATATATGGTTGACTTCCAGCCCCGACAAGATATCCAATTTTAAGTACACAATAGGATTAGCGATCGTTAGCCCTGGCACCATTGCTCCTTTCCATATTCCAAGCACCAGCTCATATTTATGGTGACCGTAAAGAGCTCTATGTTTCAGTATTGCTGCATTCCGCTTCTCCTTTATTTTCAGATTATCTTGGTGGATGCTTGAGTGGGTTTTTCTTTCGTTTATATACATGCTAAGGCAGTTATATTGCTTGGCTATGGATATGACTTGCTGTTGAATTGACACCCGTAATTACTTGTCTCTTCCTTAAAGTTCATATATTCCCGATTTCTCTGTGCTAAACTTAAAGCCTAGATTTGTCGCTGCGTTGCCACAGATATTCGCAAGTGTCTGTAAATCTCTTTTATTGTCCGCTAGTAGCACTATATCGTCCGCATACATCAGTCCGGGGACCTTCGGTTGTACCATTTGTCCATTACGCATATGTGATAAATCACTCTAATTCACTGTTTTCCAGTTGTATTTCTATGCCCTTACCACAAAGCGTGAACAATGATAGAGACAGAGGACACCATTGCTTCAGTCATTGGTGAATGGACACCACTTCGTTACGTTTTCGGCCATCCCATACAATTTGCACTCAGTTGTCTCTATATATATTCTTCAGCAGCTCCACGAAATCGTCATCTATGCCTTCGCGCTTGAGAATGTCCAATAACAATTCCATCTATACGTTGTCGTAGGCTCCCTTAATATGAAGGAATGCTACCCATAAAGGTCTATTCTGAGCTGCTGAAATCTCTATGCACTGAGTTTGCACAAACATATTACTCTCTAAGCGTCTGCCTTGTCTGAAGTCATACTGTAGTTCCCCCAGTACATCATTTCTCCATCCACTTTGACAGTTTTAATGTTATGGCTTGCATTGCCATTCTATATATCACCGACCTTACTGTATACATATAGCTGGCCTGTACGAGCTCGTCCTATTCTTATCGCCTTTGTCTTTGTAGATGAGGTTCACCTTGCTTTCACGCCATACGACCGGAACTTTCTTCGTTTTGATCACTTGCTTAATAGAATTAATCAGCAGTGACTTGCTCTTTGGATCGATGTTTTTGATTAGCTGTACAGGAATTTAATTGGATCCTGTGGCTGTGTAACCAGGGACATTTTCATCTGCCTCTCCTTGAACGCATCATATTTTCGGAGGCAGCATGCGCATACGCACGGAGCGTAATCCCAATCCATTCTATCCGCAAGAAGCGCTTACTTCCTCTTTACCGTGCAGTTGGGGATGCTCGAAGGCGAACTTTCTGGTTCTTCTGTTTTCTTTTCCCTGCACAGCCAGCCTCCAAGCTGCCGCGGATGCGCGGAGGCGAGCGCCATCTGGTGGTGCTGCGAGCGACCCAGCGGCGCCCCCGGCGCGCGTGCTCCGCTGGGATTGGTTGGCCCATTCGGCAAGGGAACAGCCAGGCCGCATCCACGGTCACGAAACCCTGCGAGGTTCGCAATGAAAAGCTTCGCATAAAAAAAAAAGAAACAGCAGTGAAAAACATTCTTGTTTCGGAGCTTCCATTAACGTATTTGGGAAGCCGAATGTCATGCTTTGGTGAAAATAATACAGTGGTTGGAGTTCTGACAATTGAAAGTGGTACGTACTTCTTTTTTTAACTTGGTGAGTTTTAACGCCGGAGACGTCTACGACTCGTACCATATTGGTTCCTACTACAAATACTTCTTGAGGTTCACCTGGGTACTGCTGCAGTTTGGTGGAACGCAAAGTTTGGCTTTACTTAGCCACACCTGGGGTCGTATTCACATAGCTTTTCGTTCGTAAGTGCTCTACGCTACTTGCTGGTCGGCCGCCTTCGCTAATAATATGTTCAGCACCAGAATTGGCGGAAATTTGCTTTTAATGAAAAATTCTTGCGTAACGGCTTTTTGTGAATAGACGCCCTTGGCATGTATTGACAAAACTCTCTCACGGTCGAATTATTCACCAGAGAAAATTTCGGCCAATCCTGATGCTGGCAATTATATTAGCGCAGGCAGTCGACCAGTCGCACTTACGACCGAAAAGTTTCGGCCCCTGAAATTTTATTGAAGAGCTCTCAAAAAGCCCATCAACTGCCGGCACACACTCAAATCTTGTAAGATTGCATTTGAGAGCGTGACTTTGCAATTATCTTGTGTTCTTTTGGAGAAAACATTTCTAGCTCCAGAAGAGTTTCTTTTTTGTTTACCATTTATTTAAAATAAAAACAGCGTACTTTGTCGACAGTTGACATACTTCGATAGTTCGAAATTACTTATTTACGTGCAAGCACATTTGCAAAACTTCCTTGTTGTCTTCAGTTTTGCGTTCTTAAAACGTCTGAAGCCACCGGTCAATATATTATTCTGAGTTCGTATTCGCAAATATTTTCATTCGTAACTTTTCTTTGCCATCGGCGGGTCACCTTTGCTAATAATATGTCTCTCACCACGACTAGCTGGCAGATGCTCTCACGAATCGTTTTAGCGTAAGAACATTTTTTTTTCTGAGTACGAACACTGAGTCAGCATAATGTAACGATTTAAGAATTAGAATGGTCTAATTCTTTTCAATTTCGCGCTTCGTCAGTGGTGGAAGCACTGTTTGGTCTACGTTATTGGCAGCATTGGTCAGTCGAGAATGGTGGACATTACGGAAGTAATGTATTCCTTTGCCATTAATATATTCGTGGTATATTACTTATTCGGCTCTATAGAATCGCGCGAAAGGATTCCTTACATTGTAATGGCGTGTTCTCCAGAAGTATTGCATTTTTCAGTCCAAGCCTTTGCCCCATGGCAGTCTTCCTGTGCCATACGTTTACACATGTTAAACCAGATATTTAAGATTCTAGGGAGTCAAACTGAAATATATAATGTTTGCGGCGTGCGCCTCCCACCCCCTTCCCCCTAACACCATCAAAAGAAACCAAACGAAAGAGGGAGGTTGCTTAAACAAATTAATTCACGGGCATTACGTGCCCAAACCACGATCTGATTATGATTGTGAGGGACGCCGGATAAATTTTGCCCATCTGGGATTCTTTAACGTGCACCCAATGCACGGTACACGGGCGTCTTTAGCACTTCGCCCCCATCGAAATACGGTCGTCGCGGCCAATCCGGCGCCCTTGGACTGATAGCACAGCGCAACGCCATAGCCACAACGCCACCATGGTGGGTAGGGAGTTTCTTTTTACATTTTTAAATCTTCGTACAACCGCAGCCAACGTAAAAGTACGCGTACTAAGTAAACACGGACCACCCAAGAAGCCCACGCAAAAGAGGTCAGAGGTAAGCCTACTGAACACAACAGCTAAACAAACCTTAATGAGGTCGCAACGACCAGGCTTAGTCGCAGCCAATGGGCTCCCCCGTTTCACGGTTAGTTCGAAAATTTTCGAAAGACGATAGGACTGCTTTGCCCGTGTCGTGACTTCCTAGTTTACGATGTCCCGTTGTCTTTCGCTGACTTTTACACTAAATACATAAAAGAAATGACAAACTAGTTTGAAAATATTGGAGTCTTGCAAGGACTGCCCGTGTTGCGGCACGCAGTAGTCGTGAAAAGAACGCAGTTTCTGGCGTTCCCTTTCGGTCGTACCATGTGTAACACTGTAATTTCGCGCCCGAAACGTGACTCCCCGTTCACTGGGTGCACTTTTTCGCGCTCACATGGGCGCTGGAATTGGCGAGGGAACTCAGATCCGTCAGAACAAAGCACACCGTACAAGACATAGTTAACTCACTTTGTAACCCTAGAGGGAAAGGCGCAATTACGTTTACCTAGCCGATCATTCGGTAGCGTTTCTTCGTTTCTTATTTTCCCGCGTTCGCTTCAAAAACTGACACAAAAACACGCTTTCATAATGGATGAGCGACATCGTGCATCGGCCGCCGATGCGTTTAGAAACAGAGAGTGGTTCGTACAGGCAAGATATTTTTTTCCTCTTCTTTTGAGGACGTGGAGCACGCCCATGGTGTGTGGTAGTCTGTGTTTGTAGCGAAAATTCCGTCTTCACTTTTTGTCCTGATGTCCGTTCAGTGAACTCGACACTCTGCAGAGATGCGTTCTCAGAATGGCTCCTTTATCCGAGCAAGCTTGCAGTTTGCCGCAATCTGCAGAGATGGATGTCAACTTCATCGACAACGAAAGGTGTTGAGTTCCGCTATAAATCACTTGCTGTGGAGGGACTGCGCTGTAAAGTATACCTCGGCTACTCAATATCTCTGTTTTCGTCACTCTCCAATATTTTTTTTTTCTTAGGCACAGAATGGGACGGAAAGAGGGGGAAATGTACATTTTGCTTAGGTAACGTGATAAAGCTATGTCTATATGTCTATGAAACTCTACGATCTACGCGATTGAATACCTAATTTAAATTATACTGTGAGGCAGCTGTTTAAGATATTGCTCACACATAACAGGCGGAGTTTTTGTAACATTTTCTTGTTCTTAGCTTTTTTTTTTTTTTATCGCGCAATACGTGGAGCTCAGTGTTACGCAGTTTTCTTCCTGACGCTGACTACGCTGCCTGTGTGCTCTCTAGCGGGGACAATGACAGAGAACGTGTTCGATAATTTCCTCGTCGCCGCAGTGGTCACACGCAGCACTATCCTCCCATCGCTACTGCGCAGGCGTGTCTTGGCGACCGGCCACTTTCGGAGCAGACAGTCCTGGAACGCCGACGTCTACAGTCGTCACACCACAAAACAGTCGAGGCACTCTTGTAATTTTTACGTTTGAGTGGTCTATTTGAGAAACTGTAATTCTCGTGGACGCTCACGGCCTTCCTTGCCTTTCTTCTTCGTTTGTTTGCGTTTTCTCTCCGCTGTTATTTCCTTATTTACCTTCCCTACCCTTCGCCCAGTGCAGGGTAGCAAACAAGAATCTTATCTGGTTAACCTCCCTGCCTTTCCCATCCCGTTTATCCCTCTATCTCTCTCTGACTACGCTATATAGCTACCTCTATCCTACATTTGTTTTACTTATACTGTTGGACAGAATCGCCACACGGGCTTAAGCGTTTCTTCAATGTGCCTATTTGACGACATATTTGAGCTTTTCCCCACTGCGCCCTCGTCTTCTCATACTCAAGTGCCTTCATGGTGCAGTTACCAGTGCAGCCGTAAGTATACATACACACACGCACGTATGGCCTTCTCAAATATTGCCGAATATTTTGAATTCTACGTTCAGCTAAAGGGCTGAGTATACCACGTCATTCTACTACTGTACAGTGGGCAATTTGCTTACTCGGGCGTCACTGAAATGAGGGCTGAAAGCAGAAATAAAAGACATTGATGCAAAAAGAGGATGAAATGACGTACCCGTGTATGGTATATTACCTCAACTTCATCGCTCTGGAAAACGCGTGTCTGATTTTGGGGGGCAGTTTGGCTGTCTTGTGCACCACCGTTAGCACTGTACTATATTCACTGGCTGGCCTTTTCTCTCTCTATGTTTAAGCACCTATTCACGACAACGCTCAAAATACAGCAATGAAAAATCTCGAAAGCAGCAAAAGTGTACCGTAGCTATTCTTATGTTCATGGTCGAAAAATGTGTCCAGCGTGGGAAATTAGGTTCAATGCAAAGAAGCGCATCTTTCGCCACTCGTTGGAAAAAGTTCAGCAACGCGATGCACTTCGTTAGACCAACCCATGAAATCTGCTATTACATAAAAAGGAGGTGAAGTAGTAGATGGCCCTGTTCTGTTTTTTTTTTCTTTTGCTCGTTCGTTTGTTTCACATAGGACAATTGACTCCTACTAACATTGAAGAAAAAGACATGAAGCAAATACACACTCGTCCTAAGCTGCAAAGGCGCGTCAAGGCACCTGTCCACCTGCCGGTCGGTCATTGACCCCTACAGGCTTTCAGTACCAACACAAATCTACGCCACGGCCTCTCCGGCGCCTCAAGGTGCTACCTGCCACACTATACTATAGCTTCCAGTATCTCCAAATCGTTCATTTGCTTATAGGCATGACAGTCTCGGCTGGATAGCGTAAATTATAAGCGCGAGCCAAAGATAAACACCCTTGGGAACGGAGGCACTCGTCGTTGGCCGAGCTTGGGGCTCGAGACAAGGGAAAAAGCTCGCGAAGCGCCGTGACAGTAAACTTTCTGACAGCCGCGCCACCCACCTTTCGATCGCTCGAAGCTCCCAAGGCTGCCGGCGTCAGGGCGGGGGCGTCTGCGTGGTGCACTGGGAGTATAGTGGTTGTCGGCACCGCATAGATTGAAGAAGGCCCGAGGCGCGCGTCTAAGGCGAGTTGCACGACACGTGGAGCGGCGTGACCAGGAAATGACAGCCTTTCGCAGCGACGCCGTTCAGCGACGAAGTAAGGTGAAACTTTTGGGGCTTGACAGCTTCGCAATTAAATCTTCCCTCGTGACAGTCGACGCCCGCGAGCTAAAGCCCCTCTATCCTTCCCGGCGGGCGCCTCAGTGGCACTTTATAGCGAGGAAAGAAAGAAGACGACGATGCGCGCTGACGTGATGCTGCATGGGCTTTCCGTGTACTCGCGGAGCCCCACAGAGACGAATGAACCGTCACAAAATGACGGGGCGCGCCTCGGCGACTCGCGAATCACGCCTCGACAGAAGAGTATACGATACATGTATTCGTGCGCGAAAAAACACTGACACAGCGGCGCACCACGCGCTTTGTTTCGCACATCTCATGCGTGCAGTATTCGGCGGGATGGTGCTTGTGTGGTTAAACATTTGCTGGTGTTCTAAATGCGAATTGTTTCATTGCTCATCACCGTGCCAGGTGTCGTATATAATATACAATTACAATGACTTTTTCGAAATAATTTATTTAGGACACATATAGCAGTTTACGATTTGAAGCGAGCGCGTTGTCAAGGCGCATCCAGTTGGAACGAATTTCGAAAAGCACCTCTTTTGGGAAAAGCGCCATTATGGCGCGCGGTACAATGCACTGTTATCACACTTGCTTTAATTTGTACAGTTTATTTCATGTATGTGCAAGTCACAACCACATGAAGCCAACAGATAATGACATCTAGAAAAGCATAAGGGGGAATTACTTGTTTATATAGTTGAAATATGGAAATTATAAATAAAGGGAAATGAAAGTGGATGAAAAAACAACTTTACATCCGCTTATGCTCGGATGCCTTTTTTTTGGGGGGGGGGGGGGGGGTTCTCAGCACACACACCTGTTGTGGGATACATATGCACTTTATTTACGACTATTTACCTTCTGACTCGGCTCACAAGCAGCATCAAACTAGAAAACACAAAGAATGAAAACCAACACTGTTTTTAGATCATAGTGAACCATAGTGCTTCAGGAAGTTCCATCAATAAGCTTGCTCGAAGCAGGTATATGGCGCATTGCGTTGCCACAACCGGGCGACGTAAGTGAAATCAAAATTTCTGTCCTGAATGCATTTTCTTTTTTTGTAGTCTCGTGTCTCCACATCCCTGAACACCTTTAACACTTCCCTTGCGAGGGACGCGCTCTGCGTTTAGCTTAGAATACGCGACAAAGCCACGTGGACGCCCCGTCGCGCTCAGCTCAATGGGTTCGGCACCGGCGCCAGAGCTGCGTTCTGCCTTCCGCATATGCCATGAGTTGGGCGCATCCACACTGGCGTTCCTGTTGAGCAGCTGCGTGCGAACGCTGGTTTCAGTGAAATGGACAGTAATCATCAAGGGAAAGATATATTTATTCATTTCATTGGGCACTGGACAAACTCAGACTGTTTTCCGTCAGTCTCACTTCGTGCACCATCCAAGTTCGATGTTGCAACGCCGCTTGCGGCGCTCCCCATGACGTCGGCGTTTTGAGACGCCTGGTAGCTGTCAGGGCAATTAACGCAGGAAGCTGGGCTAGTTGGTGTTGGTGCATTTGCTGTGACATAGTCACTAGCACCATGCTACCCGCTTTGTTGACTGCAATGTGGGGGTGGTATACAAAATTCCACTTCCCTGTGGAAAGTGCTATATTGGGCAAACAGGCAGGTGCCTTAATGACCGGCTTAGAGAGCACCGGAATGCTGTAAGCGCTCCGGCAGGCGCTGGCCACTTCTCTGACCACTGCCGTAGACCTACATGTAGATGCTCCCTGTGTTTTCATAACACGCAAGTGCTCAGACGGTTCGCCAGGCAGTTAGCGAAATATTTGAGGCGTATTGCAATTCAAAAGCTGCTGATGAATGGGTAAGCGCTCCATCACTGGCACTCACTGATAGAGAAGTGTTGTACCTTGAGAAGACCCTGATGAGTGCTTTGTAATGGCTTGCTGAGGGCGCCCATCGGCTTCGTTGCGCATTTGGTTTTCTCCTTCGTGGAACATTCGTTTATGCGCCTGTCTGCGCATTTATTTGAGCATACGGTGGTTTTTTACATGTTTTTTTCTGAATAGAGCTTGTCAGTTGAAGTCTAGCGCTCTGTCCTGTACCGCCTATTTTCCCCCGTTAGTCTTGTTAGTGCTAGTAACGATGTCACAGCAAGTGCATCAACACCACGGAACTAGCCAAATTTCGTGCGTTAATTACTCTGTTTTCTAGTTCAATGGGCCCTTTCCTAACGTCTGTTCAACTTCAGAATCTTCCCGGTACCCTTGTACACTTTATTGCTACCACGACTTGCCGTGCAAGGAGACTATCATTCGCGCTCAACAACCGTTTAGTGCCTTTTGAAGTCCTACATTTGTTTGCGCCCTGAGCACCATCAGCCCGCCATGCCATTGAGATAACCAAGCTTACGCGCTCCGAATGCTGGCACCGAGTCCGCCATCTGCACCTCTGCCTGCGAGTCCTCACCGCGTCGCAAGCTAGTGGATACAACAACTGGGAATTGGTTTTGAGAGCTCGAACACGTGAGGGGGCAAGGTGGACTGAGTTTCAGTGGGCTCGGTGCCTTCCGTCATTGTGCGCGTGGAAGCGAGCGTGCTGCGGGAATTCGGCCCCTACGTCTGCCAAGGTGACGTAGCTTGGTGGTTGCAATGTGCCAAGCAAGGTTCATGATCTGCTACAAGATGGCCCAAAATTTTGTAATGAACCAAATGAAATGCCTGTCTCTTTCTTAAGTCTTGTCAGAAAAATAGCCAGTTGTTCTAACGCTGAGGAGCAAAGTTCTATCGATCTGTTTCGGAAGATGTTGACTGCCTTCCCTCCCGGGGTCGTACTAGCAATACTAGTAAGTTAATTAAGCAGTCCGTTAAGCTTTTAAAGGATAATAACCTGTCCTTGTTGGAGTCTGAAAAAGAGGGGGGTTTCGTTGTCGTGTCGCAGACATGTTTCCTTTAAAAGACACTTGCTGCTGTCAGTAAGAACTTTGTACAATCTGTTAATGTCACGGTGAGGGTCGAGAAGGGGGCCTGACACTATGCCAGGGTTTGCATCATGATGGCCTCCTGAAGCCTATGCTAGCCACGAAGAGAGACACTTTGACAATGTTCTTTTCCGCTGAGCACGAGGTCGCGGGATCGAATCCCTGCCGCGGCGGCCATATTTCGATCGGGGTGAAATGGGAAAACACCCGTGTACTTAGATTTAGGTGCACGTTAAAGAACCCCAGGTGGTCGAAATCTCCTGAGTCCTCCACTACGGCGTGTCCCATAATCAGAAATTGGTTTTGGCACGTAAAACCCCATAATTAAATTAAATTAAATTAAATTAAATTACTTCTTTTCCGCTAAGACGCATAAAGTAGACGTCCCTCTCAGAGTAATTGCAACTGAAAAAGAGTCTTGGCAAGGGCAGATGTCAAAATTTCTTCAGGAACACCTTGAAAGGTTGCAAGTCAATGACGCGTTCGTGTTCCGTAACCCTAATGAACTGGTTAACTACCTTTCTGCGCATGAACACACTGAGGGAATCGTTGTTCGCCTTCTCTATCGATGTGGAAGAGCCTTTTTACACTTTCGCCCAGGCTGAGCTTTTAATTTCCGTCAGGGAGCATATCGAAGAGTCTGGCCCCGTTGACTTTCAAAATGCCACTGGCTTTTCTGTTGACAATTTCGTCCACATGCTAAGATTTTATTTCTCTTATACCCTTGTTGTTCTTGGCCAGGGCACTTTTGTCCAAAAAGATTGTGTTTGCATAGTATCGCGCATAGCGCCTCTTTTAAGTAATTTATTTTTATCTGTTGTTGACAATCGTATTTTATCATTTCTTGGCAATACTTTTGTAGCTAAGATTTTTAGGTATGTCGATGACTTTCGTGTTGTGCTGAAAGGTGTGCAGCCCGAGGGGAGCACTTATGCTGTTGAAAACATTCTGGGTGTTTTTCAAAAGTGTGGAGTTGGTCTTAAGTTCACACATGAGTTACCAGTGGATGTTCGCCTACAATTCCTAAATATTTGTATCACTCTAAAGGATAGTTCCTTTTGTTGGATCTACTCTCATAGGAGCAGGAAGCCCTTGCTTGACCACCATTCGGCGCACTCCAGGTTAGTAAAAAGAGGCACAGCAACTAACTCCCTGCAAGCGGCTCTGGTTAAATCGTGTGTGCGCCATGTTTCTTGCAGCGTTCAGCAACAAGCAAGCCGTTTACGTAGGGCCTGGTATCAAGATGACACCTTGGTGTCAGTCACTGAGAGCCTCATTAAAGAGGTAAAAGCTGACCCGGCAGCCGCTCGGTGCAATAACGCACGTCCCAGAGGGAAGGGGGGGGGGGGGGGGTGTACCCTGTGGCCATGCCATACGTAAACCGCCGCCTAAAAGAAGGTGGCTAAGTGCGGTGTGGGTGTTGCATTTTCCGCGTCACTCAAGTTCGCAAGAATGACCAGGCTGGTAAAGAACGCCGGGAGTAAAGGTACATGCACTAAGGACCACGTCACCCGCTTTGTTGACGGCAATGCGGGGGTGGTATACAAAATTCCATTTCCCTGTGGAAAGTGCTATATTGGACAAACAGGCGGGTGCCTGAAAGACCGGCTTAGGGAGCACCGGAATGCTGTAAACGCTCTGGCAGGCGCTGGCCACTTGTCTGACCACTGCCGTAGATCTACATGTAGATGCTGCCCGTGTTTTCATGACACGCAAGTACTGCAGACGGTTCGCCAGGCAGTTAGATAGGGAAATATTTGAGCCGTATTTCATTTCAAAAGCTACTGATGCATGGGTAAGCGCTCCATCACTGGCACTCACTGCTAAAGAAGTGTTACGTCTACCTTGAGAAGAACCTGATGAATGCTTTGTGATGGCTGGCTGAGGGCGCCTATGGGCTTCGTTGGGCATTTGGTTTTTTCCTACGTGGCACATTCGTTTATGCGTCTGTCTGCGCACTTATTTGAGCATATAGTGGTTTCTTGCATGTTGTTTTCTGAATAGAACGTGTCAGTTGAAGTCCAGCGCTCTGTCCAGTCCCACCTTTTTTTTTTGTCGTTAGTCTTGTTAGCGCTAGTAACTATGTCACAGCAAGGCTGTCACACACACACACACACACACACACACACAATCACACACACACATATATATATATATATATATATATATATATATATATATATATATATATAGTCACGTAGTAGTGGCGGTGAATAATACAGCGGCAAATCTGTGAATGACGAAAGTAACTTTTATCGGGCAAACTTGTGCCCAGAATAGCAAGTTACACTCAAAGCACAGCAATAGCGTAGAGCACAGACGGCGATCGTCGAAATCTGATCTGCCGGTCAAGCGTGTCGGCTTTTATACGCGAGTCATCGAAGGTTCCAGAGTAATGCCTGGCGCCCGCGTGTCTTCCACAAAGCTCTGCAGCATTCGCGTCGCTAATGCAATCAGACTACACAAACTTCAGTGACAACAGACAGCAGATAGAACCATCGGTAACATTCGAGAAACTTCCGATACGTTCGGGCGCGTCCCGCTCTGAGTGATGATTACATTTAGACAGTTAGATGATTACATTTAGTTAGGTGAAAAGTGGTCTCCCGAAAACGAATAACAAGTACACGTGTCTATATATATAGATATTTATATATACATAGATATATAAACCGAACATCACCGTGGCGATGGGTTTTTCATGCTTCGAAATACGTTTGGCCCCATTGAAAAAATCCAGTCACTATATATATATATATATATATATATATATATATATATATATATATATTCCATTTTTCTGTACAGCTTGCCGAATAACTTTTTTTAATGTATCAAGCTTTCGCCTTGTTCAAAATTTCGCTCTTCAATGAAAAGCTCCTCAATGGGATCGTCGTTTTAACGTACAAGCAGTGAGATGGACGAAACAAGCGGCTGTTCGCTCCGCTCTGAGAGAGAGGGTTCACCGCTCTCGCTCCTATGCTCGGTTGGCCAGGGCGCTAGCACGCGGGGGCCGCATCCCTGCGGTCAACCGATGGGTAACCCTTCTGAACTCTGCGCAGCGCGTCTCCCTGTCGCGGCTTTCCACAAGATCCCCCCCCCCATTCAGCCCATAACTCGGCCTCCCTTCCATTCTGCTCCCTCCTCACCCTAACAGCCTTCTCCCGTTGGCTGCACCTTCAGCACTTCCTCGAGCTCATTACACCCGAAGAGACCGGGCCCAGCTATACGTTGGTCATCGTCTCGCGGTAGGCAAAATAAGCTGGGCGTGTACCTTCCCTGACCGACCGTTACTCGGCCTCCTCCCCCGCCTGGGGAACCTTTTGTCCGAGCCGAGCCCTATAATTACAAGCGCCGACGCGACCCCTACACCGGCGGGCAGCGGCTGACCGGGACGATGAGCCGCCCGAAAGGGGTATCGATATCCGGCGGCCTGTCGCCGTCCTTCCTTTCAGCCATCTCAACTTACGTTAATTGATCATATTTCCGAGCAATATTGTTCTCGGACGTTGCCTTTGCTCTCTCTGTGCACAATCGCATCTCCTTCCACGTCTTCGGCTGACCCCCGACCTGGAAAGCCTCTTTGTCATATTTCGTTCGGCCTCGCTGCTTCTACTTCCCTCTGCTCTCGCACTGCCGGCTTCATTTCTTTGCTATTTCTTATTGTGTGTACGGGTCTGTTTATTGTACACCACGCCATATAGCTTTCCGAACTCTTTGCTGCTTAGCCGCACTCCAGAGCATCTCTGCTTCTTCACTTTTTTTTCTTCGCTTCACTTTGCTCAGGCTACGCGTC